>NC_143395.1:52011584-52311975 GCF_052110815.1 Crocodylus siamensis
CAATTCATTTCATGGACAAGCCTTGTGTAAAGAGGACTTTGCTGCTCTTGTGTTCTAGGTTTTGATGCAGATCAGCCAGAACTTCATATGCCATGTTTGTTTTTAGCCTGGGAGCCAAGCTAGATTTTTGTTTTGTTTGGTGCATGACTACTAATAAAATTCTGCAGTTTTGGAATCAGTTATTATTTGTTGATGCTACACAAATCAGAAAGCTCAGCATCTGCCATTGAAGCATCTAGCTCTCTGCCAAGACTAAAATGTCATATATGATTATAGCTTCTGTTTTTGCAAAGACACATGTGAGCTGCCTTCAAAATG
Organism: Crocodylus siamensis; assembly: GCF_052110815.1. Classification (NCBI taxonomy): domain Eukaryota; kingdom Metazoa; phylum Chordata; order Crocodylia; family Crocodylidae; genus Crocodylus; species Crocodylus siamensis. The sequence goes on from NC_143395.1 coordinate 52,011,903, forward strand.
GAATGGCCTTTTTGGTTTACCCCATTCTACATTTTCTTTTCAAAGGCTTAAAATCACTGTTCAAGGTAAAATTAAAAGTACTGGCATTTGTCACATTCTAAGTAATCTTGCTTTTGTGTGGCATTCAGGATAGTAAAGGTTTATTGGAACACAAGTTGCTAATTGAGCTAAACTCATGGAGGCATTCAACAAAGGTGTGACAATTGCTGACTGAGGGTGTGTGTAGAGAAAATGGAGGCTCTAAATTGAAGCACTGGTTTTTAAAAAACACTGCTTCAGTTTAGAGCTGATTAAACGCCCATGTCATGCACACATCCTGCTGACTTACCTGCCTCTCTGGAGGGGAGTGGAGGGTGAGCTGCTGGCAGGTGGAGCAGTCCCTGGGCTGCAGGAGAGGGGCTGGTGCTTCCCTCTGCAGCAGCAGTGCCCTCCCCCCGGGAGGCACCTGCAGGCACCTGGCTCAGGCAGTCCCAGGGAGCACCACAGCCACATAGGGAAGCACTGGGCCCCCGCATGGCTCAGGCAGGCAGGCAGGCAGGCAGGCAGGCTCGGGGGAGGGGAGAGAGAAGATCAGGTTTGCCACTTTTCTTGGGAAAGCCTACTTTCCCTGGCTGCTACCAGGCTCCCTGCAGAGCCACAGAGCTGTATGGAGCCCGGTGGTTTGCTCTGTGGCTGTAGGGGCAGCAAACTAAAACTCCTCGAAGGAGTTTTAGTTTGCTGCACCCCAAGTCATTTAAGGCGCGTTACGGCGCTGACTTTCCTACAGCGGCTGGAATTAATGTGCAATACACGACCAAGGCATGCAAACACATTTAGCATTGCATTAAAGCAGTGCAAAAGCATTTAGCCCACTTTAAACTGTCATGAACACATGCCTTTCATTTCGCCTACACATGGCCTGAGGTACTTTTTGAAAATGCCCTGCCTACCCACAGTACAGAAATGGTAAAAAAGAAAGATGCTTTCCCACACATAACAAGTCACAGGTGTATAAATAAGGCTACATTCTTGATCTGAATGGCTGCCACAGCATTATTGAAAGAAAGAGTGTAATTATTGTAAGAAAGAGTGACACTGAAAGAGTCATGTGTCCAAAGAGAGTTAGGAAGCAATATTTATGTTCAACTTTGCATTCATTAACTTAACACATCCCCAAAATATCAGGTTAAATGACTTTGATTTAGCTGAATAGGTGAAATCAAAACATTGATTTTGCTGCTGTTTTCAATGTATATCAATATTATTCTTGAATAAATCATGTTTTATGTCCAGACATACTACATATTGGGCATGTCTACATGAGACGCTAAAAGCACAGTAGACTAATTCTACTGAACATTAGCCCATCACAGTGAAAGGACCACATTCTTTTCCACCTATTAAGGATATAGGTAGACTTAGGCACTTAAGTGTGATCCTAGTCCATCTTGTTGAAGACCCTGAAAACTGTTAATAATTAAAAAAAAACCCGGTTATCTTCATTCTCTTTGCTGCTTTTTTGACTCAGTGTTAAAATAAGATAGTGGTATATTACAGAAATAGATGTATTGATGGATATTCAGGGACTTGAGAATAATAGAAGAGAATCACACTTAAGCACCTAAGTCCACTTAGATACTTAATAGGTAGAATAGAATCTGGCCTAAATCCTGTTTCATCTTTACGTACCTATGTGGCACTTTGATCACTGTATAACTGCAAATTTTAGCACCCAGTACAGCAGAAACTATCCTACAACTGTGTACTCCTTGCTCCCTAGGCAAGTACTCTGGCTATTAGACAAAAAGTGAGATGGTCTTCATACTCTGGCAGCTATATGTCTATGTGAATAATCTTATTCCACCATGGGGAATATACACTGGGTGGAAGATCCCTGACATCCATGTTGCACAAACAACGGTTCGTTCCCTGGAGGCGTGCAGAGATCACAGACCCACAGACATCAGTCGGCACTTAAGGGTCTATTTGCTTCCAAGCAAAGGTCAGAGCAGAGCTAGATGCTCAAATTAAGCCTGACCCTTGATTGTGTTTGCAAACGGCATTTATCTTCTCAAATCTCCTGGGCGCGTGCACAGACACAGAAGTTCTTGCAGCTTACATGTATGTTTGTATGAAACGGAAGTAACTACATCATCACATACATCGCATGTATAGTATAATTAGTTATTTGAGTGGGGGGGCGGAGAGGTAAATATGCAACAGCTAATTAAGCATGCTCAATACCACAAGAGTTCATCAACAGTTCATTCCCCAAGGCTATGCAGTTAAATTCCAGTTTCTGTAATCAGCATGAGAAAGACTAAGGAGGGAAAGGGAGAAACCTTGGGCAGCATTCTTTTCTTATCAAGAGCAAGATGCAAGCTGTGCAATTCTAACACCTATTACACTTAATACATGATTAACTTGGAAATCATGTCTTAAGTAGTGACCTGGCCACACATTAATTCAATTAATGGTGTGACAAAATGATAATAAGTGAAAAGTTTTTACATAAAATATATGTAATAACATTGTCACTGGTTCCTATCATGCCTCTAATTGACATGTGGCTAGCACTTAGGTTTCACAAACAGTATCATAAAGTGAAATTAGGAAGCAGAACTTGAATGCCACCTCAGAGGAGTGCTCTCTTGTTTCTTGCTCTGCTTGCATTTCCAGCTGCACACTGTAGTAGCGGAGGCAATGAGTCACATGGCATGCAAGGCTCTGGGTATAATTGTATAGAGTGGCAGTTGAATTCACTGCTGGTGGGAAGAGAACTTAGTCTTTTTGTTTGTTAGTTTTTGCTGCCACAATCAACTCTTGTTTTGCCCTCATCATGGGCTTCAGCAGCAAGAAAAAAAGGGGATGAAAGTTCTCTTGAGCAGCAGTGAACTTCACCACCATGCTACAGAACTACAACTCCCAGAACACCTTGCACTACATGACATAATTGCTTTTGCCTCTACTTGCTGCTGCTACTCCTGCAGGCTGCCTAGTGGGGGAAAGGTGAAAGAGGACTGCTGCAGGTGCATTCTTTGAGTGCTATGCTTCTAGTCACAAATTTCAATTACATAGTTACATCAGTGCTGTTTAGACTCTCAAGGAAAACATAGTCCTAAAACTTATAAGTGAAATGTCTTCTCAGTGTTGTTTGCATGCATCAGTTATTATCCTTCTTATGTTACACTGTACTGAGGCACTGAATGAGTAAGTGACTGCCTGCCCAATGTCACACAGGACATCTTTGACAGCATAAGGAATTTACTACTTATGCATATCTCAGGCAAGTAACTTTACCACTAGACCAGGATTGCTCTCAAAATGAAGTTCTCCCCACTGGGATGCACTCACACAGGCAGTTTCAAGTTTAGAGCTTAAGAGGGTAGCTGGGATAATGTTTTGCTTAATCAGGGTGCTGTAATATCCTGGGGTGGTTGGGATCTTGTAATTATATAAAGCTCCTCTTTGAAGGTTTATGGACAGGCAGAATTCTCTGGAGATTTGTCAAGGGGGATTTGTCTTGGGACTACTCAAGAAGCATCTTTATTTGTGTAGGTTTTTACCTAGAGGCATTTTTTCCTCTACTACAGAGATGTTTAATGGCATAATAATTTTGATGGGTTTTAAAGGGATATTCTATTTTGTTATGATTTGTGGCTTCTTTAAAAAATGAAATAAACACTAAAGCACAGAATAGTCACAGCCTTGGGAACTGCTTAATTTATTCCTTGCCAGAAGCTCCGTACACAAGCTCTTACTTAAAATATGTCTTCCCTTGCTGCTGCTTCAACTCTCCTGGTGCTTTAATGATATTTCAAGGGGAGCCATAAGAAATGCCTGCCCCTGGGCTTAAGATATCATTGTTGTCTCCTACACTGCCATGCCAGTTTCTACAGCCAGAGATATTATCACTGCAAATCTGTAGGAACAGCTCTTTTTTCAGCTCCAGATTTGCCTGCTGAATTTGCAGGCCCAGAAGTAATCAACCAGTGTCTATAGGAACTAGTTCATCTGGGTTCTATCTCTCATTATTGCTTCCTTTGCGGGCTGTGGAAACTATGTCCAAAGGTATCACCTGCTGAGTGCTAGGTACTCTTGTGAAACTGATTTGTATTTCATTGCCTACTTGAAAATTAAGTTATTCTCAAAAAACTGGTTGGGGATGTTGAGCTCTTGAATATTTTTCCCCTCAAGTATGAGATAGTTCATCAATATAAACTCTTCAGTCTTTCTTGTTCCTCCATAATATATGTAGAGAGATACATATTATTGACATTCTACAGACAAGTAAACTGAGGCAAAAGAGAAACAGGAATGAGTTTTAAGAACCTCCCAACTTCTATATCCCTAGGAAAACAAACAAACAAACAAACAAACATAATATTTTGGACCTTGTTTTCTCAAACAGACAGAGAAAATAAGGAACCATTTGTAGAACTGTGAAGCTGCCTAAATCACTGAAGTATTTATAACTAGTTGTTTTCTTCTCCTGGAGATGCATTATATGTTTTAAAGAACTGTGGGTGCCTTTACATGAGTATGGAGGTTGCTTTGACATGCTGGAATTACAGCATGGAGCTGAGTCGATTGAGTCTGAGGAAGTGTGGGAGTCTGCTCCAGCCAGCCTCCACATCTTGTGCATCAGCATCCTCACACTACAAAATGGTGGTGGGGTACTTTATCTAAAGCTCATCAAACAAGCTTTAGTTCAAGCACCCCCAATGCCAGCAGCTCTCAGATTAACTCTAATTAAAGGGCCATTTACCCTACCCCTGGAGCACCTGTAAAAGTGCTCCATATGCTAATATTCTTTAAACAATTTGAGGAATTGTGTGTATGCTTGTTAGCAACCAGAGCTCATATTGAAATCCAGATAATTTCAATAGGCTAGAATTTATTTTGTGCATGCGAGCTGGCAAAGTTGTTTGGGTAAATCTGATATCTTTTATTAGACCAACTCAAATACTTGGAAAAATTCTTCTTTGCAAGCTATAGGGTACAAATACCCTTCTTCATGATGAGGAAGCATCTGAAGTTGGGCTGTGATCTTCCAGGATGGAATAGTAAAAAATCCAGAAGCAAGTATGAATACCAGAAAGCCAGGCAGTGAAAATGTAAATTGAGGTAGTCAGTGGGTAAAATGGGTGAGACAGGTTGGGGGATAAATATAACTGGTAAATAGAAGACAGGTTACCTACCAAGTCAGATGTCAGGCAGGTTATAATTTGTCATAAATCCAATTTCTATATTTAGACCATGATTTTTTTGTATGTAGTAGGTTGATGAAATGAAGTTTCTAGGCTCATCTGTGAAAGGTGGTTTGTAAATATCCATTGAGGATTAGAACCAAGAGATTGAAGAGATAGATGTTCTTATAAGAAATGTGCCCCCACAGGTAATTGGGTATTCTTGTCTTTGATACATTTTCAGCGTGTGTTCGTTTTGGTACTTTGTTGTTGTTTCGTTTCTCCTACATATTTGCCACCAAGGTATTCGGTGCACTGGATGAGATGTATAATGTTTTTGGAGGTGCAGGTGTAAGATCCAGGAATGCTGATGGTTCAGTTTTTTTGGGGGGTGGAGATACGTTGGCAGGTTTTACGTTTCTTGTCATGACATGATCTGGATCCATTTGGTGCACATTGTTTTTTATGGATATTTTGGAAAATTTGATTAGCAATGTTTAAGAAAGAATTTCTTAAACATACAGATTAAGTTTACCTTGCATAGGCAGTCAGTTTCAATTCACAAATGATAACATTTTGGTTTTGATTTGTTTTTTCCAGCACATGTTTGTGCCACTGCTATTGGTTCCCTGGGAAATGTACATTCCCACTAATGGTGACATGCACCTGCAGTCTCCTGGAGGCCTAGGAAAGGAACAGTCTTTAACACATGGCAGCTTGAAGTACCTATAAGGCCTGTAGCCTGGCTGGGCCCGTATTAGATAAAACAGCTATTGGACAGTTACTGGATCAAAATCAGATAAAAAAAATCCTGAGAGCAGTAACCCAAACGTAGGCTCCCTTTGTATGTCCCTTCACAAGACAAGTACTCTGAGTATGTTCCACTACTTCCTGTGACACAAAATTTTGGATACAAAAGAGCTCTGCATTATTGGTGTCATTGAAGTGGAAGAAAACAAAAAGACATTGGTTATAGTCACCTTGGATCCCCTATCATTAAGTAATGAAACATTGCCAATCCTTATGTTTTCTTTCTTGCATGCTGTTCCACAAGAAGAATTGGACATTTATAACAGGAAACACTTGGAATACATTTTTTTCTGGCTATTTTCTTAGAATAGGTTAGAGCAGTCCTTAGGTTCACATGTGTATCCAGGTCCCTGATACCTCCCTTTTATTTTCTGTGCCCAGTATTATCTGGCCCTTTAAATACAAAAGTTGCTGCCAAAAAGGAAAATTCATGAGACTAGTTAACAGCATGTCTAAATGTTCCAAAACAACAACAAAACGAATATATATCAAACGCTTACCAAGTCATGAGGTTTGTGTAGGTTAAAGGAGCTAATTATTCCAGCAAATCTGTACCTTACCACCAATTGGGCATCATATTTTGTGAAACAAGAATTAACGTAATGTGCAGTGTGAGTATTAAGAGGAATTTGTTTTTTTCTCTGTCGCTGCACCTGGTCCATGTAGGTTGTTATGCTGAAATGTTAACTTACACAAACATGATAATTTATATTTGATGTTGTGAGTAATTTTGGTACTTGACATCGTTGTATTTGCAGTTTGGCATAACCCCATAAGTGCAGGATGAAATAGAGTATTTTTGCACCTGTGTTCCTAATTAACGCAAATTGTAGTAGGTTGTTAAAATTAGATATCTCTAGGCTGGCTTCTGTGAATGCCTTGGAGCCTCCTGTTTTGAGTGTGTTTATAGACAAGATTGCCAATGTTGCTTTGATTTTATTTTTCCTTGGTGATGCTAGAGCACAATAGATTGATATTATGCTGAATACACAGTTTTGGCACATGCCAATAAACAGCATCTACAGTCGTGTATATATAGGTTTTGGTTGCCTCATTTAACTTCTTCTATATTTACAGTTATTGGCATCTAGAATGCGCTTATAAATGAGCCTATTTTGTTCTTATTTGTAATAAATCCATAAATAATTTCTTATAATCATTTTGTCTATTTATAGGCCCATACGGCAATAATTAAATTTACATGGTGAGTTTGTGGTCCCTCCATTTATGTTAAATTTATATTTATATTTAAATATAACTTCATACATATATTTCTTTTTTGAGAGGCAAGAATTTATTTTATTGGATCAACTGTATAGTTGAGGTAGATATAGACAAGCTTTTAGATGTAAGACACTCTTCATCAGGTCTGACCAGAGCAAGCCAAAGAAGAAATCCTTGCCTCTATCAAAATTTCTGGAGCATCACAGCTACAACATCACTCTTACACTACCATTTGTTTTTTGAATAGTTCATATTATATTAACTGTGGGATATTGGTATATTGAGTACCATACCAAAGTATATCTCCTGATATACCCAACAGGTCCAGATAGAGAAATCCCTCTGTCATGTCCCCAAAACTAGAAGGGGAGCCCCTTTCTGCTTTCACACCAGCATAACAGCCTGACCCCGCCCTGCAGCAAACTGCTGCCTCTACTCCTTGCTTGCTTCCTCCTCTTTTACTTAGTCTTCAGGAAGCTTGGGACACTCCATTCTTTCCCAAATGTCCTACAACTGGGTTTTTTCCCTCTGGTCTGGTTGTTCCTCCTTAAAGGGACAGACCACTCTGTTACAGAATGCTTATGATGATATCTTACATCTGACTAGACATTTGTCTTGAATAATTCCTCAGATTGCTTTTAAGATATCTAAACAGAACTACTAAAATGCAGCTAACTGATTTGATTGCAGTTTTTTTTTTCTTTTCTTTAAATAGAACTTTTGAAGTAATTAAAAATATATTTGGAACTTTTTCAGTATGATAATTCCTATGTAGTCTGGGCTTTTGTGTGACTCGTTTGTGTGATGAAGAAATATTGCCACATTAGTTCTGAATGAATGGAAAAGGATGTGACCTGGAATGGGTCATTTTCTTTATGAGACTGCTTTGCATTTTGCTTCCTAATGATGCATATTTTGATGGTGATTTAAAACTCCTTTATCTACTGGCCATCTTTTCACTGGGGGACTTTATAAGTAAGTCCAGACACCAATAAACAGAAAAAGACCTAAAGGCTTTTCTCATTATATTTGTACACAGCAGTACACATTTTTATATTACACTCTTCAAGATAAAACATTTCCAAGTATTTTGGAAAATTATATACAGCCTACAGATAATAAATATACCATTTATTTATAGAGATGGATGGTAAATAAATAAGAGTGAATGAAGAAATGAACTTAATAGAAATAACTAATAATAAGTTAGCTGGATGATTCCAAAATGGAATTTGACATTATGGAAGAAATCATGTTTCCACTGAGGTACACATCCAAATTCCCACTGATTTTTAAGGTGTTTTATGAACATGAAAGATAATGGAGAATGTATGGATGTAACAAGCAGGAGGAAGGCTGGGATGTGATTTCACACAGTACAGGAAGTAGAGGAAAACTCCTGCAAGCTAGTTGGAGAAAGAGAGGGAGAGAAAAAAGGCAGATAGGGGGTGAAAGAGAAAACTTTGATGAAGGGTAAAAGAGGAAAGAACTTATATTTAAGGACTTCAGGATGTGAAACTAAAATAGCAGAAAGTGAGGTAGTAAGGTTGGAGGTTAGTGACCTCAAAGGTTCCTGGATTTCTCTGATTTAAAAAAAACAACAACTGATTTTCTAGTTAAAAAAGTAGCCCCAAATCCACATTTTTCCATGAGTAAAAAAAATACCACTAATATCTATCTATCAATCAATCGATAGATTGATCATGGAAAAATGTGGATTTGGGGTTCCTTTTTTAAATCCAAAAATTGGGGATTTATTTTTCAATCAGAGAAAACCAGGATCCGCGGTAATTTCTCTCTTACAGCATTTTAAAAATTGTTTTCATTAGGCTTCTTGGATAGATATTGCTCCGTAAACCTCACACATTATCTAGACTTAACCCAAAAAAGCACTGACACCATCTTCAATGATATGCTTAAATGAACACACTGACACTCACATTTCAGTGATGTATTATGGATGCCCAGTTTTTCCCTCCCATTTATAGAGAGTCATATCAATTTCCTTACTTAATATCAATATCTGTACATCCAGTTATTAGTGAAGTATTCACTTTCACTTTTTCCCATCAAAAAATGGCATTTTTGGTTAATTTGTCAGGGGCCTTCAAAGTAATTTTTAAGTGAAAAATTTCAGGGTAATGTTTGTTTTTTTTAACATAAATCTGAAAAAAATACCATAGAAATAAAAACAATTGGGAATTTTAGCTGGAAAAAGTCTGTGTCACCTCAACTATATATTTATACCAAATGTATCATAGCATTTGAATGCCTTGCAAGAAAGTACCTTTGACTTCAATGTGATCTGGAACTGATCCTATAAAAGTACAAATGTCACCTTAGCTTATAGTTGTAGTTATAGTCCTGCCTGCCTCCTCCCTTACAAGTTCTTCGTAGTTTCATAGATTGCAAGGGTGGAAGGGACATCACAAGATCATCATGCACAAGATCATCAGCACCCCTGTACTAGACACCTGGGATAGTGTGTTCCCAGCAAGGAGACCGTCTAGCCTCCTCTTGTATAACAAAACCTCCAGGTTTTTCTTTTTCTTTACTTAGAAATATGACATCCCCTTCTCCTCATCATTTCTGTCTTTTTCTCTCCCCTCCTCTATTCCCTATGGGTATATATGTAAGTAGTTATAAGTTAAGTAGAAACTCTGTATACATAGTTTCCCTTTTATAGTAACCATGAGCTATTGTAATAGTGTTTTGCTGTGTGTGCTGGATTACTCTATTACACCGTACAGTTATTGTGTCTTAAGTGTCTCTATGTTAACATTGTATGATTTAGGTCTGCAATCTGGGTTGGCAAGAGTGAAGTCAAGTATCTGTTTTGTGTGTCAGCTTCCCATCTTATTCCCACCTTGTCTCCATGCCTTGTTGTATAAGTATGTTACAATTATGACTTGCGTTTAAATCTGTAACCACTCCCATGTAAATTGGTTTTCCTTGAATTCCTGAAACAAAAGAGTGAATGGATGAGTGAAACACAATGATAGCAGGACCCCCTACTAAATCACCCCACCATCAAAACCAATACCTAGACCAATGACCCAGCCATTGGAACCACTCTCTGCATTCAAGAAACAAAAGGTGAGGCAACCCACCATTGTGTGAAGGCTGCATATGCTCAGTATGAACATCTAGAACCCTCTGGAACAGGAATGACCTTGCCTGGACATACCCTCCCCATAGGAGATCATAGGTAGTCTGCCCCATAAAAAGAGGTAGTGAAGACTGACTCCTTGGAAGGCCATCTTCACCTCAACCAAACCTTCACGTCACACTGCCTATCAACCCAGAGGCTCTGCTGGCTACCCCCTCTGGACAACACCCACTGGAGGAAGACCCTGACTGGGCATTCAGGACCTCCCCCACCCTGGCCTGGATAGGTAGCTATCACCCCCACCCTCTCTTCAACCAAGGACTTGGACTCTGCTTTTCTTCCCTACCTGGACTTCAGTCCTTCCACTGAGTCTCTTTCTCCTGCTACCACTGTGTGCATGTGTGGGAATGCTTGTGTGAGTGTGTGGGGGAATCAAGCTGTACGATACAGTGTTCATTTAATAAAACTGTTATTTGGAACCCTGAGTTGGGTTTTGCTTTACTATGGTTCAGCCCTGCTCCAATCTCTGCCCTTGCCCCTCTAACTTCTATCTCATTTCTCCCTCTCCTGCTTCTGGTTCACTGCCACCTCCAACACCTGTCCCATGCTCCTGTGACTCCAGCTGTCCTGAGCTCCTCTCTGCTTGCAAACCCCAGTTTCTTTGCCATTGTCTCATCCCCCCTGCCTTTTCCCCTGATCTCTGCCACTGCTATTGCCTCATCCCTACTGCCTTTTACCCTGATGTCTGCCACTTGCTCTTTAGTTACCAAGCACCCCAAGCATAGGTACCCCAAGCACACACATACACACCATACTACCCAAGTTAGGAACTCACCTGTGTGTATGTGTAGGTGGGTGGTGTGTGTGTGAACTGGCAAATATATATAATTGTGTGCGTGATTTACAAATTAGTGATCCATGTATGTGTATTGAATGTGTGGGTATTGACAACTGATTTTTGTCTAATTTTCAATGTGTATAGTGTGTATGTGCCTGAACTGGTGATAGATGTACATGTGTCTAGGCTGGTCATTCTGGATGTGTGTGTACCTGAGTTGGTGGTGGGGGTGTATGCACCTAATTGATTTTTGTGTGTGTATATGTGCAATTGTATTACACCCTCCCATCTAACCACACAATTTTGAGATCCAGAGAGTTGGCCTGGCCCCACAGGGCACCACTTGAAGATTACTAGGTTGGGTGATTGCATCACCTGTGGAGGGAACTTATTCCACAGCCTGGATACTCTAACTGTGAAGAAGTTTTTCCTAATGTTAAGCCTGAAATGGTCTTCCAGGAGTTTGTGGCCATAACTTCTGGTTTTCCCCAAGGGTGCCTTGATGAATAGTTGTTCACTGAGCCCTTGATGTATTTCCTTGATGTAGCAGTAAGGTGTTACTAAGTCCCCTCTCAGCCTTCTCTTTTTTAGGCTAAAGAGTCCTAGGTCTGAGTCAGAGCAGCCCCAGCTGGCAGGGTGCCTGGGAAGTCATCTTGCCTGCCCAGGGCTGCTTTAACCTATCTCATTATACTGTGGCTTAGTTGGCTGGGGCATAAAGGTGGTCCAGTATGGGGCTAGCTGGCAGGAAGCCCCAACATAGAAGCAGCTTCATGTCCCAGCCAGCTTCATCAGAATCTACATGGTGGTGCTGCAGAGTAAAAAACTCCACAGTAGGGTAGTACTTGTATTTACAAGTGGTACCCTGCTACAGAATTAATGACTGTATTTTATGGTGTACAAGACAAGGCTTGAAACCCAATTTTTAACTCTTAAAATTCAACCTTGACTTATACACTGTATCACCATCCCCCGTGTGTGGTGCTGGGCTCAGTGCTTAGCAGAGCTGCTTGCACTAGACAGGGCTAGACTTGGAACTCGGCAGGTGTGGGCCCATCCCCTATGAGAGGCGCTGCCCATCCATGTTCCCTGTGAGTGGCACCAGGCATGACACTTAGGTTGCAGGATGAGGCTCAGTGCTTGGCAGCGTTGCTCCCAGGAGACTGGGCCAGGATCATTGTTTGGATGCCACAGCCCCATTTTCTGAAAGACTGGCACAGCTCACAGGGTTTGGGGCTGCTTCAGCCAAGCACCAAGCCTGGTGCCAGTTGCAGGGAATGGGGACAGAGACAGGGATGGGCTTGGTGTTCAGCTGGTGCAGCCCAGGCAGTGCCACTCTCAGGGGTTGGTGTTATACACATAAACTTTTTGCCTATTGCTTTTAATCTTATGTATTTTCTTGAGTTTTGCATTGCATTAAGAAACTTGATTTTGTATTGCTTTGTAGCTTAACATAAGTGTTCAACCTGTGTAAGCTGTATGTGTGAGAGAATGGGTGAGAGTGTGTCTGTGAAAAAGGAAAGCATCAGCTAGTGACTGGCTGAAGAATGCAGACAGATAAAAGATCAAAACAAGAACAATCCTCCCCAGAACAGTGAGAGAACAACAACAATCGACCTTCAACTGATAATACAGAAAAAGCCCAGAGGACTGGGTGAATTGACAAGGCTATAAAAGATGGGGCGAGGCATATCGATCATGGATCTTGTTCTGCATGTCATCCTGGAGCATCGGTTTATCTGACAAGATGGACTAGCAGGAGCCTGACTCCTTACTTGGGATCAACTTGGCTGGCCACCAAGTTGATCCGAGTACTGATAAGACTGACAATGTACACCAGCGCAGAACAGAAATTGGGGTAGGAATGTGGTGTGTGTGTGTGCATGTGTATTAAGCACTTAATCAATAAATGTGGCATCTTGCCTTATCCTCCCTTATAATGGCTCAGTCATGATTTGAGCAATTGGCAATTTGTTTAACAATATGGTCATGCCAGCTGAGCACTGAGCCCGGCCCCTCTCCATCCCCATCCCCATCCCCTGTGAGCTGGTCAACTAATACACCGTGCCTATGAAAATCCTAACTTTTCACTTTGGAAAACTGGGGTCGTATGTTGACCTATACATTGTGAAATACAGTATGTTTTTGTGGCATAATAGAGCCACGTGTAGATACAAGACATTTACTGCACAGCTAATCAGCCTACTCTACAGTAAACATTCCATGTAGCTGTACCCAGAAACAGGTAAGCTATAATCCAGCATGAAGTAAATATAATAAAAATAGGTAGGTGTGGAGTGATAATCATTATTTTCATTACAAATAAACAGGTTGTAGAGGAGGGTTGTAATAATGGTCAAAGACCTACAGAGCAGAGAGTCTAACTCTAGTTGTAGAAGACAATGAAAATAGTGATACTGGATAAAATGTAGGTATATGCAATATTGTAAGGGAAACTGAACCAAAATAACTGGAAGAGAATTATGCTGTATTAAATGACATGAGCTCTTTGAGTACTTTACAAAGGTGAAGTAGGAAATAGAATTGTCCTGTTTTGCATTTTTTTAAAAGATTTTTATACTTCACTCCAACAAAGATACATCTACAAAGTTTGAACAAGGAGTTAATGAGGATAAAGAGAGTTTTAGAGAATTGGAGAATGAGAGGGCAGTAGGTAGCCAGACTGGGGGATCTTATGATGACGAGAAAGATAACACTATTTGCCATGTTCTTATGAACAAACCTTTACAAGCTTTGCAGACTTGAAATTTTTTTTCTAGTTATACACATTCATATTTTACTTATGGATAAGAAGTATATACTTTGCTGGATAATTTCCTTGGAAAATATTGGTATCTGTTAGCTTGTGAACAACTTACTGGAAAGAATTTTGGAGAGAATGACCATATTTATATTCACATATGTATATTTTTCACATAATTTCCTTTTTTAGTACTGAAAGTTAATTGATCCCCCTCTTTCTGCCTTCCCCATGCCATGAAATGTCTCCCTGCTGCAAAATCTAAAAGAAAGGGGATGAAGGGCAGACTTTCAAGTACAGGGTCTAGGCTGTGAGGAGAAAGGCTAAGTTTAAGGTTTCTTCAAGTGTGAGCTCCCTTTCCTGTTGCAGAACTGTCCATCAAAGAAAATAGTTTTCAAATGTAAGTGCATGATTCTTTTATGAACCTTTATTTTTGACAGAAAGAAAATTATTTTAGTATATGAAAGAAAAAAATCCTGTAGATGTTTTTTTTTTTTTTTTTTTAAGTATGAGGGAGAGATGGGGTGGAAAGAAAAAGAGTGAAAGACCCTGCTAATTTTGTTATCTGGGCCATTTAGGAACACTTTACTTTGGGATGTCTGTATCTAATGGTTCACTTCTTGGACTCTATTGTCCTCTTCTGAAATATCCCCATCCTGACCACCTAGAAACATGTGGCCAGCTGAAGTTTCCAGTGGAACTATTTCAGTAGAGTTACATATTCATTAAGCTGGAGGATTTGTCAAATTTCACACAGAGGAAAAGGAAACCCATCTCTTCAAGTAGACAGTCGCTGTTGGAGTATCCTTTTGAAAATTCCTTCCTTTTTTTTCCCTTTTCTTTTTTAATACAGGAAGGAATGATCTTGACTCTACACTTCTACACTTGTTCACCCCTTTAATATTTTATATCATAGATGCTACTGCTAAAATATGTATGCTGGCAAACTCATATGGGCTTTGTGTTTTATCAGACTGATTGTCACGTGGGGATTTTTCAGTCAAGTTGGCTTAACAGCTGTACTACAAAACCAGACTCGCATTACTTCATCCAAGTACTATTTTGTTTGGGCTATTAGCAGTTGTGTGAGTATTCCCCATAGTTCTGAGCTCTGCGCAAACCTGAATGGCACCTTGAACTCCTTTTTAGTATAGAAAAAGCATTACTTTATCAAGTTCCAATTTTTGTGGGCCACAGAGAGAGGCTAGTTTAGCATGAACAAGGGATGTACTGCCAAACTGTATGATTCCAGGGTGTTCTGGAGCTCCAGTATATTTAACTATGGATAAGATGAGATTTTAGTCCTCCTTTATAATAAGGATCTCAATGGTATATGTCCCCAGTGTTAGGATGAGTCTATCAAAATAGTCTCTAATGTTTAATTACCTACTGAGCAGATTCAGAATGGAAACAAAATGTGCATTTTGTCAACTGCAGTCAAGATGACACCCATTCTCCTGTACCTTTTATTTTCCATTCTGAAAATGATTCAAGTAATTTGATTGTTCTGTTGATAACTGTCTTAAACATAAAGGCTAAGGACAGACATTCAAGAAGCCTGAGCCTGAATTGATTCAATCTTTGCAGGTTAGTCTAAACTGGCTAGGCAAAGTCAGTTTTGTAACTGGACAGACTTCTCAGAAAAGCAGGCATATTCCTGCAGTGGCAGCCCCGCTCTCCCCACCCTTCCTTCCACAGCATTGAGCAGAGGGAGGCATGGCCAGGCTTTGGTGGGAGCTCTGATTAGCCCAGTGGGGAATTGATAACAGTGTTTATCACCCAATTAAGAAAACAACAGAGGGACATTACCAGCTACTTGTTGATTCTGCCTGTTGATTCTATCTGTTGATTCAGCATGGACTGCAGCCAGCATGTGGTCTGCTAGCTAATTCATAGACACTGCTCAGCAAGGCAGAGGGGAGGGTGGGGATTCTTGCTTAGCAGGGAATGGTGAGGGGAGGGGAGAAGCAGCTTACAGTCTCTGGAGCTCCAGCCAGGGAGCAGAGGGGAGGGGCCAGCCCTGCTGTAGAGCAGAGAGCCCCACCCAGCTAAGAGAGGGGGTGTTTGGTTTATCTAAAACCAGCAAGGGGTCTGAGACAGACATAGCATAAACCTGTTTGAGCCAAATTAGTTAAGTCTGATACTACATTCAACCAGGTTTATCTCAAACTGGTTTTAGCCATTCTAAAACTGGTTTATGTGCACCAAACATCTGTTCTGTTACAGTTTTAAACCAGTACCTGATCACGTAAACTGGTTTGTGTGTAATTTCTGTCCCTAGCCAACATGTTTCATTCTTTCCTGAAATGGGTTGAGGACCATACCTGTTTTACATATCATACACATTTATTCAGTCAGAAAGTATGTCTCTGATAGGTTGACCTGGTTCTGAGGGTGTTGTTACATGTCACCCTTAGGCAATATGAAGAACAGTACTCATTTCTTGTATCTCATTCCTCAAGAAAAAAAAAAAATCTCCAAGGTTTTTTTTGAAGATCATATACACTTACAACCTATAGTTAATAAATATAAGATTTGTTTATAGAGATGGATGGTAAAGAAATAAGAGTGAATGAACAACTTCACTTAATAGAAATGATTAAGAATCAGTTAGATGAGTGGTTCCAAAATGAATTTTAACCTTATGAAAGAAATCATGTTTCCATTGAGGTGCATATCCAAATTCCAACTAATTTAAAGTGGGAAGTGTCTCTTAAAATGGAATTGTCCACATGTTAAAGCATGAAAACTAGTGTTAAAAGCCATCTAGGCATCTTAGGGTGAAGCTATATGCTGCACTTTGACCATGCTAAAACTGTGGAATGGCAAGTGGTGTTAAAGTTTACATACACATATTCAAATAATTCAGGACAACTCTCCCAGGTTGTGTTTTTTTTTCCCTGAGAGAAAAACTGACCTGTACAGAAATTCGGCTAGAAAAGCAAAGAGTCTGTAATGCAGACGTTGGGGTGCCAAAGGTCCCTATAGCACACAGCTCAGGGAGCTTTTCAGACTTTTCTTTAAGTGAATGTAGGCAGGAATTGGAATGTCAGGGAAGGTAAACGTAAGGTTTGTATCAGGCATGGAAGAGTCCTCCAGAATTTCCCTTCGCCCATTCTGTATTGGAGCCCAGCTAAGGCTGGGCAGGGACTATTTGGCTTTTATGCTTCCCTGCACCCAAGTGCTGCAGTGTGATTCAGGCCAAGAACAATCCAGGAGCAGAACACACCCTTTAAGTACTTCATCCTGAAGCATTCAGGAAGTATGTTCTGCTCATCCACCCACTCTCCCTCACCCTGTGGGAGTAGAGAGGAAGGATAAGCAAAGCACACTGGGATTGCAGAGTTCAGCTCTGCAATAAGATGTCACCTGTACGGACATTCTATCTCCTGAGAAATACTCTCCAGGGAGCCACTTCACTTGTGCTGTTCCTGAATTATTTCTCTGCCACAGTGACCAATTTTGCTCTAGGAGAATGTGGCAGGATGCGACCTAGGGGTGCCGTGAACTCCCCTAGCACCCCGGTACCATGCCAAATTGGTTTCAAATGCACCCTCTCTATCTCGCCCGCCATGTCTTTGATGTTAATTATTGGTAAAGGGAGGCTGCCTTTTACCCACTTTGGCATGGTGCCTTAAGATGTCCCAGTCCATGCCCTGCCTTCAGTGACATGGTGCACTCGAACTTCTGGGCCACGCGTGAACCATACGGTCACCCGGGCCTCATCTCCGTTGCCTGCCTGCATCCTCATGGGCGCTTCCTGGCTTCTTCTGTGGCTCTTGCCCCCACCGGGGCCTGGTCTCCTGTGCTCCCGCCCACACTGGGGTCTCACCTCGCAATTCCCGCCATTGAGGCTCAGGTGGTCGTAGCTGTGCCTGGCCTCCAGACCCTCTTTCTGGGTCTTGCACCCCACTAGGGCTTCTTGCCTGCGCCCACACTGGGCTCCTCCCGATACTGCCCACACGGGGGCCAGGGTCGAGACACCCCAATACGCAGTGCCCTCTCTGGCTCCAGGAACCCCCACACTACTGGGAAACTCCCATGAGGTCTCCATCCCTACAGCTTCACCCGGTCTGCCGGTTGGATAGTAAACACCAAACACAAAACACAAAGCCCCTGGGCTATATCATAAACCAAACCGCCCGGTCAAAAATCCATGTTCTGTCCCTACGGGGTTTCCTCCACCCAGTATCGTCACACCACAACTGCTCAGGCTATCTGGCTTCCCTGTGCTGCTTGCTCCAACAGAGTTCCACCTTCCTTGGCTGCCAGAGGGGAACTGACTCTGGTTTCAGCCTAGGCTGTTTATATAGGGCAGGACCTGCCCCCTTCTGGTCATCTGACCCAACTGTGGTTGCCCTGGCAACTGGCATCTGTCCCTCTTTCTAGGAGCAGGGCACTTCAGTGTCCTGCGACAGAGAAAAATTGTGAACTTCTGTACACTTGTGGTTCCTTGCAGTTTCTTTGTTTCTTTCTATCCCTGCTCTGGGTGAAGTGCATCCTGGGATGCTGGAGGGCTTCAAACAGATTGCTTTTTGGAATACTAGTTAGAACAACTAGCCTGTGAAGTCATAGAGATGACTGGGTAAGGGGAAGAGCCTCTATCTTGGGTCTCTAGTCCCCATGAGTTCCCCAACCACTCAGCTCCTAGAACTAAACCATGTGAGGTCTCTCCCTTTCTATTCATTCCTAGGTCTTTCACTGAGGTAAACATATGTGCAGTCATCTATGCAGGCAAGTTTACTCATCCAGGAAGCGGAATCCTTTCCTGCATGCAAGTGCTCAGAATGCCAATTAGATGGCTGAAACATTGCTACCTAGACAACCAGAGGGGAATGGAATTCCACCCCAGATGTTCAGAATTAAATGCTGAAATAAGTAAAAATGCACTGATAGTAAAAGAGCATATCCGTATACTGTAGATAATAAAATAAAAGCTGTTAAGAAGCCTTGAACAAATCCTTTAATAGTTTATACTTCTCACACAATGCAAAACCATTAGTTCACACATGGGAGGCAACAAATAGAAATTCTGAGGACTACTGAACATTTTGTATTTTCACAGTAGCTCAGTCCAGTTGTTTAGCACATGTATGTCTATAATTGAGATGCATAAGGGAAAATTCAGTGTTCAGTGGCCCCTAAAATTCAAACTTCGTTTCTTAGTACACTGGGTTGTAATACAAATCATGTAGGAATAGTGTTGACTCAGACTTGCCAAAGGATTTTTGTTGTTGTTGTTTATTTACTTCCTTATGATCCTTGCCATCCTTTTCATGGCCAGATGGAATTGAATGTCTTAAAAGCACAAAAGCAAAAGGGGTACTATAGCACACAGCTCAGGGTGCTTTTCAGACTTTTCTTTAAGTCCATAGTCGCTCAACACCACAATACTAGGTTATTGTCCTCCACACAAGTGGTGGTCCCGATATTTATGACTGAACGGCACGTGCCCCTGGCAGCTGGGGAGACATAGCTGTGCTGCTGGTGGTGGGAGAATGGTGGAAGGAGCCTAGTGGCAGTGAGCAGAGAGCTCCCACAGACCATGGGTTGGCGACCACCCACAGGCGTCACCGGCAGCGGTAGCAGCAGCCAGGGGCAATCATGGACTGCCCTCAGATGCCACCGGGAGTGCTGCAGGAGGGGTGGTAAGCAGAAACTGCTTGCAGGCACTGCCAGCACTGTCAGTGACACCTTTTTGCAGGGGGTGAACTGGCATGTACAGGGGTGCACATGCACCCACATGCACTCCCTACGCATCATCCCTGATCTATGATCCATTCTCTTATAAACATTTTTTTTCAGTTAGCAGCAACAAAGCAGGAGCTGTTGCTTTCCTAGTACAAAAGTGGTAAATATCAGGATCTTCTTTACATTTCTGCAACCTATTCCTGTTGATCACATATGAATCTCCTTCATGATCCCTTGCTGATATCACTCTGGGCACTTGGCCCAGGGCTTGCGTGAGCCTATGAAGTGCTTACATCCCATGAAGTGCTTACATGGTCTGTGCAGTAATGTCTACCAACAGAGAGCCTATGTTTAAAGTATAAGGGTTGATGTATGAAGTTTAAAAATGTGTTAATACATTTTAGGCTCTCACCCAGCTTCATGAGGGAGATCAATCAGTAATGAGATAAACTTATAAGAATTTGGGCTTGTTTGCTCTAAGAAAATGTAGAGTACCTGAATTAATATCTAAAATATATGCATTTTGAAAACAACTAAAAATATCTTTTATGATGTATGCTCTGCTAGTCTCTCATTTCTAGCTGCAAACTTTAATTAGTATGTTTCTTGCATCCTAGCTCTGCCCTCGTTTCATTTTTTACTCTTACTTATGGACTAGAGAATACATATAAAAGATTTTGTGCTGCCTGAAATTTGCACATTTTAAGGCATTTTAAGCATTCTTGGAAGGGATACTGCCATCACTGCTCTTCAAAGCTAGGCTGATCTAGCCCTTAAGAAGCTTTCCTATTGACTTCAGTGGGATCAAAACTGAATCCTTAAGGCTTGATCTCACCAGGTTCTCAGCACCTGGAAGTACTAGGCCCTTACTGACTATTACATCAATGATAGGAACTGTTTCTAAGACTGTAAGTGATTTATTAACTGCTTCCAACAGTGCCTCAGTCCATTTATCTGATTTTAGCATTTCAGCAGTTATCACTATGGAATATGATTACTTCTCCATCTGGTCATCGGGCACTTTACCATAAATCATGACATGCCAATTATAAGCTCCTTCCTTGAGCTCTTTAGTAATTCATCTATTACCAGCATATTATTTTAATTTAATCAGTAATATACATCTTTTAATCTTTTGTTTAGGCACATCTTGTATTTGGATTTTAATTTCCAGTCTAAACTGATTTCCTTTTGTAGAAGTCACATGTATTTAACTCTGGTTAATGTTCACTAAACAAGAATCCAACGCAATGTAATAATATTTGGGCCAGATCCAGAAAAGGACATAGGTGCTCCAACTAGCACTTAAAGTAGCATCTAGGCTTCTCAGTCCTCTCAGCCAAAGCAAAGTCCACCTACCAAATATCTAAACAAACTAGGTGACTTCTAATTGTACAGATGTGCAGAGGGCTTAAATTGCTCAAAAAGGGTGTGCCTAATATAAATTAGTACACTGGGTAGGTGCAGTTAGATCAAGATCAGGTTAACCTGATCTCAGAAAAAGTTTAACCCAATCTCACAAATGCCTATATGCACACAGTGCATCTCCAGGCCTGGGAAAGCCTTCCACTTGTCCCAGCCCTGGGGTTTCACTATTTTGATGCCACCCTCCAAAGTCTGATTCGCTATTTGTAGCTGCCCCCTCTTCCCCTCCCCCCACCCCACACACACATTTGCTGCTCTGCAGATATACCAGCCCCTTCCCCTGTGGACCCGCTAGCCTCTCCAATTACACCAACCCCACCTATGGACCCATTAGTCCTCTGGGTTTCCTCTGGCATCACTCTCTCCATTTCAAGTTACTTATACTGGTTTCTACATGCAGCTCTAGGATCCCAGGAATGGTGAATGACTGCACTCATCACTCTTGGTCTATGATCATGAGGCTTAAAGTAAACCACAGGAATATAGCCTAAGTGTGGTGACTGTGCAAACCCTTAGTTACTTTTATACATTTCACCCAAGAAATAAGAGCTTGGTTCAATTTCTTCTTCAGCCCCAGGGAAATCAAATTCTAATTTTCCTTGTCACCAGCTTGAGCTGAGGTAGGAACTCCCACCTCTCTTTCTATTAAAGCTGGGACACTATTCAGCAAAAAATGAGAATGTAGGAGGATCAGAATGAAAGAAAGCCAAGAAAAGTCTAATTGTATTCTGGTAGTCATGATTCTTAGCTTAGAAAACAGTTACCAGTTCCTACTACATAGTTTTCTTTTTCTCCATCTTTTTTTCCCCCATTTTATTAAATATTTATTGACTTAAAAAAAAAATGAAAACATCAGTTAGAAACCATAACCACTGTTTACCTCTCCCAGGATAGTGACCTAAACCATAGTTTACAGAGAAAGACACTCTCTGTGAAAGACTTAGGTGTTTTTTGAAGTGGTTTTATTTTTTTTACATGAAGATTTCATAACCCAATTTCCCTAAACAACTTGTGCATTGGGAAAAATTAATTAAACCTAGGAGTGAAAGTGGGGTTTGGCAATAAGTACAGCAGTTAATAGAGAATAAGTAATGAAGAATATGGTGGCTAATTTGTATATGAAGACACATTGGAGCACCACTGGATTCTGGCCGTGGTGTGGGGAAACTTTTTACTCTCTCTGGAACCCAGGGGACACGAAAAAAACCCTTACTTCCAGAAGCTGGCTTGAAACCAAGATTTTCACAGACATGAGATGGGAAGAGACAGGAACGACAAAGAGAAAGTAGGAGTTTTGAAAGAAAACCAGTTTAGGCTGTTGACATGACTGAAACTGCACTTGAGTACTAAATAGATTTTAAGGCCTAAAGATTATGTCTGCTGAATTGCATTTAACTAGAAACGTGTTTCTGTTTAAAAGTTCCCTGCCTTGCTCCATGTGTGACTCTGGATTCAATCTGTCCCCTTAAAAAGGTCAAGTTTCTCTACATAACCTGAACCAGAAAGTAACTCACTGAGGCACTGATAGCCCGGATGCACAAGGACCAGCAGGCGTAGAGGTCAAAGAGACTATATTAAGTCTGGGAGTTCCAAACACCAGTTCCTTTGGAAAATCCAAAACATGCTTTTGCTCATCTTTTATTAATCCCTTTGATCCAACTGAAAAGAAGAGGTATAGGTTGCCTGGCTTAACACAGCCTTGTGCCTGGGGCACACTCTTGGGAAGTGGAAAAAAATAATGCCTCCCAAATTAGGCCCTGTTTCATCTACTTTCTGATAGATTGGTGCCTATCTGATTAGGGCCAAAGTGAAAACATCTAAGGAACTTTTAGGTAAACAGGGAGAAGCCTAGTGAGGTTAGCTAGGTACACTCAGAAATAGAAGGACACTGAATAGACCTTTTTTAGATCACAGTCATGTATTTAGGCACCTGGGGAGTCTTTACACATGCTCTGGCAGTGGGTACTTTAATTTCAGTGGCTTTCTGAGAGCGATTCTAAATAAAACGCCCACAGTGTCTTGTGTATTCAGCATTCTGTGCTTTAAAATGACAGTGGGGGTGCTTTAACTAAAACTCATTTTACAAGCATTTGTTAAAGCACCCCTGCTGTCATTGTGAAATATCGGGACGCTGAATATATGAAAAGTGGAGGCTGCTGGAGTGAGCACAGTCCAGCAGACTCAATTAATCAAGTTTGCTCTGATGAGCTGTAATTACAGCATGCCAAAGCAGCATCCCGCCCCCCATGTGTACAGGCACCACTAAAGTCTACCTAAATCCCTTTTTAGATCTGCTAGCAACTCTCTACATTATCATATCTATTTTAATGTCACAAAAATAATATAAAAAGTTGGTAATTATCTATTTTTACATTCAGGCCAGATTCAAAACCCAGTATCCAAAAATATTGGTATTACAATACTGTCAAAAATAGCAACACCCCCCCCCCCCACACACACAATCTGTCTCAGTGATCTTGATTGTTACATCCTACTGAATTCTGCCTCAAGCTTTATCCTCTTGAAAGCTTTACTCAGTTTGTTCAGCTCTGTTAGTAAGCAACTGTTCCTTAAACAAATGTCAGCTCTGCGTTATATTGTACCTTGAAAATTTTGTGGCAAGTTCCCATTGCCTTCTGTGGGAATTTTTGTGTGAATTTAGCTCACATATATGTCAGGAAGTAGTTTTATAGGGCTTCTGAGGCAATAATAAGTGTAGGATGTGTATAGAAACCTAAAACTAGGGCTGGTTGTCTGTAAGCAATAATATTCACAAAATACATTATTTGGTGAAAACCAAGGAAATTTAATATATAATGAACCCAAAGAATGGTATGCATGAATCTCTGTCTACCAACAATACCTACCTCTTATGCAGACATTTACATCATCAAAGTACTATACAACCGACCAGCTAATTAATCCTCACAACTGTCCATAAGGTTGGAAAGTTAAGTATTCTTATTGATGCTAGCAGAATAATTTGTGTGTGAAATATTAGTCCTTTTCACTGTTCACAAATGAGACATGAATGCTTACTAGTGTATTTGTTACTCACAATTTGATTTTGGTGAAGTATTTGTAAATTACCATCTACCAGATACATTTTTTATTGAAATAATTGCAAACTAATGTTTATTATCCCCCCCCCCCAACTTTATTTATTATTCAGGCTTTTGTGTCAAAACATTTCTTTACAGAAAACAAGGGCTATGGATGAACTATGAACAGAGTTATAGGGTTATGTATTACGGTGCAAAATAATGGTGTTTAACATGCACCCAAATAGAACATAAAGTTGTAGAGTATCCACTTCTTCCCTAGTTACTCTAATAACACAAGAATTCAGGGGAACACCACCCTGTATATGGTAGTTATTCTACCCTCCCCAATATGTATAAGCTAATAGTGAGAAAGCTTTGACTCTGACCTTTTATAAAGTCACTGGATGCAGCAATAAGGATAATAAATTATGTCCCAGGACAGATTATTTCCTAAATGAAGTGAAAAGAAACAAGTGACCCAAAAGTGACTCAAAAGGTCCAGAGCAGAGGTCAATGTTTAGATTTATCTAACTTACTCTGATTTCAGTAATTCCATGATCTAACCCAGTGGTAATAATAGAGGTCATCTAAGTTACACTTCATTGTTTATATTCCCTGATAAAAATGGCTTTAGTGTAGCATTAATGAATCAGAAATGCAAAGTACTCTGATTCCTGCAGAAATCAATTTTATAACATAATATAAAAATGAAAAAGCAAGAACTGTCTGGCAATATATTTTATTGGACCAACTCAAATATTAACTTCATTATGTAAGTAAAGAAAGGCAATGAAAGAAGGGGAAGCGGCATTGTTTTACCCAGTAGTTAGCTTAGGTAATATCTACTTCTTTTCCAGACCTGAGGAAACGTATTTTTTGTCCAATGGCTTGTCTAACATCTCTCCCAACTACATAGAAGATCCAGTAAAAATATTATCAAACAAACCTTGCTTCTCACATAAAATCATAGATTCACAGAATCATAGAAAATTAGGGTTGGAAGGGATCTCAGGAGGTCCATTCCAACCTGCTGCTCAAAGTAAAACCATCCCCAACTAGATTATAATGTGCAGATTTTAAATAAAGATAAACTGTCTTTCTAAAAGATATTCTATCACTCAATGAGAGATAAAATGTCTATGATCTTCATTTGATGGTATATCAGCAATAACAAAAAAAGAAAAGTAAAACTAGATAGTTTTTAGAAAATATTACTCAGATCTTGATGCAGGAATCAAAGTCCAGGGCTTGTGTTATGTAGGAAGTCATGGTAAAAGGTCACAGTGGACATAAAATATTTTCTGGCTTTAAAATCTATTAATTTTGAAATAATCATAAAACAAAAAACTTTTAATTTGTCCATATGTTTGCAAGCAATTAACAATAGTTGGTGCAAATATAGAAGGCTTGAACAGGTATCCTGAAGTTAAATGTTCCATGGACATTGTATTTGTATGTGCCTACTTCAAATTATTATCCGTCTATTTAGATTTTGAGAAAAAGAAAAACATTCTAAAAATAGATGTTGTCTTTTTCCATTTTTTTCAATCAATATTTTGATTATTTTCAACCAGTTGTGAAGTTCTAGAGCTGACTGAAAAAATAGTGGGGGAAATAGATTTTGTTTATTATCTAAATACCAATGCTTAGGAATTTCCTGAGCTTCTTTCTTTGTATTAAAGGTGAACCAAACCCAGGCTCATAGAAGGAAATTGCTTTGGCAAAGGCCAGTAAATCTGCAGTTACATTCAGTTTCTTCCTGGTTGTCCAATTAATCAAGTTTCGTTGCTTCCGTGGTATTTTGGCACTGTCATACAGGTAGAAATTCTACTGTTAACCATGCATTCCAGGCATGTGTACTAATAACAAGGTGAGGGGGTGATGAGGAGAAGGCAAACTCCCAGCTTTTGCTAGGAACAAGGGCTCAGGATAGAACCCAAGGCTGTTATTTCTGACAGTGGAGCAGGAGGAGGCATCTCACTGAACCACACACTCCAGCTTGATGCCCTCTTGCCCTCATGTATTGCCCACATACCTTTCTCTCATTGTTGCAGGGGGGAAGCTTCAACTGGAGATCCAGATACAGTCCCACATAGTGTTGTATGGTGCTTAGAGTGCATTGAGCCTCGCTCCCAATCCAGCTCCGCAGGTGAGTGACCTAGCAATTCAGCTATTGGGAGCAAAATATAGAAGGGTTCTTTCTTCCCTGTACCTAACCCTTAAACATACTAATTAAGAGCTTTGGTTGATTACATCTGTGGAATCTTAAAGTACAATGAATATAGAAAAGGTAAGTGTATATGCCCTGGGTTTAGACATGGCCAGTGCATAGTGTACGGTGCACACTTAGTCTGCATGCATGTGTAATTTTCTACTCATTCATAAAATTCATAAAATTCCTACCTGTGTTTAAGTACCAAAAATGCCATGTAGACAGCCAAAAATTAGTCTGTTAAGCAGTCACTTAGATGACAAGGAAGATATACCATGTCACCCATAATTTTGTCTTAACTTGTTTTATCTTCTTACCCCTGCTTTGGCTC
Source organism: Crocodylus siamensis (assembly GCF_052110815.1). Taxonomy (NCBI): domain Eukaryota; kingdom Metazoa; phylum Chordata; order Crocodylia; family Crocodylidae; genus Crocodylus; species Crocodylus siamensis. The sequence goes on from NC_143395.1 coordinate 52,038,513, forward strand.
CTTGAAATTTACTGGGCACCATCTACATGAAACACTTTACTGTGTATTAAATCAATCTACACATGCACACCAATTACTGCATGGTAAATTAGGCTAATGCACAGTTTGCTAGTTCCAAAGTACTAGATTAACCACATATTAGCTACTGCACAGTAGCACGTGTAGATGCTGACTGGGAGCAAATCTGCTCCTGGTCATTTTCACCAGCAGGTGGTTACCCTCCTGTCTGGGCTAGAGCCACATGGATAGGAGTTCCTGTAGCCACATGGCAGGGACACATAGCTGGCCTCCAGACCCCTGGCCTGACCCCCGGGGCCTATGTCAGCTGCTGCTTGCCCCTAGGCACCATGCCCCTCTACTGCAGGCACAGGCTGGCCACAGCAGCGCTGCAGAACTGCTTCTACTCCTCATGGACCATGACTTCAGCTGCCCAGGACCTGAGCACCCTGCCTTTCTTCTGTGAGCATGTGGCAAGCCCCAATATGTCACCCAGAGTCCCTGCCTGACCCCCCAAGGCCCTGGGCAGAACCTGCAGTGGAAGCATCCTTGATGCTGGAGATATCATCCCCAGGCCCTAACTGGACTGAGGAAGAGACCAGCCACCTCATAGTGGTCTAAGATGAGGCAGACATATGTCAGCAATTGTACTGGGCCAGCTGGTCAAATGCCCATATATATGAAGAGATGGCAGCTGGCATGCAGGAACATGGCCACCAGTGGTATGGACAGCAGTGCCACATCAAGGTCAAGACCCTGTGGGCTCAGTGGGTCTGCATCATGGACCATAACCAGTAGTCTCAGGCTGCCCACAGGATCATGACCTTCATTCAGGAGCTGAACCACATCCTGGCCACGAGGGACCCTGATGAGGGCTACCATGTGTACCTGAGCACATGCAGTTTTCCAGAGCCTATGCTGAGGGCCAGTGCTGATAAGGACTCTCCAGAGAAAAGGAACCAGCATGCTCCCCATCCTTGACTTCAGATGACAGCGTAGGCAGCCCAAGCCAACACCTGCCTCACCAAGACCAAGTGAACACCTCAAGTGGGGAGACGAGGTTGGTGATGGCCCCAGGGACAAGCAGCTCTAGGTTCCTCCTGGGAGGGGGGCAACCCAGTAGGCCAGGTGCCGTGTCTCTGTGCCTTGGGACTTTGCAAGTAGGTGGAACACCAGGGACACAGTCAGACTGCTGGGACTGTGTGCCATACCCATCCACTAATCCCCACATAAGGCTGAGGCCAGGCTAGGAATGGGACACTGTGGCCATCCTGCCTGGCCATCCATGCCAGCTTACCTGCCTGCCCCAGGGCTGCAAACCTGGAACTAAGGACTTCGCATAAGGGTAGCTCCTTCTCCCCTCCCGCCCTTCCAATCCCCTCCCTGTCCTGCCCAAATGAGCTCCCATCTGTCTACTGGCAGGAATTTTTTTGAGTGTCCCCATGCTGAGCATGCAGGGAAGCAGGAAGCAGTTCAGGACTTCACTGAGTGCTCAGAGACCTCCCAACTAGGCAACCAGAGGCCTGTCGCATCCAAAGAAATTTGTCAGTGGCAGTGATGATCTCTTCAGCTGCGGGGGCTAGGGACCAGTAGTTTAAGCAGAGATACCCCATCCAGATGGTGGCACACATTGCAGAGAAGCACAGGCTTGCCTGGGGCACTGTCAAAGCTGAGGGCCCCATGCCAGGACTCACATGCACCCAGGGCACCATGGTGATCATCATCATCAGGGCATAGTCAGTTGATTCCCCCTTGATGCACTCAAATAGCAAATTGTAGTGCGCCCAGATGACTCTGACAATGGACATGCTTGGGATGCAGGCCATGTGTGGCAGGGGCCCTGAACTGGGATGCATGTCTGGAGAAGGCTGCCAGAGGGAGGGTGTCACCAGCTCTGGATCCAGGCTGGGTGGGAGCCCCTCATCCCCTGATCCTGGGCACTGTGGATCCAGTGGCACAGGTCCAAACTGCCTGGTCTGTAGGGAGGAGAGTGGGGGGAAGTTGGTCTGGAGTTGCCGTGGCAGCTAGTAGCAGAAGCCAGCCCTGTCCTGGCCTGGGGAGGGAATTGGGAAGGCAGGCTGACTGCTGGAAAGAGGAAGTGGCCCTCATGCCCTGCCAGAGGGAGGGAGGATGGAGGGCTTGACCAGCAAGTTCAGTGTTTGTTGTAAATTGTCTCTAATGGGCTCTAATTGTCATCTTGGGCTTTCTGTGTGAGCCTGGGCTGCATGGATGGCTGCCCAGGCACCCTATTACATGGAGAAGGAGGTGATCCTCAAGTGCCTTGCAGAATCATAGAATCATAGAAGTAGGGTCGGAGGGGAGCTTGTAGATCTTCAAGTCTGACCCCCTACAAACCAGGCGGAACTGGTTCCCTGTCCACTGCTGCTGGGGGGGAAAGGCAGGGAGCATCCATAGTGTGCTGGCCACAGGCTCCCAGGACAGCATCCTCTGCCAAGCTGAGCCTTCCCCACCTAGAGCTCCCTGCTAGGCTGAGCTTGCCCCACTGGAGCCCCCTGCCAACCTGAGCCTGCTCCTGGAGCCCCCTAGCACCAAGGCAGCTGGGCCAGCTCCCCCTGGCTGCTGCAGGAGTCCAGAGTAGGTCAGGAGCAGTCCTCCACCTGACTGCCCCATTGGGTGCAAATCTGTGCCCAACAGGGCACACATGTAGATGTGCACCTTATTTTACTGCACAATAACATTAAAGTGCATTAGCTGCATGTGTAGACCTGCTCACTGATTCTTAGATTTCTATCTGTTATTTTTGTTCATCTGCCAAGGCTTTACTTTCTGATGTTATCTGAAAAAAATATCCCTTGTTCATTCTCTCTACAGTAAAAATATGAAGCCTGTTAATCCTACTTTTCTTATTTTGATGCCTATTCTATTCTTTTTCTGAATGATTTCTTGTGAACCATCACATTTCACCCCAATTATGGATCTGAGTAACATTTTCTCAAAACTGTCTAGTTTCACCTTTCTATTTTTGTTATTGCTGATATACCATCAAATGAAGATCATAGACATTTTATGTTGCTACACATTTATAATTGTATTAAGTGAGCCTTCAACCAGTCATCTGGCACACTACAATTTTTCTCTTTTATAATAGGCTTGAAAGGCTTTCTAGCAGTCTTATTGTCATTTCTGTTCCTTCTTGCACATATCTGAATAAATTGGTATTTCTCTTATCTTTATGTTTAGTGACATAATTTAAATTGTCTCCTGAGATTTCATGCTTTTCTGTAAATAGAGGCTAATTTCTGTGTGGAATACTATTTAAAATGAGGAACATTAATCAAAGGAAAGCACTTCAAGTAAGATTTGTTGTTGTTAACTAAAGTTAAAATTAAAAGTGTAATTTTTTTTTTTATTGGTCCCGAACAAAGTAGAGAGATCAAGATAGTTCCTTTTCTGCAAAACTTAAGACCTATGAGTAATCTTGCTTTTAAAACTTTGGTTTTCTTTGATAAAAATGTGAAGAACTTTCATTATTGTAGGTAGTGCTAGTAACTATTTATACGTAGTAGTACATTTTCCTAATATGTGCCATTATAAAGCCTTGTTTTAAAGCTGTTGCTAATTTTAAGTTTTTGAGCTGACCATTTCCATGCCAGGTAGCTATCAGTCCTCCTCCCTCCTCCCACACACTTTCCCACAAGTTGAATTCTAGTGAAAATAATGACATGGCCATTTCTGAGAAAAAGAGCCAAGGTAAAATATATTATTTTGCACATCTTGAAAAAAGATCTGAGTACTTTTGCTTAGACTAGCTTAGTACTTCCATGCTTTGGAAGAAGTAATTTACACTTAACCAGGGAAGGAGATGGCCTTTGTATCGGGGATGTGCTTTTTGCCATTCATAAAAAAACCCACAAAACAACTAAGATTAAAAATTACAGTTTGCACATGCTCAGCAGAAACTCAGCTTTTACATATACCATCCTGAAGAGTCTATCTTCACTGAACAAGCTTAATGCTAAATAATCACAATGCTAACCAGATGATGCATGCACCATTTCTTCAGAGCAAAGTAGTATGCCACAGCCCCTCAGTTCAAAGGACTATGACTGTACCTTTTGTACAATAAGCACATTCCAGGCCAGGGCCACAGGGTTTGGGTAACAGTTCAAAACTGTTGTGGAGCTGGAACTCACAGCAGAGATAGAATCTTCTCTGTACTGTCAGTGGCTTTTCTCTCTCTCTCTTTTTTTTAAGACAGCAATCATATTCCTGCCCTTGATTAGTTTTCTTAGGCTAAGCAAGCAAATCTCTTCTAGTTTCCTTTTATGATAGATTCTCCATTCCCATGAGCATGCAGGTAGCCCTTTTTTGGAACATAGTCCTGATGCATCCTAAGATCTGGGTTGCTTTTTGTTTGAAGGCTAAATCACTTAGAGTCATCCAATACACAGATCTTTCTTCTCCTCAATCATTTACAACTAAAGATGTCTTAATTTAGTGTAACATTCTTATGGCTAGCCTTTCCCTTTGAATTTCATCCCTTTTCTATTACTCCAGTCCTCAAGGTCATCCACGTCATCCTTTATGAGATTCTGTTTTGACAATGGCTCCCAAATTAAAAAAAAAAATTAATTAGTACACTTCCACTTTTGCCAAGGTCCTTAATGAAAATATGAAAAAGGATTGGTCACAAGCATGATTCCAGAAGAACTCTTACTAACCTGATACTTTTGTATAATCTCCACCTTAGCCACTTGCAATTCTTCTAATAATTTGTGGCATATATAGATGAAAGGGGGGCCCTAAATTGAAGCAGTGGGTTTTTTAAAACACTGCTTCAATTTAGGGCCAATTAACCCCCCTCCCCCGTGTTGTGCACACACCTGACTTACCTGCCCCTCTGGTGGTGGGGAGGGGAGGGCAAGCTGCTGGCAGGCAGAATGGTCTCTGGGTTTCAGGAGGGGCTGGTGCTTCCCTCCATGGCAGTAGCAGCTGCTACACCAGGCAGCACTCACCTGCAGGCACCTGGCTTGGGCTATCCCAGGGCACACCACACTCACAGAGAGAGGCACCGAGCCCCCATGCAACTCAGACAGGCAGGCAGGTTCCAAGGGGGGATCAGGCTCACCTTTTTTTTTCCTTTCTTGGGTGGAGCCTGTCTTCCTGGGCTGCTGCTAGGATGTGTGCAGGGCTTCCTTTAGAGGCTCTGAGCTGCATAGAGCCTAGTACTTCACTCCATGGCTAGTAGGGCAGCAAATAAGAACTTCTGAGGGTAGTTTTAATTTGCTGAACCCCAATTCATTTAAGGTGCCTTGCACCACTGAATTTGCTACAGCAGCTGTAGTTAATGCACAATATGCCATGAGGTGTGCAAACACCAAACACATTAAAGCAGTGCAAAATCATTTAGCCTGCTTTACAGTGTTGTCCATACATGCCCCTTGTTTTGTCTACACATGGGCTCCTATCTTTTCCTAAACATAATTTCCTTGTGGTATTTTATCAAATGTCTTAGTGTGAAATCCAATTAAATATTAGATCTGCTGAATTTCCCTGGTCTAGAAAACCAGTTATCTTACTAGGGACAGTGTAGCAGGGCATTACGGTGCTTGCTACTTGTGGAGCAGAGATAAACCCCAGGTGCAGGTTGCTGGGACAACTGACTAATGAGGGAATTGGCTGCACCTGCATCTGGTCAGCTGGCCAAAGAAGGCAGGGCCCTAGGCCCATATAAACCCTGAGCCTGAGACCGGAAGGGCAGTTCCCTGTCAGCAGTCAAAGGGGAAAGAGCACTTCCAGAGTGAACTAAGAGGAGAGGCCTGACTGTAGGTATGGCCCTGAGACTGGTGAAGGATGGAGTACCCCAGGTGTGGCTGGAATAGTGTTATAGCTGGGTGGCTAGAATTTATGTTATAGCCTAGTGGGACCTGCAGCAGCATGGGGACCCCAGTACCAGAGAAGGTGCAGCATTTTGGGGTGTACTGACCCTGGTGTCAAAGAAGGGTGCAGTATTGGGGCTGCGGAGAGCCCGAGCGCCAGTGAGGCGCAGAGCGAGGCGGGGCTGCGGAGAGCCCGAGCGCCAGTGAGGCGCAGAGCGAGGCGGGGCTGCGGAGAGCCCGAGCGCCAGTGAGGCGCAGAGCGAGGCGGGGCTGCGGAGAGCCCGAGCGCCAGTGAGGCTTGGGACATGGTAAAGGGGTTGTTGGAGCCATGCATACATAGCCCATAAGGCTAGGGTGCCCCAAAACTATACAGGACAGGCCCCACAAGGGACTCAGGAGCACAGGGGCCAGTGTACAGCAAGAAACTGTGGTCAAGATAATAGAAAGGCAGCCTCCCTATTACATAATTCCCATCAAATAAGTGGTGGATGAGAATTCAGGGTGCCCTTTAGGACAGCTTGGCATGGTAAAGGGGCCTTAGGGGAGATGGCAGTGACCCCAAGGATCCCAAGCTGTTACAGACAGTTATCAATGTAGTTTGTTATAATTTACCTTTGGCAAGCATTTTGCCTCTTATTCCATTTACCTCTGTCTTCATTTTCTCTTCCCTGTGAAATCTGTTCTGAAGCCCTTCATGCTATTGAGGTTAGTAGTAAATATGTATCTGGAAATATCTGCTTCTTCTTAACTATAGGTATTACATTTGCATTTTCATACCAGAGTGGGCCTGGTGCCACCTGACAAGTTTAGAATATTTTAGAAGGAGAGTTTTTGCTGGAGCACATTACATTCTTTGAGTTTTGTTTCTACTTCAGATTGGAGATGGAATATAGAAATGAAAGTTTCCACATTACCTATTCTTCCTTTGCTCCCATTTTTCCTTCCCTACCCTGCATTTCACAACATTTCCCTTATTCAAAGGGTAATGTGGTAAAGTAATAATTTAATATTTGGATGATATCTGCCTTACCTAAATTTGGCTATTTGTTTTAATATTCTTTGCATAGTTGAACTCAGCTTGACTTGTGCACACACATCATGATACAGTCCTTATTTGATTACATTACTATTTTGTTTAGCAGGATATGTTTCATGTAAAGAATGGAGCTGCTCTCAGCATGAATAAGAACTGCATAGTAAAAGAGGTAAATTTGTTTGTAGGACCTCCCTCAAGCTGGAGATTGTATAGGGGCAGGAGATTCCAGAAAGGGAAAGGGCTTAAGCTGGTCAAGATACTAGTATTTCTGCAAAAGCTTTTCATACCCTTTTAAGTGAGTACCAGACACGATCATTTTATGAACAAGAGATTTTTACAGTACCATAATTTGTCTGTCTATCCCCTTCTATGTGTCCATGGTATCTTCTTTTGGAAACGTTATAGGAAAATGTTTTATATAGAAACATTATGTGACTAGAAATAATTGCATGATTTTCAAAAAGTATTTTAACTGAAATGGACGCACAAACCTAAGAAATCTGTATGTTACAAGCCAAGTTTTAGCTTGTACTTTCTCTTTAGGCAGTCATTTTTCCTGCTTACCTGAAGTCTAGGGATTTATCCTTCTCAGGCTTCCTGAATCCACATGTCTAATCTCTTCATACCGTATTGTTTTATCCATTGTTATCCACAACTTCACCCCCTTCTTCAAAATGCATGGACCAGTTCTTTGAATTTAATTTTTGATTGTTGAGACTTCTTTATTGTCATCCTTGAAGTATTCCTTTCAAGGTAGATGGCTCCATTCAGCTTTTACCAAGACACATCTACACAGCCATCCATGTGCATACATGCAGGTCTTATTTCTCTCAGCCCAGAGGGCTAGGTCACCCCCTCAATTCTGGTGGGTCATAGTATACAGAAAGGTGAGGAGACTGAGTAATGACTATTGTTAATACAAATATTAAATGTCCACTTTCTCTTGCAGAAATTGGAGGTTGTGCAGTGACTATGGCAGGGGAATGCAGGGAGAGAAAACAGTGCTACACTGCTCTAGAGACTAGCATCCTAACCAGAAACATGCAGAGAACTATCCTTTTATTCTGTATTGCATCTTGGAAAAGTAGGGCTGAAAAAAACTTAAAGAATTCATTCAAATCAGTGGCTTTCAACATTTTGGCCATCTACTTATGAAGGGCTAACTTCAACAAACTTAGAAAATTACTGGGGAAGGCACTGAGGGCCCAAAAGGTAGAGGATATGGGAATCCATGAGGGATGGTCATATCTTAAGGGGATGATCCTCTAGGCTTAGAGTGTGACAGTCCCCAAGAGAAAGAAAGGGGGTAAGAGTGCTCTGAAACCCCCATAGCTCAGCAAAGGTATTTGAGAATACCTGAAGGCCAAAAGATAAGCATACACCTGGTGGAAGAGAGGGGCCATCACCAAGGAGGAATACTTCTCCTTGGCCCGTGCGTGTAGGAGGGTCATTAGGAAGGCCAAGGTGGGGTTGGAGCTCAGGCTAGCGACCAGGACTAAGGACAACAAAAATTCCTTCTTCAAATGCATTGGAAGTAAGAACACACAGGGTAACGTAGGGCCCCTGTTAAACTCAAATGGTAATCTTGTGGCCATGCCAGATGAGAGAGCCAAAATTTTTAACAAGTTCTTTGCCTCTGTTTTCTTGGACAAGGACCAGAACAGCGCTCTCACCACCGGTAGGGTCAAACTTGGGGATAGCACTTCTAGGCCTCTGGTCTGCACAGAAGTAGTTGGGGATTTTCTGGAAGGGCTGGATGTTTTTAAATCTATGGGCCCTGATGCCCTCCACCCATGGGTGTTGAGGGAGCTGGTGGGAGTCATTGCTGTGCCCTAGCCTGGCCATATGAGTGATCATGGTCCATGGGCCAGGTGCCTGGAGATTGGAAACTAGCTAATGTGCTGGCCATTTATAAGAAAGGGGGAAAGGAGGACCCAAGAAACTATAGGCCCATAAGCCTCACATCAGTCTTGGGGAAAATCCTTGAAAAAAATGATCAAGGATCACATCTGTGAGGGGCCAGCAGGGGAGATCATGCCCAGGGGAAATCAACATGGGTTCAGCAAAAGCAGGTCTTGCCAGACCAACCTAATGGCTTTTTATGACCAAGTAACTAAATTCCTGGATGATGGTGTCGCCATGAATGTAGTCTTTCCAGACTTTAAGAAGGCCTTGGACACTATCTCTCACTCCATTTTCATTAATAAATTGAGTGACTGTGGCATTGATGCCTACACAGTTGGATGGGTCAGAAATTGGTTGATGGGGTGCACTCAGAGAGTGGTGGTGGATGGGTTGTACTTGACCTGGTGGGATATGGATAGTGGGGTCCTCCAGTGCTCGGTCCTGGGGCCTACACTGTTCAACATCTTCATCAATGACTTGAATGAGGGGGTGGAAAACACGTCCAAGTTTATTGATGACACCAAGATGTGGGGAGAGGTAGGCATGCTCAAAGGGAGAGAGAGGCTCTAATTAGACTTGGACAGACTATGAAAGTGGGCCGATAGTAATAAGGTGGGCTTCATTGTACATAAATGCGGGGTGCTGCACCTGGGAAGAAGGAATCCACAGCATACATACAAGCTGGGGAGCTCCCCCCCGTGAGCACAGAGGTGGAAAGGGGTCTTGGAGTTATTATTGATTCCAGGATGAACATGAGTTGCCAATGCCAGACTGTAGCCAACAAAGCCAAAAGCACCTTGTCATGCATCCAAAGATGCATCTCAGGCCGGTCCAGAGAGGTGATACTCCCCCTCTATGGGACATTGGTTCAGCCTCAATTGAAGTACTGCATCCAGTTTTGGGCACCGCACTTTAAGAAGGATGTGGCCTGCCTTGAGAGGGTTCAGAAGGGGGGCACCCACTTGGTTGGTGGGCAACAGGGCAGGCCTTATGAGAAGAGGCTGAGGGACCTGAACCTGTTCAGCCTCGGCAAGCAGAGCCTGAGTGGGGATTTGGTGGCTGCCTACGAACTCGTTAGGGGAGATCAGCAGCGAATAGCAGGGGTCTTAATCCCCCCAGAAGCACCTGGGGTGATGAGAAACAATGCCCAGAAGCTGCTGGAGAATAGGTTCAGGTTAGAGATTAGGAGGCACTGTTTCACTGTTAGGGTGGCTAGGATCTGGAACCAAGTTCCTAGAGAAGTGGTCCTCACTCCTACCTTGGGTAAATTCAAAAAGAGGTTGGATGAACAACCTGTCTGGGGTCGTGTGATCCCAGCGTGTGCTCTGGCCAGTGGTGGGGGGTCAGATCAGATGATCTATTTAGGTCTCTTCTGACCCCTAACTATGAAACTTCTTTAATCACAAAATATTACTGCTTGTACCTCCTACACTCAATTCATCACTGCATGTTAATTCCATAGCAAAAGTGTCAACACGTATGTCAATGTGTAGCAATGCCATTACTCACTGTGTCTTGACTTGCTGTGTTAGCCCCTGCTCCCAGTGCTGCCATGCCCACATCCCCCACCCGCCCCAGCTGGAAAAGTGGCAGCAGTTCAGAGTCCCTGACATGGGTGAGGCAGTACTGGGAGCAGGGGCTATGCCCTACTGCTGCTTGCCCAGCCAGGGAAGGGGAGGGGTGCAATGCAGGAATGGCTTGCTCCAGGCAGAAGAGGGCTAGTGTTCTGGAGTGCAGCCTGGCCCAGCCTGCCCCAAGCAGATCTAGGCACACGCTGGTTCCCATGACCTCCTGAACAGGTGGCGCACAGCAGCGGCCCCCCTCCCCAAGTCCCCCATCCCACTACTAAGTCTATGGCTGAATCTCTGAATCAGTGCCAAATATTTGGATCCAACTTAGCCAAATCAAATCAGGACAGTTATTTGACTCACCAAATCAAATCGCTGTCCCTCTGTATCAGTTGAATCTGAATCTGAACCGAATACTTGCCACTTCACACAGGTTTACTGTGGAGCCCCCACTCTCAGGCATGTAGAGTCACATCATTAAGGCACACTGCAACCCAGCTGTCTGGGGCACACTGTACCTTGAGATAGGGGAGCAACCAGCCCAGGGCTGCCGCCTTCTCCCACCTGCACATGCCTCAATGTGGGGTTTCAGACATGAAGAGACAAGGGAACAGCCAGTCCAGGGCTGCCTGCTCCCCCTTCTTGAGGCACACTGCACCTCATCCAGGTGCTCCATGGCTGGCTGGAGTGCAGTGTGCCTCAATGCGGGGGCTGTGGCATGGAGTCAGACATGACCTGGAACCCTGGAGTGGCACCATTGGGAAGGAAGGAGTAGGGAAAGCCAACTCTAGTGGCATCCTTCTCCTGAGCAAATGCATAGAACACAATCTTGCCATTAAGAACACCATCTTAGACAGAGTGACAAATGCAACAACACTTGTAGACACCTTTACTTTTAGCACTGGCACCTCCTCCCTCATGTTGACATGCACTGTGCCACAGCCAGCCAGGGAATGGCTGGCTGGCATGCAGTGTGCCTCAGCATGGGGGCTTCATGTTCTCAATGCAAAGGCTTCACAGCAGAGCCCCTGCTCTGGAGTACACTGAAAAGGGACAATGCTTCCTGCTGCAAACTGTATGGGCAGCAGTGTGCACTGTGGCACAAACTAGCGGCAGAAATTTGTCTTGCTTCTATTAGTGCTGCTGAAAACACATGCCCTGCTTGTGTGGATGTAGCCTGATGGAATACCTCTAATTTTCCCCAAGTCTCCTTAAATGTGGTACCCAAAACTGGATACAGTACTCCAGTTGCAAATTCAGCAATCTTGAATAGAAATACTGATTTCCCTCCCCCCCCGACAAGTGATATTCCTTTTACTAAAGCCCTTCATACTTTTCTTTTCTCTTTTTTTTCTTTATTATTCAAGAAAGTACACTGTTGGCTCGTATTCAGCCTATGGTTTACAAAAACTGATATTTTTTGTGAAATATTAACCAGTTGTTCCCCAATTTGCATGTGCGTATGAAATTGTTCCATCTTAAGAGCAGGCCATTGCACATGTCCTTATTGAATTTATTCAATAAATTTTGGAACATTTCTCTAGTTTAATACTTTTCAGAGTGTGCAACCTAGCTTGGTGGCAACTGCAGATTTGCTTAGTATGAAATCAGTGCCATCCTGCAGATCATTAAACAATACTAGACGCAGGTGCCAAAAGTTTGAAAGTTCTAATATATTACATCTTTTAGGCAGTTTGGGGCCCACAGCCCCATGCTACTCATGGGAACTGCCTGCCACATCAGGTCAGGTCCTGTGTACACAGCAGTGGCCTGGCCTGATGGCACATGGGGCCTCTGCATGCAAGACCTAGCTCAGTGAGGGAGGCAGGCAGTCCCTGTGAGTGTGGGGCTGCGAGTGACAGCCTGAATGGCCCTGAGCTGCCCAAAAGCATACGGCACTGCATAGCACTACACCAATCCAGGCTGTGCCCGTGAAATGTGGCAGAGGCAGAGTGGGTGTGAGATGGCTGGTGCCGAGCCACACAGGGGGCATTATTCATTTTATTAGTATTGTGAATTTCATCTTCTCAGTTATATGGTAAGATTCAATAGTAATTTGTTATCAAAAGTTCAAATATTTTTAATTTACTTCTAATTAAAATTTGACAGTGTCTTCAGAATTTTGTGCATAACTTTATTTTGTGCACAGTGCCAATTTCATCACCTGTCCTCTCTTTTTCACTCTTCCTTAATGAATGCCATTTTTTTCCATTTTTCTTCCTCCAAGGTAATGGCTTTTATACTTTGTTTAGAATGTATACTGATAATTATCTTATTATTTCTCTCTCCTTTCAGATAATCAGTTTCTCACCTTTTTCACTTTCTTATGTAATTGGTATATGGTTTACTGGTGTAGATATTGGTTTATCTCCTTCCTTGGCTCATTAATTGGTTTTGTTTCTTTCATCTTTCATTTTTTTCCATTAAAAAGGTTCTCATTTGTGTCAAGTTGAGCATTAATATTGTCATGTTTTTTGACATTTGGGTAGCTACCTACTACACTCATTTAAAATTTTCAGTATTGAATGATTTCTTTTTTTGTCTCTCTCTCTTTATTTTTTTTGCTTGATTTCAAAAATAATTTTCAACAGTATAATTTTGGAAATGTTCACCATAAACAAATGACTGTGCTCATCATTAAAATTAATATATTCAGTGCAAAAATGAAGTAATTAACAAAACTGGCTATGTAGTTTGCAAAATGGCTGAAAAATGATGAAGCTACCTTATTCTTTTGGGATTTGATTCGCCAAGAAATTGAAGCACATGCATAGCTTTAGCCATCTCTGACCAGTATGAATGAGTTAAATGAAAGAGCATAGAACTTTCCTACATATTCAGAAATGATTACTGCTTTGACAAAGATGTCTCTCTATCTTGCAAGACTTTGGGGCTAGCACACTTTCACTTAGTGGTGCAATGGGATGCCAAATGTTCATGGCAGGAGGTGTGATTGTTAGTATTGAGAATCAGATCCAATTTGTCTCACTCTCTGCAGGGAGTCTGGGACATGAGTCTGCAAGTGCTGAATGGGGGAAGTTAATCAAGTCCCTTGTTTGCAAATCCATGGTTCCTGGGATAAGTGAGCTTCCCCAATCCTGAGGTCCTGATGTCCTAGGACATGTAAACATCCTATGTGCAGCCCAGCCTGTATTCCGCAAAGCCGTGAACCCCATGCAGGATTCCCCATGTTGAAACCTGTCTGAATCCTAATGACAGTCCCCATCCCCATGCCAATTATGACAATCAGCTGATTTTTCAGCATCAGGAGAGGAGATGCTACATATTCAAATTATGGTGTCATGTAAGTAAGCCACAAAGACTTTCCACATATTTTGTGTAATAACTTTGTGGCTGGTTTGGCAGTTTATTGGCACCATAAATCACCTGCACATGAAGCATTTTACTGTTTATGTTATGCTTACTAAATTGATCACACAAGTGAAATGTGATCCAGGGGCTTTAAGCTTTATTTATATACATACCTTCACTGCAAACAGTGGAATTATGTATGTGAGAAAAGTAATTACTATGAAACTACATTTATATTCATGTTAAGTTCCTCATGCCTAATCATCGGCTAGTAATTCAAAAAATATTGAGAGGATAAGCTGTCATTCATCCACTACCTGAGTGCCCTTTTTACAACTACAGGCTGCCACAGAAGAGCTACATTAACTAGCATTGATGATATAGGAACAGAGATGTGTTAAAATATAGCTTACCGCTAATCTTGTCTAACTGGAAAGAATAACACAAAAGGAGAGTCTGTATCTTCTTTGCATCAGAACTGCACTGCACTTCAAATTTCTACTATAGCAATAAATACTACTTAAGCAAAAAAAGGAGAATGTGAATGGATTGCTACAAATCCATTTTCTATACTTGTTTGAATTGGTGCTCTTCACCTTTTGCTACTTAATTCACTGAACTCTACTAATGTAAATATTTTTTTCTAAATTTAACTGTGATTCAGACTAATACAATCAAAGTTTTATTTTGCTGTTGTACTTACAAGATGTATAATATTCAGACCCACACAAAATATTCTTTATGTATCCACACTTTCTATACAGTATGGTTAATAGTTCTGTAAATGTTGCGTTACAATCTATTGTTAGTCAAGAAATAGAACACCTCCAGACTAGAAAGGAGAGTTCAGTTTTGATATCCTTCACATCTCTAGATGCCAAGAACTGTGCCATTTGGTCTTGGTGGTTTTAATGATGGGGACACCTGTTCAGTTTGAGGTGTTGTAGATAGATAAAACCCAATAACTCATTCATCATAAATAGTACCCAGAACAGATGTCAGATAGTATTGACTTTCAGTCACTAGCAACGCAGTTGGAATTTGAGAACATAAACCCAGTAGCCATAAACCCAGGTCATGTAGGGAGCCAGTGAAAGAGTCAAATATAGAAGCTGCTCTACCATTAAATAACATTGATCATCATGGGGAAAAGGGCTGGGACAGCAGCCCTTGAACGATTCTGCAGTTTTTAGTTATAGCACAGTGATCCTAATCTAATACAATCTGGGGGAAAATATAGATTGAAATTATTAATAAAATAGCAATGGGAAATCAGTTTTGGCAAAAAAAAAAAACCCAGTAGCTTATGAAGAATTTCTGCCTTAGTAGGAAAAATATTTATTCCCTGTAATACTTAAGGCAGAAAAATGTGCGCAGAAAAATGTGCACAGAAAAATCACAGTAGATACAAGTCATTACTTCCTTTTTATCATTCCTTACACGTTTATGCATGTTGGTTTGCCAGCTACAGCTGAAACACTGTGTTACTGTAAAAGTGCTTTGGGTCTGACCTGAACACTGGATTCTGTGCTAGATATTACAGAGTTAGGGGGTCATGGTGTGTTGAGGCCACACTGCATAATTAAAAGCTTGCAACATAACTAGCAACATGACCCATACCTTTTTTGTGTAAAAGAAAGCTTGAGTAGGCTCAGGTAGGCTCTGGAGCGGTGAGAGACGCGCGGGTGAAGCCCGCTGCGCCCCCACTCCCCCGAAGCGCCCCAGACACCCCCTCAGCAGCCGCCGAGCCCCCTGCCGACCCCCAGCATAGCCGGAGGTAAGCGGGCTCGTGGTGGGAAGGGGTTAACTCCTCGCTTGCTCGGAGGAGGCGGCTGCCTGGTGCCTGGCCGGGTCAAGCCCCTGCCCAGGCCCCTACTTGGCCCAGCCCCCCAGGGAGAGAGGAGTGAAGGAGGGGGTACTCACCAGTCCCCCTCCTGTAGGGCAGGGCCCCCCAAATCCTGGGCAGGGTTCCCCTGGCTTGAGAAGCCAGCGTTCCTCGACGGCAGGCCCACTGCGCATGTGCGTAGTTTAAAAGGGCCCGCCAAACAGGGGGATAAAAAAAAACCACACTCAGGTAGGCTCTGGAGCGGTGAGAGATGCACGGGTGAAGCCTGCTGCACCCCCACTCCCCCGAAGCCCCCCAGACACCCCCTCAGCAGCCGCCAAGCCCCCTGCCGACCCCCAGCACAGCCGGAGGTAAGCGGGCTCGTGGTGGGAAGGGGTTAACTCCTCGCTTGCTCGGAGGAGGCCTCTGCCTGGTGCCTGGCCGGGTCAAGCCCCTGCCCAGGACCCTACTTGGCCCAGCCCCCCATGGAGCCCCGCGAACAGGCTGTGTAAACAGGCACTTGAGTTAGCATGGAGTTCACGTGGGAGAGGGCGCGGGAGGGCACGAGACCCTGCCTGCGACACCCCCCCCCCCCCCAGAGTAGTCAGCCCCAGCCGTAGCCAGCCTACCAGAGGCATGACACGGATGGGCACACGCCGCACACCTAGGGTCCCCTCGGGCTCTGTGGCCCCTCCACTGGGCACCTCAGAGACGGCCTCCCAGATGGAGCCCATGCTTCCAGGCTCCACGCAGACAGAGCCCCTGGCTCTTGGCTGCGTGGGCTGCCTGTCCCTTTTTCAGGCTCTGGGGCCCGGGAGCATGGCCCCCTCCCCTTGCGGGGTCTGCTCCCTGCTGGGGTCTCTGGCGCGCCAGCTGGAGGAGCTCCAGGCCACAGTCCAGAGACTGCGTGCCATCAGGGACTGCGAGCAGGAGATATACTCCTACTGCCAGGCCCTTCTCCCCCGGGAGCCGCAGGGGAGAGCTCCGTCTCCCTCCACAACTAAGGAGGACTCTGGGACCTCCCGCTCTGCCCAGTCAGGAGCATGGACCAAGGTGGTCAAGGGCCCCAAGGCCCGCCGCACCAAGGCCCCTGCCCCGCCGGAGCTTAGCAACAGGTTCGCACCTCTTGCAGCCCCAGCAGAGCCCACGCAGTTGCCGGCTCCCGCAGGCAACCCAGGCTCGACCGCAGCTACTGGCCCCGCTCTCCCCAAGACAAAGCGTAAGGTGTTTGTTGTGGGAGACTCCATCCTGCGGGGCACTGAGGGGGCAATCTGCCGCCCCGACCCCTTAGGCCGGGAAGTCTGCTGCTTCGCGAGGGCCCGCATCCGAGACATTGCGGAGAGGATCCCGCAGCTCCTCCGGCCTACAGACGACTACCCCATGCTCCTGATTCATGTGGGCACCAATGACACGGCTCGGAGCACCCCCAGCCAGGTCATGAGGCGCTACAGGGAGTTGGGAGTGGGCCTTAGGGGTCTGGGAGCTCAGGTGGTGTTTTTGTCGATCCTCCCAGTCTCGGGCTATGGGCTGAGGAAGATCCATGCGGTGAACCAAAGACTGCAGCACTGGTGTTATCGGGAAGGCTTTGGCTTCCATGACCACAGCCTGCTCTTTGGAGAGAGAGGCAGCGAGCTGCTGGGAAGAGATGGCCTCCACCTCTCTCCCCTGGGGAGGAGGCTCTTCTTGCCAGGCTGGCTGACCTGCTCCACCGGGCTTTAAACTAAGCCCACTGGGGGATGGGGGGACTACTGCCCCTGCTGGCCTGCTGAACAGCCCTTGCAAAGCCAGCGGACCAAGGCACTTAAGGGGGCACTTAAGGGAGCTCACCCCTGCCCCAGCCCTGGCACAATCTGTGGGCAAGGCAAGAGCCCCCAAGAGCACACTTGCCTGCCTGTACACTAATGCCAGGAGCCTGGGCAACAAGCAGGACGAGCTCGTCCTCCTGCTCAGTGCAAAGAAATACGATGTCATTGGGATAACGGAGACCTGGTGGGACTCCACCCATGACTGGACCATGGGTATAGAGGGCTATACCCTGTACAGGAGGGATCGTGTTGACAAATGGGGCGGGGGTGTAGCTCTCCATGTGAAGGAAAGCTACATGTGCCTGCAAGCTGATGTTGGCAACCGGCATGGACAGCTAGAGACCCTCTGGGTAAAAATTCATGGGGAATTCGGCACAGGGGACACAACAGTGGGAGTCTACTACAGACCTCCCACTCAAAGTCCCGAGCTTGACCAGGAGTTCACCCGGGAACTGACTGAGGCCGCTTGCTCCAGGACCCTGGTTGTCATGGGTGACTTCAATTACCCAGACATCTCGTGGGAAGATCACTCAGCTAAATCTGAGCGGGCGCAAAGCTTTCTCTCATGCGTGGATGACCTCTACCTGACTCAAGAAGTCTATGGGCCAACGAGAGGCAAAGCGCTGCTTGACCTGGTACTGGCTATGGGGGACGACCTAATCGGCAACCTAGTGATCGATGGGAAGTTGGGTGACAGCAACCACGAGCTGATCACCTTCACCATCCACCGTAAAGCTGGCAAGTTAGTCAGCAACACAGAAGCCCTTGACTTCAGAAAAGCTGACTTTGACAAGCTCAAGAGGCTAGTCAGTCAGGCCCTCGGGGACCATGACCACAGGGAGTTGGGAGTTCAAGAAGAGTGGTTGCTTCTCAAGGAAGCGATCCTCAGTGCACAAGCTAAATCTATTCGAACACAGAGGAAAGGCAGCAAGAAGGCACAGCAGCCCCCCTGGCTCTCCAGAAAACTAGTGGACCTACTGTGGCTAAAAAGGAAAGCCTACAAAGGATGGAGGACAGGATTCGCCTCCAAGGAGGATTACTCCGCGCTGGTCCGGTCCTGCAGGGAGCAAACCAGGAAAGCCAAGGCTGCAACTGAACTTCAACTAGCTTCAGGCATCAAGGACAACAAAAAGTCCTTTTTCAGATATGTGGGGAGCTGGAGGAAAAGCAAGGGCAATGTTGGACCCCTGCTAAACCAGATGGGGCAACTGACAACTGACGCCCAGGAAAAAGCCAACCTATTAAATAGGTACTTTGCGTCAGTCTTTCATCAGTCACACAGGATGCCCATGCCTACTATGGGACAGGGAAATCTGGGTGAGGGGGATCCCCTACCCTCCATCAATGCTGACCTCCTGAAGGAACACCTTGAGAAGCTGGATACCTTCAAGTCAGTTGGCCCTGACAACCTGCACCCCAGGGTACTCAAGGAGCTGGTGAGCGTCATAGCCCAGCCCCTGGCACGGATCTTTGAAAACTCCCGGCGCTCTGGTGTAGTGCCCGAAGACTGGAAGAAGGTCAATGTGGTGCTGATCTTCAAGAAAGGGAGGAGAGTGGATCCGGCTAACTACAGGCCCATTAGCCTGACTTCTATCCTGGGGAAGATCTTAGAAAAGTTTATTAAGGAGGCCATCCTTGATGGACTGGCCCAGGCTAACATTCTAATGGACAGCCAGCATGGGTTTGTTGCGGGTAGGTCTTGTTTGACCAATCTCATTTCCTTCTATGACCAGGTGACCTATCACCTAGACAAGGGAGAAGAGATTGATGTCATATATCTTGACTTCAAAAAAGCTTTTGATCTGGTATCCCATGATCACCTCTTGGCCAAAATGCCCAGTTGTGGCCTTAGCTCCACCACGATCTGCTGGCTGGGAAATTGGCTTCGTGGTCAGACCCAGAGGGTTGTGATTGGCTGTCACTCAACATGGTGCCCTGTGACCAGTGGGGTCCCTCAAGGCTCTGTCCTGGGACCCATACTGTTCAACATCTTCATTAATGATGTGGACATTGGAGTCAGGAGTGGACTGGCCAAGTTCGCCGATGACACCAAACTTTGGGACAAAGCATCCACGCCAGAAGGTAGGCGGGTAATCCAGGCTGACCTGGACAAGCTCAGCAAATGGGCAGACAAGAACCTGATGGTGTTTAACACCGAAAAATGCAAGGTTCTCCACCTTGGGAGGAAAAACCTGCAGCACCCTTATAGGCTCGGCAGTGTTACGTTGGTTAGCACTACAGAAGAAAAAGACTCGGGGGTCATCATTGACCACAAGATGAACATGAGCCTCCAATGCGATGCTGCGGCTAGTAAAGCGACCAAAATGCTGGCGTACATCCATAGATGCTTCTCGAGCAAATCCCGGGACGTCATTCTCCCCTTGTACTCAGCCTTGGTGAGGCCGCAGCTGGAGTACTGCGTCCAGTTTTGGGCTCCACAATTCAAGAAGGATGAGAAGCTTGAGAGAGTCCAGAGGAGAGCCACGCGCATGATCAGAGGTCAGGAAAACAGATCTTACGATGATAGGCTGAGAGCCATGGGACTCTTTAGCCTGGAAAAGCGCAGGCTCAGGGGTGATCTGATGGCTATATACAAGTTTATCAGGGGTGACCACCAGGATCTGGGGGAACATCTGTTCACCAGAGCGCCCCATGGGATGACGAGGTCGAACGGTCACAAACTCCTGCAAGACCGTTTCAGGCTGGACATAAGGAAGAATTTCTTTACTGTCCGAGCCCCCAAGGTCTGGAACAGTCTGCCATCGGAGGTGGTTCAAGCACCTACATTGAACACCTTCAAGAGTAAATTGGATGCTTATCTTGCTGGGATCCTTTGACCTCAGCTGACTTCCTGCCCTTTGGGCAGGGGGCTGGACTCAATGATCTCCCGAGGTCCCTTCCAGCCCTAATGTCTATGAAATCTATGAGTCTCCAGGATTGTCAGTTTTAGCTCTTTCATGAGAAGTATATTTATTTAAAAGATAAAAGGGTAGGGAGGTAAACTTAGAAGCTTAGGGAATGAATGTATATTACAAATCGGAACTAATAATTGAAGGAGGCAAAGAAGACAAATATGATTGACTAAGAAAATAATAAAAGCTATCCATAAAAAAGAAGACAGAAGATTTATAGGAACACAAAATATGAAGGGATTAAGAGGATTATAAAATAAAGTCAAAGGGGTTTCTAAAAGCCAAAATTGACAATGAGAGGCTCGCCCAGAGAGAAAATCAAATAACAATGATTCTTCACATATAGAAAGAATTGTAAACAGAGTAAAGAAACAAATATGCACACTGAAGGAATCCAAATCATGGTCCCCACAGAAGCATTAAGAGAAGTTCTTTAGATACTTAACTGGAATTTAGGAGGAAAAAAAAAATAGGTACCAGTGTTGCAAGGAATTTTGAAAATGCTGTCCTAGCAGCCTCCACAAGACACCTTTCTTTACAAACATTCATTATGGGCTGCACAGTTTCCCAGGGCTCTCTGCATTTAAAGCAATCTAAACATATCCAGTGTGATTCAAGTGGAGCACTTAGGCCCCTAATTCTTGTCTTAGTGACATTGTGATTCAAATTGGCCTTGGACATACCAAAAGTCTGACTAAATCCTGCAAAATGTCTGGTTCAGTAAACAGAAAGAAAAGCACACCAAAATTCATATTGCATTCATTGCAAAGATGGTAGTGTCCACCTTTTGTCCAGTAGTCCAGTGATTGGATCACTATTGCAGAAAATGGGAAAACTGGGGTTAAGCCATAGTCGTCCTTATGGTACAACAGCCCAAATTTTCCACTTTCTAACTGTCTTAAATATGAGGGTATAGGAAAAGGCTATGTATGGATGTTCTCCACAGCTCCTGTTGGAGCTTATATAATTGAAGCAGTCTGTTTCTACGATGTTTTTCTCCATATCCCAGACTCCTGAACATCTCTCTGGAGCTTCTGTTCTTTTTCTTCCCCCCTACTCTCACAATAAGCAAATTAACTTTCTTTGGATTGGTAACACAGTCAGGGAAGAATGGGACCCATAAGAAAAACATGCCCCTGCTGTAGTATCTCTCATTCCCATAACATCCCACAACCTGTCACAGTATTTACAATAAGGAATCTTTTTTCCATGTCATGATAATGCCAGAAGAACATAAGACAGGAAAATGGAACCCCTCCCCCCTAAAAAACTAAGCATGAGAATCAGTGAAAAAGGTCTGATACCGTTTGGAAAAAAATACCAATAATCTTAATAATTTAGAGGAAAACTAATAGATTTTTTTTTTAGCTTCTGCTTATGTCCCAGAAGTCAGAAATAAATATAAATAGGCTTGATGCTGGTCAGCAGTTGTAGGCAAACTATTTCCTTGGTATTTTTCCCCCCCCATTTTTATGAGTTTTATAGAAATTACACATCAGTAGCAGCTGGCCTTCCAGTCCCCCAGCCAGTAGTCAACAAACTGCTGCCTACCTACAGCTGGAGCTCCAGCCCATGAAGTCTGTTCTTCCATACATAAAGCCAATGTCTCCCATTGAGAATAAACTGGTTAATATAGTTGCTTTTCATTGTGTATGTACATGTGCATAGATTCAGGGAAAAAATGTAATTTTTTTTTTAAAGGTTTCTAGGTGGCCGGGTTGTTTTTTGTTTTTGTTTTTTTAATTATAGTTGCTTTAGTTCTAAAATGTTTTCAAAATGCCCATCACATAAGAGTATTCTCAATTCCTGCATCTGATTAGTGAAAATAACATTCTTCGTAATTTTATTGAAGAAGGCCTCTATGTTTCCCAACTCCAGTGAAGGACTTCTGCAGGGTCAGTATTGCTGATTTCCAGAGAGAACGCTGAGGAGACTTCTACAGAACTTCCAGGGGAAGTGGTTCCAGGAAACACTGCATCTGTTTTTTCCTTCTTGATTGCTCAGTGAGAGGAGGGCTAGACACTACTGTGGGTACGGATCTATTTGATTCATGATATTCTGATTTGCCATGAAAAAAGGCAGTTTCTGTGATCACTGAGAGAGCTGCATTCCCTTCAATTTTGTGAAGAATCACCGGGGAAAAACAAACAAACAAAAAAATTACTAAAATAAATGCTGGGTCCCCAGTGGGAGCCAGTGACTGCTGTGGTCCAGTCGCACAGCGGCCTGGGGCAATGGGGGAGGCACCAGTACTAAGGGGACTAACCAAGATGATGGGCACCCCTTCCTCCTCCTTGCTGCCGATTGTCCGAGAGGGCTGCTTTTTGTACAGGCCCATCCCTCTCCGCAAAACCAAGTCAGAGGGTGGGTAGCCCCAAGATGGAGAACGTATCCTGGAAAGGAGAAGTCATATTGCATCCTGCTTCGAATAGAGGGAAAATAACCCAGTGTGGTGTATCTCCATTTTATATCTGGCAAGTATGTATGCAGGACAAGCCCATTCTTCCAAAGCTGGAAATAGTATCTGAACTGGAGAAGTAAAAAAAAATATACAATCAGCAGCATAAGTACTATTTAAAGGTGTGTAGACAAATAGAAACATGTCATGTTTAGAAACAAACTACTTCAAAATGTACAAATCTATTTGACCAGAAAACAAATGCCTAATACCATGAACTTGACTAAAACAGGATATATAATATTTTTATAGTCTAGGATTTTCTAGAGGGGAGGGGAGGGGGGAGTTCAGTTGGAAATAGGGGGCTGGACATGGAACGATTTAATTTTTTTGCAAGACAGATTTCAGAGAGAGAGACAGACAGAGGGAGAGGTCATCTCTAAGTGACTAAAACAGCTTTACTGAACTTTCACAGAGTTCATGGGTGTCTTAATACTACTGCCCATCCATCCCACAAACAGCATGACTTTTGGTAAAATGTCATGCCATGTAATAACTGTAATAATGAATGGCAATTCCATGTAATTTTTGCCAAGTTATTTTTAACAGATTATATGGAAGGTGTTTGCATCAAACATAACACATAATTTTAAAAAATATCCTTTTACTTAATGAGTACACAGGAAAGGTTACAAAGATTCCTGCTATCTGTACCATGATTTCAGTTTTTCTGTCATAGCTTCAATCCTGCAACTGCTTTTACAAATGAGTAATCTGAGATATATGCAAAAGTTTCATTAAACACTGTTGGACTTTTAACAGATATAAGTTGTTCATAGAGAGAACAATGAAAGGCACAGTCTATTTTATGCCATTGTAGCTAGACATGAATTCTGTCATTTTAAGAGTCTTATCATAAATTCCTCAGCCTATGAATGAATTCTTCTTTGGTGGCCTAGTGTGAAGCTTATGAAATTTATTAATATATTTTTAGGCCTTTTCAGATTTCCATTATTTTGTGATACATAAAATTATGTATAAATAACAAAGCTAATATGGTTTAGATAGCGTTTTTGATAGCAATGAAAGATGGGTTATTATTTCTTATTGCATTGTCACGTCATATACCCATATTCTCTCTTTCCCTATTACTCTCCTTTTTTAAATTTAAACTACCATTTTTCTTTTCAAACTTTTTCTAGGTCAAAGCATACATTAAAATGGAGATAAAGTTGAGAAAATATGAGTAAATTAGAGTATTATCAAAGTTATCCTTAAACTAAAAATTCAGCATTAAGTAAAACTCAAAACATATCCAAATATGTTAAGGTAAAAAATGGTAACCAGAGCTGGGATTTTCAATGTTTTTCCTGTGAAAAATTAATATTAATCAAAACTGAAACATTTTGAAGAAATAAATCTGTTGCAATGAATTATTTTCAGGAAGTTTTCTAAGGCCAAGGGTGGATTTTTGTTTGTTTTGTGGGAGAAATAGCAATAGCTGACAACCCATTAGATATGGTACATATTCCTTTTGGCAGATGAAAACTCAGGTTCAGGTTATTGTTCCACATCATGTATAGCTCTCTCTCCCTTACAGCTAAAGTGAGTTTTTTCATCAACTACTGGTGATTTTTACTAGAATTTTTTCATGTGGGTATTCAAACATTTTCACACATCTTTAACAAAATATATCTAAAAGTCTGATGCAAAATAAGAACAAGCATCAAAATCTGGAAGGTTTTCCTCAAGGTCCGCCCTTCCCTCCCTTTTCTCTGGATCTGTTAGGGAGATTATGTATGTGTCATCAGGATGTTATAGTGTTTGCCATGCCAATTTAAATTATTTTTTTAAAGACAGTTCTCTTTCTCTCAAATGGTGTCATTTGAGAGAAGGGTTAAGAATGTTTCGGTATTTTACATGCACATCTTACTTCAACATGTTTTGACTTCTTTTCTTTCTTGAATACCTTTTTATGACAAAAATGAGTTCTTAGATGTTTCTCTGTAGTGAAGTCTGAAGGTATTTCCATGGAACTTTCAAAAAAGACCTTGTGATCTTGCTTAGTTTGTCTTTTTCCATACATTATGGGTTTTTTTTCCCTTGGGCTTTGTGATAACCTGACAGTCTTCGGAACCTAAACAAATCTTGGTTATGTTAAAGGATTGTAGTAGAGAGATTGCAGCAGAAATGATCAAACTGAGGATGAAGTTCTTTTACTGTGCGTCTGTCTTTGAGTGCCCTCTGACTGGAAACATGACATACAATTTAAAAACAGTTTTTTGTCTATATGACCCAGTCCTTCTGGGAAACTTACCTTTGTGATCTCTATTACTCCAGGAGATTAAGTTAAACAGCTAAAAAATGGTGAAAAGTGAGTCATGAACAAAAAACTCTGTAAAACTAGTGATAGAAACAATCAGCTACAGTACTTTAGTGAAGCAGATGGTTTTAAGTTACCCTCTAGATAATTTAGGTACTTAATTTCAAAACACCTGCACAACAATTACAAAGCTTTATATGCTTTTAAAGCTTTCTTCCCCTTTCTAATCAAATTCTGTGATATTCTTTACACTTCATTAGCTTGACTTTCACTATGTTGTTTGATCAATTTACAGCATCAGAGAAAGTGACACCAAAAAGTTATAGTATAATAACCTGAGGCAACAAATACCCATCATTAACAAACATACAACATTCTCCAGGATGGATTGTATTGTGCCAACACTGCAGCCCCAGAAACTAACACAAGAAGCAAGGGGGATATGAAGAAGAAGAAAAAAAGATGACCCTGGTGCTGCCTGGGAGTGGGAAGAAGCCAACAGGGGAGGAGAGATCTCACTGTGAAGAGCACTTCTGGAGTCACTGCTTTGTGAAGTTGAAGCAGACAGAGAAAGGGGCAGAGATGAAGAGAGACCTGAATGAGAGGAGGAGCAACTCAGATGCAAAGGAAGAAAGTGACGTGGTATGGAGCAGAGAGGGGAGAGAGGAGTAAGGCAACTGGACTGGAGGAGAGCCACCAAGCAGCACAATGAGTAGTTAAGAAGAGAGAAAATAAAGAGATCAAATCCAGTAAAAGATCCATTGAAGAAGAGAATAAAAAAGACCGGAACATCTCTAGAGAATAGAGATGTTTCCTCCCTGCAGAAACAAGTAACATTTTTTCTTTTAAGTTTATTTATATTTTTAAAAAAAATGGGAACAAAAAGTAAATATTAAACTTTAGAGACTTGAGTTATAGAGGCAGATAGGGACTAGTCTTATTTTGTCATTGTTCCTGATTTTATTTTATGGGACTTGGTATTTGTCTGAACTGGAAGACTACTTTGAAAAATGTAGAAGAGAACATTTTGAATCACTAAAAGAAAAAAATCACTATTATATAATAAAAATAATAACAGGTAATTAACAGGAAAAAAAAACTGTATCTTTGTGAGTTTTTTGAATAAGGATGGTAGAATTTACTTAACTTTAGAAGAGAATTTCAAGAGTTCAGTGCTGAAGGACAAATTAACAAGTTCAGGTCATATATATATTGTGGTGTTCAAATTCCATCCCTCCCAAAGCATAATTTTCCATCAAGATGTGGCAGGCGAGGATTGGGATTACCACTAAAATAAACTAGTAACAAGAACCTGATTGTTAATTGTAAATTAATCATAAAAATGAATGGCTTTACCTTTATAAAACGATTATTAAACACATAACCTCACAGGGGAGTTCCCATTTTTATATACAAAATCATAGGGGTATGGATCACAAGGCTGTTGCCAGGTCAAAGGGAGGGAACAGGTAAACGGTAAAGAAACATTAAAACTGCTAACATATACTCAGCACCTTAATTGCACACAACCCCCACTCTACACCTGCAAAGGTGCCCCCAAACAAGACTTTAATCCCTGGAGTGCTCAAACAGCAGCCTGCAGCTGCCCCCAAGTCTGAGTCCAGCTCCTTGGTCCACAGTTCTGACTGACAGAGCCAGTGGGATCTCTAGCTCTACTGTGCACTCCTCTGTGTAGGGATGACCAGGTTCCACATGTGCACTTCTCTCTCTTCCCCTTACTTCAGCCTCAAGCTTCCTCTCTTTTTTTCCCTTGCTCCATGGGATTTAT
The DNA here is from genome assembly GCF_052110815.1 of Crocodylus siamensis. Classification (NCBI taxonomy): domain Eukaryota; kingdom Metazoa; phylum Chordata; order Crocodylia; family Crocodylidae; genus Crocodylus; species Crocodylus siamensis. The sequence continues at coordinate 52,065,223 of NC_143395.1, forward strand.
AGGAGTTGCAGTCCAATTAATAGACCTCACAGCTCTGCAGACTGCCCCTGGTTCCACCTGCTGTTACACACTTGTCATTCACATTACAAATTATGAAAAATAAAACATTCATCAATTACTTGTTTTTAAGTATCTGTAACAGGATTCAACTCCAGAGGTGGCCATAATGCCCCTGGAGCTCTCTCAGGCCTTGTAAAGTTGGCTGTCTTTGGGCACTCTCCCCTTCTCCTTGTCTTGATGAAATGATGCTTTCAAAAAAGGAAGGCTGGACTTCCCAAGTCAGATCTCCTCATGAGCACTGGTGTTTCTTCTCACCACCTTAAGGGACAATTATGTGGGCTCCATCTTACCCCAATGCCCATGCCTCAAAGGTGTTACCAATCTGCCATGCTCCCAGGCCTGAGCCTTTTCTGACTCCTGTATCCACTCTGCTGTGCTCTGCTCCTAGGCCTTTTAGGACCTCCTCCTCCCCTTAGTCCCTTTCTCAAACCTCCAGAGTTGCACAGATGTTAACCAGGAGCTCTGCTGAAGTCCTGCTGTCCAAAAGCTCTTCTCTCCATGACTCTTAGGGCTATACTACTTGACCAGATCAGGCCCTGGGCTTATATAAGCCCAGCCTCCTTCTGGTCAGGTGGCTCTCTAATTGGTCCCATCACACCTTCAGGCTGCTTCTCAGGTAACCTGCCTTCTCTTAAAGTAGCAAAAGCACCAAGCCTCCTGTTACAGTGCCATAGACACATATTAACATTGCCCTCCCATGCCCATCAAGGAATTAAATTATTTCTTTTTCAAGACAAGGTTTGTTAGATTTCCTTAGGAAAACATGAAGGAAAATGGAAACTTCTCCTCTCTATTTCATATAATGGATCTTCTTGACTCAGTATTTTATTGTTTTCTCTATGCAAGGATTATTCATTAACAGGAGTTGTCATATAATGTGATTAAACATAACTGTGTATTATATGATACAATGCAATTTAATACTCTTGAGAAATCTGCATGTGTACAGACAATGGTAATTTAGAGTTGGTCTACATGCCCCAAAATGAATGTTTCCTGGAGACTCGAGGAACAAAATCAGTCCTCAAATCCTCCATGAATCCTCCAATGGAGTTAGAATTATGATTCATTTTTGGTTTCTGAAGCTAAATACAAAGATATAAATACATGCAAAAATGGTTTTTATTCCTTTGATTTTTTGTGCTGGTTAATGGAAAAGTGTAGAAAAGAGAGTTAATTGCTTTCCAAAATGTCTTCATCCTCCCTCCAATTTTTTTTTTGCTTGAGGTTATTTTTCAGTTTTACCCAAGAGGTATAGGAATATTTACTTGCTAGTGAATGGTAGGATAACATTTCCAAAGTGGAATCCTGTCCTCACTAAGGTAATAAATAACACTTCCACTGATTTCAGTGAGATCCAGTTTCTCCCTACCATTTTAGCTATATTCATGAGATTTTGTTTGATTCAATGTTTGCATTACTTTAACTGAAAAATGTTATCCTGAACATTTTGGGCTGTGAAAATTTGCAGATTTTTAGCTTTTAACATAAATGTTGGTGAAATATATCAGTCATATGATAATACACCTCCAGAGTGTCTAGAAGAGGTAAAGAATAGAAAGTCAAGAAGAAATTATTCTTTTGGGTCAATATGGCTCAGGGATTACTCAGGTAAATTCCTGGAAGGACTATCACTTTAGGACGTAAAATGATGTAGCTGAAAGAAATGGTGAACAGTGAGTCCTAAACAAAGAACTAAAAAGAACTAGTGACAAAAAACAAAGAGAAGGCTTGAAAGCTTTTAATTCTCTTTAAAGACTAGTGTTTCTGAAACAGAGAAAGAAAGAAATGCTAGCTTTTATTATTATTTTTTTATTTATTTATGCATGGGATAATTTGGTAATTAAATGCAGAGAAATAAAATGTTTCACTTTAAAAATGTCCCTGGTTGGGGTTACAAATTCATTTTTATATTTTATATGTTACTTTCCATTAGTGGCACATGTAGTACATGTACTACTACATGTAGTACTCTATGGTACATGTAGTAATAAATACAGATTAACATAGAATAATTAATGTAAGCATGGATCAGATACAAATAAAATTTAATATTTAGGTAACAGCCCCAACATTTTAAGACACACTCCGTCTGAGTGACTTCCTTTGTTTGAGAAAATTGTCAGTCCTCATAATAATGAATACCAGTGGCTATATACTCTTCTTCATACTAAATTCACTATTTATGTTTATGGTATTATCCATAAGAGTATGATGAAAACTTGACTTAACCTCGGTAATACTAGAGAGTGAGAAAGAACGAAGTCAGGAAAAAGGGAACTATAAAATGTTAATTACTTTGTTCTAGCTTTTCCAAAAAGCAGTAAGAAAATAAACCAAGTAATGCTTTAAAGGTCAGACTGTGAGTGCTGTGTCATTATCACTGCTCCATTTTCTGTTCTTTCAACAAATCTAGTACTAACTTCTCCATCAATGTCTTACTGTTGCTCACTTTAAAAAGTATATTGCACTCCTAACTCCATATTTAGTAGTGTTTTCTAATTCAGTACCTAATTCAGTGATGTCAAATTCAGGAGTTATTTCTAAATTGGTGATGGTGATGCTATTGTTTTGAATTATAAAATAACTAATTTATAACAAATAATTTGAGAACTATTAATGACCAGTTGCAATATTGCTGGATTTGTTTATCTTAAATAATTGGCATAATATATTTTTAACATGGGAAAGATTTTTTGAAGTATTTCAATATTTAGAAGGTCAGATCTAAAACTGGGCTTAACTTCCTAAATTACACTTCAGGTGGATTTTAGTAAGTCCAAGTAGTGATCAACAAACCCTGCCTAAGTGGCAAGGTCACAAGTATCTAGACATTTATCATAAAACTCATTTGGCAGCCAAAGTTCAGCCACGTCACATGCTCAGCAGTGCCCAAATCTTGGCTCTGAAACCCAACCCAACTGTATTTGAAATTCACTAAATAGCTCCTTAATGGGAGTCCATGGATTCAGTGTTCAGAACTGGTTGCTGAAACTGCCTGAATGCTAATTGTTGCCAAATATTTGCCTCTTTTTTTGTCTGGTCCATAATATTTTGAAAGGATAAGTTTAAACAATTCAGGAATAGGAGTTAAGAAATGTAGTGCTGGGGTGAGGCAGAGTTAAATATTGGTGCAAAAAGTCTTTACAAGCACTTGAACTCATAGAATGGTGATAATGATTTGTGATGTCATATTATTACTTTCTGTTCCTCATTAATAGCCCTTCTGAAGATTCATTTTTCCCCGATGCCACCCAAAATTGATTTGATATTCACACAAACAGAAAATCTGTTTTTTGCAGTACATTTATTCCCACCTGTATTTCTTGCAGTGCATTTTGTCTTCCCTCTATCTGTTATTATTTTGTCTTGTCTTTGGAAAGGGAGCTGTAAGATTTTTTTTTTGTGTCTTATATGGCAAAAACCCATTATCAGTGGTTAACAAAATGAAAACAAACAAAAATAAATGAATAACTAAATACACAGCTATGAAATGCAGGGTGTATTGATATCTATTAACCACAGCATTCTGGACTAAGGATTAGAATAGCAAAAGTACATTGGATTGTTCAATACTGCAACCATTTTCTTTTAGGAAATGTGCCATCCAGCACAATCCACAAGCCAAATGTAAAAGTGTCAATAAACACTCACTGTGTCTTGTCTGGCTTTAGGCAGCTTGCTTCAAGATGCATAAACCTAGCCCAAAAACAGCATGTACAGCCATTCACCATTGCTGAAAGCAACACGTCCTGGTCAAGGTAAGTAAATTGGCATCAGGAAAATGGCTGGCAGGATCAAAGAAAGTAGTGGGTCCGTGGGCTGGGGGCCAGCAGAAGAGAGGGGCTCTCGCAGGTCCATGGGGAGTGCTGTGGGTCTGCAAGAGGTGTTGTTGGCTCCACAGAGATGGGTTGCCCAGTCTGGAGGAGAGGTCAGGGTGTGCTAAAAACAGTTTGGTCAGGGTTGGGGGTTTAAAAAAATACAGTCCTAGGGCTGGGACAACTGTCTAGGCTTTCCTGGCCCAAGGGTTGTGCTGTGAATCCATGCAAGTCTTCGTTAGAGATGGTTAATACCTTCCTACATTACACTAACCCTTTCTTGATCTAAGTTAGCATACCTTTTGAGATATGCTAATTTAGATTAGGCACACCATGTTTTGGGAGATTTAAACCCTCTGAGTGTCTGCACAATTGGGAATTTAACTCAGCCTAGCCTTGGGTAGGTTGATCTAAATGTAATGCTTGTATGTACCCTCAGTGACCAAGCTCTGTGCCTAATACAAGATCATAGAATCATAGAAAATTAGTGTTTCAAGGAACCTCAGGGGGTCATCAAGTCCAACCCCCTGCTCAAAGCAAGACCATCCCCTACTATATGATCCCAGTCAAGGCTTTGTCTACCAAGATCTTAATGCTGCCTTGCATTTGATATCTATGTTGCACTGCATCCAGGAAAGAGAAAAATTACTTGGACAATAGTTATGCGAGTCTTGTACTGGAGAAGCCAAAGGGAAATGAAAAGAAGTGGCAGCATGTGGTTATTCAAAGCAGGGCCCCCAGAATTGAAGCAGATTTAAGTTAGCAACCACTTTCAAGCACTCTGTAGTGGAACTGCTCAGGAAGAGGCAGAGGAAAGGACATAGTCAGTGTCAGTCATGAAACAGAGTAGGCAGAAGTCTAGAGAGCAGGAAGTGCAAGCCCCAAGGATAGAGGGTCCAGGACCACTGCACCAAGAAGGAAAAGAAGACTGGTGGTGGTTGGTGACTACCTTCTGGGGATGGGAGGGAGTGGAGAGGGACAGAGGCACCAACTTGTCTGGATTTGGGGGCCTGGACAGTGTGCTGCCTGCCTGCAGCCTGAATTCAGGATGTTACAGAGATCTGCCAAAACTCACCCATCCTTCAGATCACTACCTCTTCCTGCTTGTTCACGTAGACATCAATGATAATGATACTTCCAGAAATTAAACTGACCAGATCAGAGGTGATTATGAGGCTCTTGGCAGGATGATTGAGGAGCTTGGAGCACAAGTGATGTTCTCATTGATCCTTTCCATGGAAGGCAGGGGTCCAGGCAGAGGCCATCATATCCTGGAAGTGAACACATGGCTGAAACAGTTGTGTTGATGTAAAGGCTGTGGCTTCTTTGACAATGTTCAGATGTTCTTGGGAGGACAGCTGCTATCAAGAAATGGGGAACAACATCTTTGATTATCATCTGGTCAACCTATTAAGTTTGGCTTTAATCTAGGTTTAAGAAGGGGTTTATGCTTCAGCAACAGAACACACAGTCCAGAGAGAAAAGGACTCAAAGAAACAACTTAATGTCTAGAAAGAGCCAGAGAGCTACAGGACTGCAACAAGTAGCATAAAAGGGAAGCAAAGGGATCAATATAGAAAATACATTTGATACATGTATATAAATGAGAGAAGTATGTCAATAAGCAAGATGAGTTGAAAACTGCATATTTTAAAAGGAATTATGATGTAATCAGGCCTGGTGGGACAGATTTTATGACTGCAATGTGAACAGTGAGGGTTACCATCTGTTTTGGAAGAACAAGGTTAAAAGAAAAGGTGGTGGTGATGCCTTGAATGTAAAAAACATGTACACTAGTTCCCTACTTTAGGAGGAAGAAGACAACAAAGCAGAATGTATTTGGATGAAGGTGAAAAGTGTAAGATGCAGCACCAATATGTTTGGGATTTATTATAGGCCACCTAATCAAAAAAAGGAGGTGGATGAGGCACTCTTCAAGCAGGTGACAAATCAATCCAAAAACTATGGGATGGTACTGATGGGAGGCTTCAATTTCCAGATGTGTTCTGGAAGAACAATGAAGCTGAACATAAAATGCCATGCCAGTTCTTAACTTGTGTGAAGGACAATTTTCTGTTCCAGAAATTTGGAGGAAAGTGGAACGTACAACTAAGGGATTATCTATCTTGGATCTTGTTCTGATCAACAGGGAAGAACTGGTGGAGGATGTGAAGGTGATAGGTAGCGTGGGAGGAAGCAATCATGATACAATATAATTCCAGATCCTGAGACAGGGAAAGCATGATGTCAGGAAAATTAGGATGCTAGATTTAAAAAAGACAGATTTTATCTGACTCAAGGAGCTAATAGCCAGGGTGTCACGGGACAATTGGTTGAAGGATAAAGGCACCCATGAGGGCTGGGAGCTTCTAAGAGGCACTGTATTGGAAGCCTAACAAGAAACTGTACTGACACCATGGAAGCACAAGAAGAATGGTAAGAGACCGGTGTGGCTGCACAAGGAGCTTCTAAAATGCAAAAGAAAAGCATACAGGCAATGAAAGAATGGGCAGGCCACCAAGGAAGTATACCAGGAATTAGCAAGAACCTGCAGAGAAAAAGTCAGGAAGGCAAAGATAAAGAACAAGCTGCACCTGGCAAAGAAAGTTAAGGACACCAAGAAGAGGTTCTACATGTATGTTGGCCAGGAAAGGATTAAGGAACATGTGGGTCTTATGTTAACAAATCATGGAGAACTCCTAATTCAGGGGTGGGAAAAATAGCAGATCCGGTTGGTAATCAGACTCCATTTCTCAGCAGCATCTGCCTACATGACTGGGGCCAGCTTCCATGGATACCCCAGCAGCAGCTGCATTGTGATAGTGCAAGCCTGGGGTTTCCATGGAGACACACCCCATCAGTGCTGGCAGGAGCTGCTGGTATCTTGTGGCAGTGACAGTATGGTCTGGAGCGAGGGAAAAGCCACAATCTACTGCTTGCATGCTTCTGCCCAGAGCATGCAGGCTGCATACGGCAGCTCTACCCTGGTTCCAAACCATGCCTCAAGATCCCACCAGCTCTGGAGCAGCTCCCTATGTCCCCTGCCAGTGCAGCTGGGGCTGGTCTCCATGGAAACCCCAGCCTTGTGCTATCTCAGAGCAGCTACTGTTGAGGTCTCCATGGAAACCAGCCTCAGCCACATGGGCATGGGCTGCTGGGGAATGGAGTCCACTGCCAACTGGATCTGGTCCACAGGCTAGACTTTGCCTTCCCCTGTCCTCACTGAAGATTCAAAGAAAGCTGAGTTATTCAACAGTTACATTGCTCCAGTCTTCAAAAAAAAAAATGAGCTGGAGCTAGACAAATAATAGGGATTATCTGGATAAGGAAGGGGGCAAGCTGAGGGAGGAAATCACAAAATAGAAGGTGAGAGAGTTTTTATTGGGTCTGAATGAACTCATATCAGCAGGGCCAAAAAATACTCATCCTATGGTCCTGAAGGAACTGGCAGAGGAGATCTCAGAGCCCTTGGCGACGATCTTCATGAAGTTGTGGAAGACATACCAGGTATGAGAGGACTGGAAAAGGGCCAGTGTAGTGCCCCTGTTTAAAAAAGGCAAGAAGAGGACCTAGAGAACTACAGAGCAGTTATCCTTACCTCACCACCTGAAAAGTTACTGGAGCATATCCTAAAGAAGGCCATGTGCAAGCATCTGCAGTAGGAAAAGCCGATTGCAAACAGCAAACATGGATTAAAGTTTAACAAGTCATATCAAACAAACCTGATCTCATTCTTTGACAAAGTAAATACTTGGGTAGATTAAGGGAATACTGTGGTTATAGTGTATCTGGACTTCAGCAAGGCTTTTAACAAGGTCTAGCATGACCTTCTCTTAAACAAATTGGAGAAATATGGGCTGGATAAAACTACTGCAACATGTAAAGAAGACTGGCTCAATAGCCATAAGGAAATTGTACTTATTAATTAATCCATGTCAGAATGGCTGGAGGCTATTAGTGGTGTCCCACAGCAGTCAGTCCTGAGCCCACTGCTTTTCATTGTGTTTATTAAAAAAATGGATACTGGCACAGAAATCTTCTAGTTTGTAGATGATATGAAACTGGGAAGGATTTTGAATATATCCAGTTCAGCAGGATCTCAACATATTGGAATTTTGGGCCAGATCTAAGAGAATTAAATTCAATGTAGACAAATGCAAGGTGCTACACCTTCGAAGGAATAATCAAAAACACAAATACAAAATGAGGGACACCAGTATGGATGGCAGCACTATAGAAAAGGACTTCAGAGTATTGGTAGACCACAGATACAATACAAGTCTACAGTGTGATGCAGCCACACAAAAGGCCAATGTAGTTTTGGGATGCATCAATAGAAGCATTAGGTGCATAACACAAGAGGAGATAATGCCTTTCTGCTTGGAATTGGTTAGTCCTTATCCGAAGTTTTGTGTAGTTCTGGGCTCCACATTTTACAAAGGAGGTGGAGCAGTTAGAGAGGGTTCAGAAGCAGGAAACAAAGACAATTGAAGGCTTGGAATACAAGTCATATAAGGAGAGGCTAATGGAGCTTGGCATTTCAGCTTGTGGAAAAGGAACTTAAGATGGGAGGACATGATAGCAGTCTTCAGAGACTTAAAGGGCTGCCATAAAGAACAGGGAAAACACCTTTTCTCTCTTGCTGCAGAGAACAGGATATGGACCAATGGCTTGAAGTTGAAGCAAAATAAACTTAGATTGGATAGCCAGAAAAACATCTTCAGTGTTAGAACAGTGAGGCAGTGGAATAGACTGCCTAGGGAAATTGTGGGCCCTCCGTCTCTGGAAGTGTTCAAGAGGTTGGACAGCCACTGGTTGGGGATAATCTAGGTTTAGCTATACCTTTTTTTCACCATGGGTATTTTCCACGCTTCTGGGCTTTGGTGGTTGCTCCCTCTCTCCCCCTCCCCACCTCTTTTTTTTCTGCTAAATGTGTCAGGGTGCTTTTAAATTTCTTCAGAGGCATCAGTTGTTGGCTACAGCTGAGGCTGAGGTCTTTAACTGGGGTGTGCCAATTCTCTTGCTGAGAGCAAAACTGGAGGTTCCTGGCTAGAGGGTCTTGCCTCTTCAGGGCTAGAGCGATCACCATATTTAGGGTCAGGAAAGTATTTTACACCATGGTCAGGTAGGTATAGACTGTGGAGGTTTTTTAACCCTCATCTGTTCCTATGAAAGCATAACTGTTGTCCTAGTGGGGTAACTTGTTACCCCGCAATTTGACATTGTTGGTCTCATAAGGTAACTTGTTACTGGACCTGCATGAACAAAATGGAACAAAATGGAACCAGTGACAACAGTAGAAATGTACCAAAAACTATTTATTAAACATACAGATTATTTGAAAGAGTATTTATGATGATTTGAACCCAAAATACTATGTAACTAGAACTATGAACAACATTTAAACTTGTTTTAGAGTTTCAAAATGTGAATGAACAATTTGCTAAGTCTCCAGTTCACACTGTTTTCAAACTAACAATTATTTCCAAAAACATTTCCTAACTGTTTTAACTAAATATTGCATTGCTCACAAATCAGTAGTGATGTACTGTGGTGCACGCAAACAAATCGCTTACAATCCTTTCATCGTTTCCAGGTTTTGCACTCATCTGTCCTTGGACAAAAAGCACAATGTCTACTCATGCTTGCAGAAGGTTCTACTGTGGTGCATTGTGGCGATTTTGTAATTTAGGACAATCATACCAGACTTGATGGACTTAGACGGATTACATGTATCCATCATTTTTTATTTTATTTGTCCATTGATCAACTGTTCTCCAAGCTCCTGCAAAAAACAGTGCTGTCCTCTTAAATATGACTTTTGCTTCCAGTTTGTGTTGTGGCTTAGCCAAATGATGTGGCTGGTAATGGCAGCCACATCCAGCATATTGAAAAATAGTATCATTGGGCACTTGCTGATTTTCCAGCTGCAGGTGGTCATATGGACTAAGTGGTCAAGGTTATCCACCCCACCCTTGTTTTTATTGTAGTCATGGATGACGTCCGGCTTTCTTTACTCTCCACCCACTGACAGGTCATGGTGCATGCTTGACAGCAACAGCACAACTTTGGACTTCTTTGGAACATTGTTAATTAGGGTGAGTTCCCCATCAAAAGCAAAAACAGATGAAAAAGTTTCCCTTCTTTGATTTCCTTGCATTTCATTTGGGATATCGGCCTTGTTTTTCCAAATCATACCTATATAGGTCAAGTCTTGCTGTAGCAATCTTTCTGCCAGGTCAATACTTGTGTAGAAATTGTCACCCATAATATTCCTTCCCATCTTGTACCAGGGATGAACCAGTTTTTCAGTGACCTGCATACCAAGATTACCTTGGCATGGAGCTTCTGGTTACTTGCCCAGGTAGATATCTCCAGACATGGGGAATGATGTTGCTGCATCACAGCACCACCAAATTTTCAAGCCATATTTGGCAGACTTGCTGGGCATATACTGTTGAAGGGACAGTGGCCCCTGAATGCAATGAGCTGCTCATCAACCATCAGATGTATTCCTGGAATATGCCATTTCCTGAGCTGCTCCACAAACTGTGTCCAAATATCTCCGAAGGCAGGAAACTTGTCCCCAGCTCTCCTTTCCTCACTTGTCAGTTTGCTGTCAAATCTACGGTAGTTGGTAATTTGACAGAATCATTTTAAACTCGTGGTGGCATGGAAGCAAGGACGCATGGTGTGTTTCTCCCACAACTCCTCCAGTGCCTCATGACCACCATGGTACAGACCACTCAGGAGTAGGAGGCCAATGTAGGCTTTCAGCTGTTTCTCTTTAGTCCAGCTTTTTCCACTCCTTTCTATTTTCAGGATGGCTATCATTTCACTCCCTGAATCTTCTTGCTGCCTCTCTGTTTGTTTCTCTTATGATAACAGGCAGGATATCTTGTGAGAGAAACAGGTGGAATGTTTCCACCACTGTGTCTTTATTACTTTTTCTTGTTGGCCCAGCACTTTCCTGGACTATGTATGTCCTTGGCTGTTCTCCAATGATGTTCTAGCTGTGGACTTTTTCCCCACACTTTGCCATTCCTGCTTCTAAAGGTGTCGTCATCTGCAATGTTTTCTGGTGGTGGTAGCAATGGTTCTGCTCTATGTCTTGCTCTAACTCTCCTTGTTCTTCCACGGTGTCCCCGGACTGGTCCTCTTCCCTTTCCCACTGGTAGTATTGGTATAACTTCTGCTTGTGGCACCAACTCCTCCTCATCTGAGCGGGATGAAGCTTCCATAGACACATGATCTCCTTGGTCTGAACAATCTCCAATTTCTGGAACAAAGTCAGTATCCTCACTGCCTTGGAATAAGATTTTATCAGGGGATGTGTCACAGTCATTCCTGGTTACCTGTGCAAGACAGACTTCAGAGTTGATTATGTGCTGCCTTCTCATCCTGATTGCAGAAAAAAAATAAGAAAAATTGATTACTGAAGAATGCATATAAATAATAATCAAAAACAAGCCTGTCCACCTATGCTGTCACAGAAACAATTCTGCCCTGCCCTATGGCAGTGCAGGTATCACCCTCTCCTGGGCACAGAAGCCAGGGACCAGCATCCACCCTTTGCAGGCAAGCCAAATGTGGATGGATGATGTTTGGAAACCACACATGCAGGGTCTTATTGAGAGCAGCTAAAAGGGGCGTGAAGGGTGTCAAGCCCTTATCAGTGAAGGGGACTCCATAGTGCATGCTGTATTGCAGTATGATGTTGTTCTATTTCTTTTCTGCTGTCCCCTTTCTCCTTATCCTCACTTCCAACAAAAGCAGGGCAAACTAGTGTGTATTAAACTTGTTTTAGAGTTTGAAAGAGGCATGTGAGGCAGAGATTTTCCATGAAAAAGAGGTGGATTTGGGTTTGACAAAGGTTTTTTATTTTCTTTTTGGCAAAGGGCAGGGTGTTTTGATGACCTTGCAGCCTGGAACAAAGCAAAAGGGATTATGACAGCTTCTGCAAAAGCAGAGTGGAGGATGGCCATCCATTAGTTACCATGGATACCTGAAGTGTACCTCAATGAGGTGTTAATGAATGCTGACCTTTCAGATGCATCCACCCAAAATGGCCAAAAAAGTCTAGGCCTGTCATTTATACAGAAATTGCATTAGGGTAACAAGTTACCCCAATGCATTAACATGGGCTTGAGGCAAGTTGTTACCCCATATGGAAAAATACATTCATGCCTGGGGTAACATGTTGTCCTGAGCAGTTTTTCATCCATACAGAACAAATCATTCATGTAAGCTGGCTGCTGTTTGGCGATATTATGCATTGCAGTGCCAGTGACACTGTCCTAAAAATAATAAAAACAAAAAATAGAATTAATTAACTTTAAGATACTGCACAAAATAAGTATCTAGGGTAGGAAATTACCCCATGGGAACATATGAAGTTTAAGCATATATTAACAACATTTTAGAGAATTGAGACATTGGCTGCTGTGGTTCTTCTGCTTGACCCCTGCTGTGGTACGTTAGGGTGTTAGTTCTATGTTGTGTTAGGTATAAGGGTATTCTTATTCTTACGGTCGTATTGGATTGTTAGGACATGGATTGTTCTCTATGACTCTAAGACCTCTAAGAATGAGTTAGGTTTTAGGAGTTTCCTGTAGCTTTTTTAGGAAATTCTAGTGCAAGGTGCAGCATGTCAAGCTTTGCTCCAAATGGTGCCTCAGTCAAGTCCAGAGGTAGTTTGTATTTTCTCTCAGGATCCTAAGCCATGAAAAATTTGGCACAAACTCACATAGAGAAGAATAATTTGTAAGTACAGGTAAATGGCCTAAACATCATAGATTTCATAGAGTTTTAGAGTCAGAAGAGACCTGGTAGATCATCAGGTCTGACACCCTGCTCCAGGCGGAAAAGAGCATTGGGGTTAGATAACTCCATCCAGATGCCTACCTAATCTCCTCTTGAACACCTCCCTTGGAAGCCCATTTCATATTTTGGCAACCTTTACCATAAATAATTTCTTCCTTATGTCTAATCTAAATCTCTTCTCCTTCAGTTTGTGACCATTATTCCTGGTAACCCCAAGGGGCACCTTGGTAAACAGAGTGTCCGCTAATCCCTGATCACACCCCACAATGAGTATGTAGGGAGCCACAAGATCGCCCCTCAGCCTTCTCTTGTGGAGGATGAAGAGATTCAGATCTCTGTCTGTCTTCATAGGGTATTACCTGCAGGCCCTCAACCATATGAGTAGCCCTCCTCTGAACCCTCTCAAGGTTATCCACATCCCTCATGAAGTGTGACACCCAAAACTGGATGCAGTACTCCATCTGTGGCTTCACCAGTGCTGTATAGAAGGGAATTGTCACTTCTCTAGACCTGCTTATGATACTCTTCCTGATGCAAGAAAGTGTGTGGTTAGCCTTGCTTATTACTTTGGCACACTAGCAACTCATGTTCATTTTTGCATCAACCAGGACTCCAAGATCTCCTTCTGCTGTTGTGGCACTCAGAATGGTACCTCCCAGTCTATAGGAGTATTAGAGTTTCTTTCTCTCCAGGTGCAACACCTTGCATTTATCCTTCATAGTTTCATAGTTGGTAGGGTCGGAAGGGACCTGAGCAGATCATCAGGCCCGACCTCCTGCCATGGCAGGAAAGAGTACTGGGGTCAAATGACCCCAGCAAGGTGTTCATCTAGCCTCCTCTTAAAGACCCCAGCGTAGAAGCCAGCACCACTTCTCTTGGAAGTTGGTTCCAGATCCTATCCGCCCTGACTGTGAAGTAGCGCCTCCTGATATCTAGCCAAAGTCTACCCTCTGCCAGCTTGTGACCATTATTTCTAGTCACTCCTGGAAGTGCTTGGAGGAACAGGGACTCCCCCAATGTCTGCTGATCCCCTCTGACTAGTTTGTAACAGGCCACTAGAGCCCCTCTCAGACTTCTTTTGTGGAGGCTGAACAGGTTCGGGTCCCGTAGCCTCTTCTCGTAGGGCCTGCCCTGATGCCCCCAAATATGTGAGTGGCCTTCCTCTGGACCTTCTCCATGTTTTTCACATCCCTCCTGAAGCGCAGTGCCCAGAACTGGATGCAGTACTCCAGCTGTGGCCTGACCAGTACCACATAGAGGAGGTGGATCACCTCCTTGGATCTGCTTGAGATGCATCTGTGGATGCATTACAAGGTGCGGTTCGCTTTCCTGACTGTATCCCCACACTGCTGGCCCATGTTCATCTTGGCATCAATGATGACTCCAAGTTCCTTTTCTGTCTCTCTAATGATGAGAAGGGAGTTTCCCCCCCTGTACGTTTGGTGCTGGTTCTTCCTCCCCAAGTGCATCACCTTGCACTTGTGGGTGTTGAATCCCATCCTATTCTCATCCACCCACCCCTGTAACCTGTCTAGGTCTGATTGTAGTCAATTCCTTCCTTCTAGCATGCCCACATTCCCCCACATCTTAGTTTCATCAGCAAATTTGAACAGGATGCTTTTTACCCCCCTCTTCCAAGTCACTGATGAAGATGTTGAACAGTGAGGGCCCAAAGACCAAGCCTTGCTGAACCCCACTGCCTACATCCCTCCAGGTCAAAAATGACTCATCCACTACCACTCTCTGGATGCGGCCCTCCAGCCAGTTGGCAACCCATTTGAATGTGTAGGTGTCGACAACACAGTCCCCTAGCTTTTTAATGAGAACAGGGTGAGAGACAGTGTCAAAGTCCAAAAGTCCAGGAAGACGATATCCATTGCTACCCCTGCATCTAAGGATTTGGTGACCTGGTCGTAGAAGGCCACCAGGTTGGTCTGACAGGACCTGCCTCTAATGAACCCATGTTGGTTTCCTCTAAGCATAATATCCCCTGCTGACCCCTCGTGGACATGTGCCAGAATAATTCTTTCAAAAAGCTTACCCAGGATTGAAGTAAGATTAATTGGCATATGGTTTTCCGGGTCCTCCTTCCTCCCCTTTTTGAAGATAGGAACCACATTGGCCCTCTTCCAGTCCTCTGGCACCACACCAGAGAACCACGAGTGCTTGTAAAGCTGTGCCAGAGGTCCCACAATGACCTCATCTAATTCCCTTAGCACTCTGGGGTGGAGATCATCTGGACCAGCTGATTTGAATACATCCAGTCCCTCCAGAAGTTCCCTAACCAGTTTCTCACTAATCCTTGGCCTAGGTGTGCCTCCCCTGGTATCTAAGAGGGGCCCAGAGCGGGGTGGCTGTTCTGGTTCCTGCTCAGGAAAATGGAGGCAAAGAAGTCGTTGAATAGGTTAGCTTTGTCATCTGGTGTGATGAGCAAATTTCCTAGTGCCTCTTGCAGGGGCCCCACATTACCCAGAACCTTCTTTTTGCCCCCTATGTATTTAAAAAAGGACTTCCTGTTATCCTTGATCCGGTTAGCTAGTCCCAATTCCATCTCTGTCTTGACCTTCCTGACTGCCCCTCTGCATGCCCGAGCAGCCTCAGTATAGTCCTTCCTGGTGATGGCCCTTCCCTTCCATTGGGTGTGCGCCTCCCTTTTAGCTAGGAGACATTCCCGGAGGCTTTTGGCGAGCCATGGGGGCTTTTGCACCCTTCTGCCCCCTTTGATCTGTGTTGGGATTACTTCCCTTTGGGCTTGGAGGATCGTCTCCTTAAGGAGCGACCACTCTTCTTGGACACCTGGCCCCCCTCCCCTCTGGGACCTCAGTGCTTCCCCAACTACTCTCCTTAAGTCATTGAAGTCCACTCTCCTGAAATCTAGGGCTGCTGCCTTGCTGTAGGCCTTTGCCACCTTGTGCTGGATGGTGAATTCCAGCAGGCGATGATCATTGTCGCCCAGGTGGTCGAGCACCCACAGCCCCCTCACCAGGTCATCGCCAATGGCCAATACCAGGTCCAACAAGGCATCTCCCTTGGTGGGGCTGTGCACCTCCTGGGTTAGATGGAGGTCCTGCATTTCAGCTAGGAACCTACATGAGCAGTCAGACCTGGCTGACTGCTCTTCCCAACAGATGTCTGGAAAGTTCAGGTCACCCATGATGACCAGGTCCTTTGACCTAACTACCTCCGTGAGCTGACTTAAGAATTCCTGGCCTAGCTCTTCACCTTGGTCTGTAATAGACCCCCACCATTAAGTCTCTTTCCCCTCGACTGCCTTGTATTCTAACCCAGAGCACTTGAGTGCCCCTCCTCTGACTGTTTGCTAATTGATGAGGATGTGGATTCCTCCTTAATGTAGAGTGCCACCCCCCCACCTTTCCTCCCTGTCCTGTCCCTCCTGTACAGCCTATAGCCCTTGATATTCACTGCCCAGTCATGCGTTGGGTCCCACCATGTTTCAGTGAGCCCCACTATGTCTGGATAGGTGTCAGCTAGAAGAAGGGTAAGTTCCTCTTGTTTGTTTCCCATACTATGAGCATTTGTTTAGAGGCATTTGAGGCCTCCTGAGGATGTGTGCACTGGACCCCTACTCTCAGCATTGCCCTGGCCCCTGTTGCTTACCTGGGTATACATTCTTCTCATTGGTCTAGGCTGGACTGTACTTGTGGGTGTTGCTTGGTTTGGTAGGCCAAGGCTTCCTCTGCCCTCATCTTCCCCTTCCCCCAACAAGCCTAGTTTAAAGCCCGCAGGAGGAGATCTGCCAACCTAGAAGAAAACACACACTTACCTTTAGGGGAAAGGTGGAGCCCATCCCATCCGAGCATGTCTCTTGTTGTGATGTGCGGGTCGTTGTTGAGGAAGCCAAAGCTTGCCTCAAGACACTAATCCTGAAACTGCCAGTTGGTCTCTGCAATACACGTCTCATGCTATCTTCCATGTCAGCTCACTGGTAGGACAGAAGAGAAAACCACCTGTGCACCTACCTCCTTCAGTACGCAACCCCCCCCCCCCCCAGAGCATGGTAGTCCACCATCAGGTGTTATGCATCCTATTCTGATCTGCCCACTTCCCCAGTCTGTCCAAATCTCCCATAATTTGCTCCCTGCCCTCCAGTGTGTTTACTATGCTCCATAGCTTAGTGTCATCTACAGATTTGGACAAGATGCTTTCAACAGCTTTGTCCAGATTGCTGATGAAGATGTTAAACAGTACTGGTCCAAGGACAGAGCCTTGGAGCACACCACTGCCCACAACCCTCCAGAGAGAAACTGACCTATGCAGCACCACTCTCTGGGTGCATCCCATAAGCCAGTTTTTCACCCTCCTTACTGTGGAAAAAATCCACATTGCAGCTACTCAGTTTGCTCGTAAGAACTGGGTGTGATACTGTGTCAAAGGCCTTTTTAAACCCCAGGTAAATAATATCTACTTCCACCCCTGCATCTAAGCACTTTGTGGCCTCATCATAAAAAGGATCTGCCTGCTATGAACCCATGGTGCTTGCCCCTTTACCATTGTGTTACCTGCTGGCCCCCTGTAAAATTGGTCCTTTATCATTTTTTCTAAGGTCTTGCTGAGAATAGAGGTGAGGCTACCTGGCCTATAATTAGCCAGGTTCTCCTTCCTCTCCTTCTTGAAGATAGGGACCATGTTGGCCCTTTTCCAGTCCTCTAGGACATGTCCCATGTGCCATGACTGCTCAAACATCTGTGCCAATGGTTCTGTTATGTCATCGGCCAATTCCTTTAGTACCCTTGGGTGTAGATTATTGGGGCTTACTGACTTAAATGTGTCCACCCCTTCCAAGTGCCCCTTCACTAGGTCAGTGTTAACCATTGGTGAATTGGTATTACTCTCACTCCAGACTAAGGACTAATTCAGAGGTGGAATTCTATCCATCTCCAGGAAAAAAGAAGCAAAGAAATTATTTAAGAGTTCTGCTTTTCCCATCCTCTCAGTTATGAGTTGCCCTAGTCCATTTTGTAGTGGCCCTAGGCTACCTTGCACCTTCTTCCTGCTCCCTATTTACTTAAAGAAGGACTTTCTGTTAACCCTGATCTGTGTTGCCGACTTGAGTTTTGTATCTGCGTTGGCTTTTCTCACTGCTTCCCTGCAAGTGTGAGCCATGTAGGTATACTCCCTCCTTGGTGGCTGCCCCCTTCTTCCACGGCCTGTACGTCTTTTTTTTTTTTTTTTTTCTCTGAAGGCTCTCTTGGATTTACCTACTCATCCAAGAAGGTTTCTTGGCTCTTTTGCCTTCCTTTGTATGTACTGGGATGGTGTCACTCTGTGCCTATAACATCAGTCCTTTGAGGAACTCCCTCCCCTCTTGGACCCCCATCTCCCAGATGTGATTACCCCTCAGTCCCACCCTAACCAGTCTCCTGAGCTCATTGAAGTTGGCCTTTCAGAAATCTAGCACTATTACCCTACTATTTGTCTTTCCCACTTCATGCCGGATAGTGAATCCTGTCAACTGGTGGCCACTATGCCCTAGGTTACCATGTACCTGTAGCTCTCCCACCAAGTCCTCCCCTGAGGCCATCACCAAGTAAAGTAAGGCATCTCCCCTAGTGGGAATGCATACTTCCTTCATTAGATACAGGTACTGTATGCTGGTTAAGAGCCTGCATGAGTGGGCAGCCCTGGTTGACTGCTCTTCCCAACAGGTGTCTGAGTAGTTTAGGTCACCCATGACAACTAGCTCTTTCAAGCATGCTGCTTTTGAGAGCTGTTTTGAGAATTCTAGATCTAACTCTTCCCTCTGGTGTGGAGGTCTGTAGTAGACCCCCGCCACCAAGTCCCTTTCCCCCCTACCCCCTTATAATCTGACCGATAGGACCTCGATTTGCCTGTCTTCTGTACCCATCTTTATTATAGAGGATTTATAATGTTCCTTAACATATAGAACAATGCCCTCCCCCCTTTTTCCCCAATCTATCCTGTCTTTATATCCTGTAGCCTTCAATGCCCACTGCCCAGTCATGGGTAGGGTCCTACCAGGTTTCTGTTAGACCTACTAGGTCTAAGTCTTTGTCTGCAAGCAGGAGTGCAAGGTTCTCCTGCATGTTTCCCATACTTTTAACACTAGTATAGAGACACCTAGGCCCCCTGTTCTTAGTATTCCCCTATTCTGATGCTTAGATAAAATCAAGTTACCAAGCTACTAGTTATTCTGGAACAAATGGATAGAAAAATTTGCATCCAGCCTGATTTAAAAAAAAATCTCAACATCAGTTTTCCTGTGCATGAGGTCCATTCTCTTAGATGACCTGTGAGAGTGACTCTTGAATTGGGTACTGAAAGTAAAATAAGTGGTGGAACATTATGAATAGGATTTCCTGGGACCTCCTGGGATTTAGATAAGAGCCTGGGCTCCACAGAACTAAGCATTATTACCACTTGTAGTGTTGAGTAGTATAGTGGTATGCCAGAACAAACTAAAAATTTTGGGGCATCCCCAGGGATAGGAAATATAGGATTTCATAATCATTTAAATATTAGTCTTGAGAGGTTAGGATAAATATTTATTTCCTAATCCCGTTATACATTCAGTCTGAATTTAACTTAATTTTTTCTTTCAAGATTAGGAAGGAACTAGTTCTATATAGCTTGCAGAAAAGGACAATTTTTTGTCATTTTCCAGTTGGTCTAATAAAAGGTATCATTTTGGAACCAAGAATTCTAGTTTTTTGTATGTCTTTTTGCCTCAGACCAACATGGCTACCAAGTACACCCTTTAGTCCTATATAATAATTTATAGGATATACACTTTTTCTTTAACACAGACTTTTCCTCTCCATTTTATTCATATGATAGGTTTTTTTTAATATATGCTATAAATATTAGTTGTCTGTAGCTAGTAGGAAGTATTGTTCAGTGTTCTTCATTCATATGCCTCTATTTCTTTTAATCTGTATTTGTTTTTTATTCGTATAATGCAGTATCACAGATGTTAATGTGTGTGCACTTCATCTCAGTATCATAAACATTCCACTTGCAGATGAAAAAAAACCAAACAACCTTTGTATTAGGCAGTATTTCAAATAGGGTGAGTCATTTATTTGAAGAATACCATATGTGTTTCACTTGAATATTTTGTGTAAAATAAAAGAGAAATAAATGAAGCAGGAATCATGTGTATTAATAAGTTTTAGCCTATCAGTAGAAATAACCTATCAGGCTACTATAATACATTTGAGCAAGTAAGGAACTGGTAGTGAGACTCTACACATTTATTCTTCAAATTTGAAACAACAAGGAGATCCCTGGAGACCTGAGGAATACCAACATCATGGCTATCTTCAAGAAAGGAACTAAATCTGTGTAAGACAACTATTAATGTATCACCTCCTTCCACAGCAGGGAAAATCCTCACTCTCATCCTCCGGAACTGTCTTCTACCTCTTCCTGAAGAAGTCCTAGTGGAATGTAAGTATGGTTTCAGGCCACCTTGTACAGGGGCAATTGACTTCACCTTTGTTTCCCTTCATGTCCAAGAAAAGTATCAGGAACAACATCAGAACCTATATAAAGCCTTTGGTGAGCTTACTAAGGCCTTTAATTCCATGAATCATGAAGACGTTTGGAAAGTACTAGCCATATTTGGATCTTGGATTATCCACAATGACTATGATAATTTTTTTGTAGCATATCAGAGACAGATCTATTGACTTGTCCACATGAATATGCATGTACGTTTCTCAAGGGACAAATAGCAGTAGCAAAACTATGTTGTGCCACTGCTGCTTGTCTTTGGGGCATGTCCCTGGCTGCTCACTCTGGTGCACAGCAAGTTACCTTGGATGATGTAGGGGAGGCTGGGTCCAGCACCTGGGCTAGCCTCAACAGGTTTACTTGAGGCTCTGGGGACCTCCTGGTGCTACAGCAGTGCCAATCCAGAATGCAGAGCCTGGCTGGCAGGCTCTGGTTTTGGATGGAACATCCAAAATGAGAACCAAGTGCACCACCCCACAGCCAAGTGCACCACCCTACTTTTTTCTGGTGCAGGTTTTTTAGATATTGGGATTTCCCGGTATCTAATGTTGGCTCTATGCTACAAATATGCTTAGCAGGGAACCATTTATGTGTGCTGCATGTGTCTTGTGGTGCCTCAAAATCCTTTCTGGCACTGGAAAGTGTATGTTCCCACTCATATGGAGGTGCCCTTTTTGTCAACTGAACTGGAGTCAAGCAAGGATGCATCATTGCTTCAACTCTATTCTCCATTTTTTGGCAGTCATCCTAGTTTTCATTAAGAACCACCTTCCTTCCAGAATTGAAATTTGAATATGGAATGGATGGAAGGCTTTTCAATTTTGGATGTTTCTGCTCAGAGACGGCAGTATTAAAAAAAACAAAAACAAAAACCACCATTGACCTTCAATATGCTGATGACTGTGCCATTCTTATGCATACTGAGGGGAAAAAAAACAGATATCCTTGGATCTCTGTGAAGAAGCCTACTGAACCTTGGACATCTTTTGAACATTGAGAAGAATGAAATGCTGTATCAGTCTTCTCCAGGCCATGAATGTGACCTGTCTCCCCAAATTACCATTGAGGAAAATACCTTGGAGGTAGTCAAGCACTTCCCCTACCTTAGTAGCCACCTGTCTTAGAGAGTGAACATTGGTGAGGATATCTAGAACATGATATGATGTTCAAGTCCTCTTTTGGGAAATTGCTCTGGTAGGCCTTGTTTGATCTCAGTCTCTGGAAAGACACCAAGAGCCAGGTCATGCAGTCATCAACCCCACTCTCCTCTAGAGATGTGAAACATGGGTGACCTACTGTCATCATCTCAAAAGCCTGGAGAGGTATAACAAATAATACCCCTGGAAAATCCTTCACATTAGGTGGCAAGATTTCCACACAAATACCAGAATCCTTCCTGAAGTGAATGTTACCAGCATTGAGTGATCCTCAAGCACCAACTTTGCTGAACCAATTATTGTGTGTGGATGCTTGACAGATCACATATTCAGTATGAGTCTTTTGTGTGATGCAGCTGCACAAAAAGGTGAATGCAGTTTTGAAATACAGAAATAGAAGCATTAGATATAAGGCATGGGAGATGATAGCACCTCTTTTCTCAGCACTTGATAGGGTTCACTGAGAGTAGTATGTTCAGTTTTGGACACCTCATTTCAAAAAGGATGCGAACAGTTAGAAATGGTCCAAAGGTAGGTGACAAAAATGACTAAGGGCTTGGAAGACAAGTCATATGAGGAGAGTCTGAGGGAGCTAAGCATATTCAGCTTGCAGAAAAGTTGCTTAGGAGGGGATGTGTTAGCAGTCTTAAAATACGTGAAGGACAGTTATAAAGAAAAGGAAAAACACCTTTTCTCTCTTGTTACAGAGGTGGACATAGACCAATGGCTTGAAGTTGCAGCAAGGTAAATTCAGATTGGAAACTCTGGAAAAACATTCTTCATTGTGAGAATTTATTCCACTGCCTCACTATTGCCTAGCGATATTGTGGACTCAGTGGAACTGGAGGTGTTCAAGAGGAGGTTTGACAGGCATTGGTAGGACTGATTGAGACATAGCTGTGTTTATGTCCTATGAGGGGTATTTTCTATGCTTCTGGGCTTTTCTTTTGCCACATGGGGCCAGAAGGGAATTTTGCTCCTGCTGCTGCTATGTGTCATGGGTTTTTAAAGCCTTTCTCAGAGGCAATGACTGTTAGTTGGAATCAAGGCTGGGATTGGGACTGGAGTGTACCAATGGTTCTGCTGGGACTTAAACTACAGGTTCCTGACTAGGTGGTCTTTCCCTTCCTTCTGTTAAGGGTCAGATAAATCACCATATTTGGGGTCAGAAAGGAATTTTACCCCTTTTTTGGATTAGTGTGGACGGGGGGGAGGTTCCCTTTCTCTGTAGTGAGAGGCATGACCCTCTTTCTGGGATATCTTAAGTAAATGTCTGACAAGTTTTGCAGTAGCATGAAATTAGCTGAAGTGGTACCCTTGCTGTACCTGTGGCAGGATAGGGTTTTTATGTCTTGTGTTGGATCAGGGTTCACTCTGTAGTTTTGCTAAGAATTTATACAATGGACTTGTACATGATCATTTTCAAATGGATTATGTTTCAACAATTACATGGCCTTTCAAGGTCCCTTCCATCTGTATAGGTGTCTATACATGCAGAAACTTGACATTAAATCTAGTGCCAAGTCCCTCCAGCCCTGCCATATATCCCTATGGGAACTGGAGGGAACTCCAGCCTCCAGCACTTGGCACTTCCAGCACTTGGCAGCCATGTTGAAACCCAAACCTGCTGCCAACACTTGGCAGCCATCTTGAAAACACAGCCCTGCCCTCTGATCCCTGGCCAGCCACTTCCTTGTCCAGAGCTATGTGCCAAGAACAAGGACAGCATGTGGCACTCCCTCCTCGTCCTCCCTTCCTCCCCATGCCATGGCTGCTCCAGCCCCTGCCCCTGCCCATGATGACCAGTGCTCTGTGCTCCTGCTAACCCCTTTCCTTAACAGCATCCACCCCTTTCCTCCTCCTTTCCCCTCCCCCTCAACAAACAGAGCCCCTCCACCACCCTCCTCACCCATCAAACACTAAAAACCTACTTACAATATCACAACTATTTACAAGGTCTCTGTTTTTTGGGTCCAGAGTGGGAGGCCATAGGGGGTCAGAACCCAGGGGCAGAAGCCCAGCACCCTAGACTCAGGCAGTTCCATAGATTTCATAGAAATTAGGATTGGAAGGGACCTCAGAAGATCAATGGGTCCAACCCCCTGCCCAAGGGGCAGGAAATCTGCTGGGATCAAATGATCCTAGCAAGAAAAGCATCCAAGTGTATCTTAAAGATGCACATAGTAGGTGCCTGCACCACTTTTGGGGGGAGTCTATTCCAGACTCTGGGGACTTGGATGGTAAAGAAGTTTTTTCTTATGACCAGCCTAAAATGGTCTTCTCAAAGATTGTGACCATTAGACCTTGTGTGCCCTTGAGGGTGCCCTGGAGAACAGACATTCTCCCAGATCCTGATGCGTACCCTTTATATACTTATATGCTGCCAACAAGTTCCCCCTGAGCTTTTGCTTCTCCAGGCTGAAAAGTACCATGCCTCTCAGCCTTTTCTCATAAGACTTGTTCTCTTGTCCTCTGGTCATGGGTGTGGCTCTCCTCTGGACTCTCTCAAGATTCTCCATGTTCTTCTTAAAATACAGAGGCCAGAACTGGATGCAGTACTCCATCTGCGGCCTCACCAAGGCTGAGTACAGTGGAAGGATGATTTCCTGGGTCTTGCTTGAGATTCATTGATAGATTGAAGCCAGGGTTTTGTTTGCTTTGCTGGCTGAAGCATTGCATTGGTCATCTTGTAGTCAGCCATGACCTCCAAGTCCCTTTTGGTATGATGCTAGTGAGTGTAGCACTGCCAATACTATATGTATGATGTGGATTTTTTCCCCCAAGGTGGAACACCTTGCATTTCTCAGTTTTAAATGCCATGTGGTTTTGGTCTGCCCACCTTGCAAGCCTGTCCAGGTTAGCCTGAATTGCCAGCTTATCCTTTAGTGTGACCACACTCCCCCATAGTGAATTTAGCCAGTCTGTTTCTGATACCTGAATCCACATAATTTATAAATATGTTAAAGAGTACTGGGACAAGTATGGAGCCCTGGGGGATGCCACTGTTCACCATATGCCATGTTGACATGGTTCCATTAACTATCACTCTCTGGGTCTGACCACAAAGCCAATTCCCAAGCCATCAGACTGTGAGGTCATTGAGGCCAAAGTTTCCCAATTTAACCATGGGGACTTAATGGGAAATCAAGTCAAAGGCTTTTTTGAAATCTAAGTATATGACGTCAAACTCTTCTCCTTTGTTCAGGTGATACATCACCTGGTCATAGAAGGAAATGAGGTTGATCAGGCAAGACCTACCTGCAACAAAGCCATGTTGGCTATCTTTCAGAATGTTGTATTCCATGAGCCTATTGTTGATGGTTTCTTTGATGATTTTTTCCAATATCTTTCCAGGGATTGAGGTCAAATTGATTGTCCTGTAGTTCCCTGGATTTTCTTCCTCCCTTTCTTGAAGATGGGCACCACATTGGCCATCTTCCAGTTCTCAGGAACCTCACCTGAGCACCAACAGTTCTCAAATAGTCTTGCCATTGGACTCACTGTGATGTTAGTACTCTTGGTGCGTTCCATATGGGCCAGTTGGTTTGTGAATGTCCAGCCTCTCAAAGTGTCCCCTCACAAGATCTTTGTCAATGGTGTGTGTGTGTGTGTGTGTGTGTGTGTGTGTGTGTTCATCCATACCCTGGCAATCCTGTATCTTGTTTGGCAGGGTCATCCCCTTGGGCTGGTGGAGGACCATCACAAAGTAATCTGCACCCATTGGGCTTCGATCATCCGGTCACTTGCTTCCCGGCTTTGGGTGTGTAGGGCAGCCCGTCACTCCATCCCGTGATCTTACTGCATGGACTTCCTGCCCCGGGGTAGTCTCTTCCCCATTCTCGTCTGCCTTGACTTTGTTTGTTCCTTCAGTGGTGGGGTCTGACTACTGGGGCTCGCACGCATGTCTGATCTCTAGACGGCAGTCTTCTGTGAGGCTGCAACCTCCCCTACACCTCGCCCTGATACCCAGCCTCGACAAGTCACTGATGTCTCTTGGCCTGACCCTCGCCTATTGGTGTTCTGGGCTCTCCTGTGGAGATGTATTAGGTCTAACCCAACCCCCAAAACTGAGTTATACCTTTATGTGTCTACATGGTTGTCTCAATTCCCTCTAAGGCAAAACCCTTCCTCTGATTGAGCCAACCCTAGGGCTCTATGTGACAGGCCTTCCAACCCTTCCAAAAGTGGGAAACAGAAAGAAATGAAAGAAGAAACACTATTAATACCAGTAAGCTCCTGACTACACAAAATGGGCTAGCCTAGCCCCAAGAATTTCTAGCTGGCCCTGTCCTGAGTACACATACGTCTAGCGGTTATCACATTCTCCTTGCATGTTAGCTGGACCCTTGGTGGTCCCTCTAGTCCTGCTTACCATGTGTCCCCCACCGGGCAGCTCTATACAGTTGGAGCTTGTCTTCTGAAGCCCCTCCCACTGCTTAGGCTCTCTGTTCCCCACCTGGGTTTGCTCTTGGAGCCTTTCCAAACCTGCACCTATCCCACCTGGCTCGACGCCTTGAGTTCTGTCACTTTCCCCTCTTCTTTGGGGCAATCTCTGTTGTCACCTTCTTCCTCCTGATCCCTTGGGTCCTCTCCCTCGAATCTGAGTGAGATGCATCCACCTCCTCTCTCTCTGTGATGGGCTTCGAGGCAGACTTCTGCCCCATGAGAGGCAGTCCTGCTTCCTCTTTCCCCTAATTGGGGTTCCAGGGATACCTTCCCTATTGACTCTCTTTCTGGTCTTCCTCCCTCTGCTCCTTTGACCGCACAGCCTCTTATCCTCCTGTGCCAGCTCCTCCCACTCCTCTCCACAGCTGGCCGCAGTTTAGAAAAAATGCGGCTAACAAGCCGCACAGGTCCTGCCGCCAATTCCAGTTTCGCCACAGCCAATTCCAGTTTCTCTCTCTCCTTGCCTTCTCTGTTATGTTCTGGCCCCCAGGGTCTTCCCTTGGTCCCTCAGGGTCTGTCCGTTGTATCCTCCCTGTGACATAATCATTAAGGAAATTAGCTTTTTCCTGGGTGTCAGTTAGTTTCACCATTTGGTTTAGCAAGGGTCCAATGTTGCCCTTGTTTTTCTTCTGACTACCGACATATCTGAAGAACTTCTTGTTGCCTTTACACCTTCCTTCCAACCCTATCCTTCTAAGACAGTGTAACCCTCTCTGTAGATGTTTTAGTCATATTAACAGGCCCACAAGCTCTTTATGATACCAATCATATCATAGTTTCTTTCACAGGCTGTGGCTTCCAGCATATTTTGTTTATTCCCCATACTTTTCTAATTTGTATACATACATTGGATGCATCTATCATTTTGACCTGTGTTCTGTCCTGTGGCTCCCTGGCCCTTGTTGCTTTTCTGTGGCTCCCAGAACCTTTCCCAGAATCAAGCTGCTGCTTCCAGTGCTTCCCTATGTGGGTTGCTTGCTCAATTACTGGAGGGTTTTGATCACCATCCCCTATGGAACCTGATTTAAAGCCCTCTTTACTAGATTGACCAGACAATATGCAAAGATACTGTTCTCTGTTCTCATCAGATGAATCCCATCTCTTTATAGCAGCCTGATTCCCAAAATATTCACCTGTTGTCAAACAAACTGAAGTTAATATCACCATCTCAGCTACACCTTCACTTTCAAGATATGATGGTCTCTGCCAGGACCCCTGACTTCCATGGGAAGAAGTAATGAGAACAACACTTATGCTCCAAGCTCCTTAATCCTCCTGGCAAGAGCCTTGTAGTTACCTCTGAGCTGCTCAGTGTCATTGCTGGCAGTATGGTTGGTACATGTACAAGCTATAAAGTATAGTGGTCTGAATGATATATAAGATTTGCCTGAATTTGGGCTCTAGGCAGATAGTACACCTCTTTGGGTCCCAAATCCAGAAAACAGATTTGTACCTCTGTCCCCCACAGAAGGAAGCCACCAACCATTACCACTCTTCTCTTTCTTCTTGATGCATTAGCACTAGAGCTGCCATCAGTGGGGCACTGAAGACTTGTTTTTCACTAGACTGCTGAGTCCTCTCCTCTGCCTTTTCTGAGCTGTTCCATGGTGGGGTATTTGAAAGCAGTTGCAGAATTTAATTTGTTCCTCTTCAATTTTGGAGATCCTCCTTCTTTAAGAATTCACATGCTGCCACTTTTCCTTTTTTCCCCTTTGGCCTCTCCACTTCCAGCTTATGGCAACTCTTGTCCAACTAATCTTCCTTTCCTTTGATGTAATACAGCATGGTTATCTGTGCTTCCTACCTTTGACTTTTTTCCTTCAAGGTAGACACCATCTTACACTTAGTACAGATGAAATGGTCTTGACCCTCTGGGAAGAACATAAACATGGCACATTCCACATCAGGTCACAACTGCTGTCCCAGACTCATTCGTTCCTCCTTTGCTACCTGAATGACACATAGGTGGTAAATAAAACAACCCCCAAAAAGAAACAACCCCCCGATAACAAAACAAAGAAACAAAAAACAAGACATAGAAAAGAAACAAGGGGAAAAGAAAACATAAAACCAACACCCCAAACACCCCCATGTACACAGTATCCTGCTCCCTTTTGTGGTGAAGTCACTAGACATACTCCTTCTGTGTTTGTCCTCACTTCACATATGGTTATGTGTCTTTCTAAATTAGTGTTGATCTGTTCTCCTGACCATGTACTTAGACCAGCTTGGGCATTTGTGTGTGAGGGTGACTGTTGTGCTTTTCCTTTCCATATATGCTTCTTGTATTTTAGGAAGCTGTAGTTCTCTGTGACAATCAGCTAGCAAACAAGTTCAGTCTTAGCTTAATTCAGGTGTGAAAAAGCTTTCTCCATGCACCTTCTCTACCTGAGAAAGAGTATGGAATTGACAGTTCCTATGCTTCTTCTAGCATATCTGTGGTTGTCTGGTTTTTATATTGACTGCTTAAGGAAGGGATAGGGAGAGGTTGACATGGAAGGGTTATATCCCTCAATTGATCACTGACACAAGCCAACATAGAATTTGGAACTTTGCCAATCATGATTAAGACACAGTCTCTTTTGTGGTAAAATTGTGACCCCACTAAATCCAATCCTAGATTCAATAGAATTAATGGGAACATTGACATTGACTCCAATAGATCTAGAAGTTGGCAATTGTATATAGTTAGATAATACTAAGGTTTTATGACAGTGTGGAAATTTTGGGCAAGATAAATGTCATTTAGGTCACAAATAGGCATGGTGGAGTGGTAATATGTAAACCTAAATGACTGCACTGTGGAGAGCTTCTGTGTTCTCTGTAATATATTCCTAAGTGTTATATTGTTAACTGTTTTTATTGTTAAACCATTTTAAAGAAACATCCACATTAGATCTAAATGTGTCCATCCTCTTTTACTACTATAATGCATTCTTTTTTTCTTAATTATATATTTCCATGTTTGTATTATAATTTACCCATGTCATGTTGTGGTAGGTTGTTACTTTTTAGCTATGCCCAGGAAGCAGTCTCCCCACTTTCCCACCTCAAACTAAGCAGAATAACTGAAATATCAATAAGCTCAGTAACCACCCCCTCCCCCTGGCCACCTCTCTTATCCAGGGAAAAGGCTTCACTACAGTGCTTCAATGTTGCTTTTCTTCTCAACTTCCCTCCTCACCAGAGTCATCTCTGTAGGAACTTTTGACTTCTTCCAAGGCCAACCAATCATCCCTATCAGCTGGCCCAGCACTCCTAGGTAGGAAGACACTTACCCTCTAACCCTCTGCAGCTGGGCTTCATCCCCAGATCCATGAATCTCATTATACATCACAAGAGTGAAGCTTGGGATGCACTCTACAATTTTTACCCCACTCTGACCCCCAACCCACATCATGCTATCTGCTCAAAATTTGCATGAAAGGCCTCCAGGTCATCCCATCGTCCCATCTTGGTGAGTACTCCACCCTCCATCCTCTGGGAACCAGGAGACTCATCAACTTGGGTGGGGGTCCATCTTGACTTCAAATGATGCTTCAGGAACGCCTGTTGTTGTTGTTGCTGCTACGTCTTGAAATACTGGAGTTGCTGGTAGTGCTCCTCTATCTAGAATTGTTGCTGCTGGAGTTGGAACTGCTTAAACAGCTGCTCTTGTTACTGCTGCAGCCCTCCAGACATGTTAGCAGGGCTCCTGTCTTCACTGATGGAGTTAAACTTAGAATGCCTACATTCTCCACACCACATAGCATATTGTTATGCCTTTAGCCAGGCCAGGAGCTAGCCTTCCCCTTTTACCATCTCAAACTAAACAAAATAATCAAATATCAACAAAATCATCCTCATCATCTGTCCCAGCACTACTAGGCAGGCAGACTATTACCCACCACCACACTGTATTTGGGCTGCAGCCCCTTAGTCATGTACCTTGTTAAACATGTTCTAGCAAAGAAAAGAATTTTATACTATCTTCGCTGGTTTTGATATGAGCACAATACAAGATATCTTCCCTGTTCCTTATGTTTCTCAGCTAGCTTGTTCCATCTTATGATGATGCAAGTAAAAGTATAGTGTGTTTCCTCTCTCTATGTTCTCTATCTTATGCTATCTCATGTTTTGAAAAAAAAAAAATGGCATTGTTTCCTTCACTAGCATCTGATACCAAAAAGTAAGATTATAACTCTTCACCCCATCCAGTTTCACTTCTTTTGGTGTGAAGTGTCTTAAGCTTCTGTGACATATTGTGATGAAGATGATGATGATCACTTTTATTCCTCAGAACAGCTTTCCACCAGCAATAAGTTAGGAAATTGTCAAAAATTCAAAATAAATGGGTACGTTACTATGAATTTCATGAATATCAACTATAATATACAGTTGGAAAAACTGGTACCACAAATTGGCTACAAAAAATTTTTGCCAGTTAAACTGAGTAGTGATGAGCATTACCCATGCTGCTCTATGTTTATGAAGTTTCTCAGGCTCCCTCTGTGGCCTGCTGGTGTTCGTTTTTATCATGGTGCTACTGGTATAAGTATTTGATGAAGTGCTTTGAATTC
The DNA here is from genome assembly GCF_052110815.1 of Crocodylus siamensis. NCBI lineage: Eukaryota > Metazoa > Chordata > Crocodylia > Crocodylidae > Crocodylus > Crocodylus siamensis. Next base: position 52,095,580 of record NC_143395.1, read on the forward strand.
TGAATGAGCAGATGTTAGCTCTATAGAAGTTATGTTATCCTCCTTGGTGGTTGGGCACATAAGTTCTAAGGGGAGGGATTGTTCAATAAATAATTAATAACAAGAAGCATTCCTAGGAAGATGAGAGACAGATTCTATTTAAAGTGATTTTGTCACAGTGGTTGATCTGTCTAACTCCAGGGTTATTTCATCTCAAGCTTGTTTCAGTTCTGCTTCAATTAGCATTTTCATCCCCGATGGTGCACTGCTGATTAATTAGTTATTGTTCAGTAATTTCATCTTCTGGCCCTGACTTCAGCCACTTGGTGTAGGGCGTATTGATCAGCCTTTATTTTTGCAACATATTCTTTTTTTATAGTTGGTTAAAGCCTTCCCCCCTTGCAGAACCTGTTAAAGAATGGTATTTATCTAAGCTCCAATTCAGCAACCTGTTGAAGTATGTGCTTACACGTATATGGATGAGCAGTCTAATGACTTTACACAATATACTCATCTTCAATAAGGGCCTTGTTACACATTTCATTTTGAGATGATCAGATGTTGATTGGTGTTAGTGCTAGCTCAAGTTTGAAGCAGTTACACCTTTAGGCTAAAAATCTTCTCCAACTTCCCCCCACAGTAAAACTATGATTTTCCAATAGAGGGCTGGTGGCCAGGGGTGTAACTAGGAGCTACAGTTCTGAGTCACCACTGAGGGATGGTGAGCCAAAGCAGGTTTCTATCCGTGCTCTGCATGGGGATGTGTGAGAAGTGGGTTAGGGCAGGGGGGTGAGAACATGAAGCTGAGTGATGAGATGGGTGAATGTAATTAAATGGTAGGTGAAAGGAAATGGAGATAGGAGACAGGTGGTGAAAAGAAGGAAGCTGTAGACTCTGAGACTGTGGACTCTCCATCCTTGAAGGTTTTTAAGACCTGGCTAGACAAAGCCTTGGCTAGGATCATCTTTATGTGGATGGTCATACTTTGAGCAGGGGATTGAACTAGATGACTTCCTGAAACCTCTTTCAACCCTAATTTTCTATTATTATAACTCAGCTGCTCAAGGATAACATAAAAAGAAAAGTGGAAAAAAAAATAAAATAAAGTGGAAGTAAGATTAAAAAGGTCTTATGTTTTAATACATTGGGATTTGGGACTGGTGTATGTGGTGGGGTATGATCATACTTTCTGGTGTGGCTGGGAGGTGGGAGTGGTGAGGGAAGGTGCTTTTGGGGGAGGTCTTGCCCCAGAAATGTAGCCTTAACTCATGGGGCTCAATCTGACCACATACCTTTGCCCCCCACATAACTAGACCCCACTCCTGGACCTATCCATGTCCTGTGACCTGACTATCTGGCATGTGCTTTGCAGGCTATTTGCATGAAGTTGCACTCCTGGGGGCAGGAAGGTCACACATCCCATGGGGTGGGATGGAGAGTTGGCTTAGTACTAGAATTGCCACATGGGCAGTAGAGTTCAGGGGGTGGAAAATTTTTCCCACACAGAACTGGAAGCAGGGTGAGGGGACATTGCATACTGGGACACTGGAGGATGAAATTTAGGTGGCTTATCTGTGGGGAATAGCTACACATTCATTGAACATGAGATAGGTAAAATGAATCAGAGATAAACTTGTCCTGGAGTGGCATAACTTTAAGGAGCCTAAAGTGTGCTTACAATTAACTTAATGTTAATGAGTGGACAATCCAGAGGCTAAGAACTCCAGGAGCCACCTACAATTAACATGTAACAAGGTCATACATGATTCCCATACCTAAAATTACCTTTGGAGCTGATATCTTGCCTTGCGAAATCATGCTTTGAAAAATCCCAGATAATTCAAAATGTTTGAGCACAGGAAATTAACAGTTAGTATGATGATTCACCTGGTTTGTCTCTACTAGTGGTTAGTACCAAATATTTAATAGGAAGGTGTAAGAGACTGTCTAGTGCACAACTAGGAATAATATTCTTTCTAACACCATTAATGATTGGATGATTGGACCATGCTGTGAAGTAATTAATTAATTAGATCAATTCAAAAGTATATTGTTTTTCTACTAAGAACTAACAACTTGAAGTTTACAGGCAAGCTGGACATTGTGTTAGACAGTATTTTTTTCTATCAATTTTAGATTTGTTTTATTTAAATATCATTGGTATCCTGAGAGTTATGAAGGAAGACATGAGAGCTTCATTGAATCTTCAAATGTTTGCAGAAGGTAAGTACACAATATCATTAAAGCCAGCTGGAAATGTACAGCTTTGGAAAATGTATGAGTCAGATAATATAGCAAATGAACTTTTATTATTGTAGGAAAATAGTCTGATGTATTTCAGACAAAAAATCAAAAGAAGTTAATGACAATTTTGCTTGAGTACAGACTCAGAATTAGGACCAGTGTTGTTCTTTTCAAATGTCCAACAATAATGGGACAACTGCTGTTATAGTTAGAATACTAGCTGAAGTTAGAATACATTATGCAAATTAGAGATGCCACAGTTGATTTAGTAATCTTATATGGACATGTTCAATTTTTTTAAGCCTCTGCTTTTTATGTAAAGAGAAGACATCATAAATTGTTTTTTATACAACTTTTGCTTCAAGTTTAAATTACGCAATAATGATTTGGTTTTATAGGTAAAGAGCATAAACATGTTTATGGAAGTTTATAGAATCCAGAGAAAATATACAATTGTGAAATGTTGAATTGTAAAAGTGACATGAGTATATTCAGGTTCTCTAATTTAATTTAATGAAATTTAAAATCTCTGTATATGCTTCTTATCTGTTACGGTTGAAAGCCTTTTTGTTTTTGTGCACAGGACAATTGCCCTCCCCCACGGGAGCCCCAAATGGCGAGGCACTCCCTGCTCACCTGGCAGGAGCAGGGGCAGGGGCAGCAGCACGGAGTTGTGACCCCTGCTGCTGTTGGTCAGGAAGGGGGAACCTCATTACAGTGGTGCAGGTTTCCTTGGGAGGGCAGCAGGGTGAGAAGCCCTGAGCCCACAGCAGGGAGGCCGCATATGCCCCTTGTTAGACTCCAACTCCATGGGACACCCAATGACTAGGGAGGCGACAGTTCAATTGCTCATGGATCCTGGTATTCATTAGCCAGAGCAAGCAGGGAGCAAACACCAGCACTCATTGCTTGCAACAGCTTTATTCAGAATGTTGACAGCTTCTGGCAAAGGTCCCAAAAAACAACAAACTGGGGACCTGCATTGAACATTAGTTCTTTTCACATTTTATATACCATGGTTCATACATATTAACATTTACTCTGCCTTCGTCCCTCCTTTGGTTGCACCCGTTTCTCCTCCCATCTCAAGCTCCACCTCTGTTTACTGTTTGCTTCTTTAGCATGGTATTGACTATGCACTCATTCATTTCCATGGCTCTCTGCTAAGAGCGCATGCATAAGGCTTGACCCCCATCTTCTTTTGGTCACTTGCAGTTTCTTGTTGGTTCTTGCTGGTTTTCTTGCTGACTTTAGCACCATCTCCAAGGCCATATTTCTGTTTTTGTCTCCTGACACTAGTTGGTGGGCTATTCTATTTTTACTCAACACATCATGCACTTTGCACCCTACCCTCCTGTTAAGAATCTGCTTACTTAAGCATTAGTCAGGTTAGTTGCTTTTAATATATCAGCCAGCCTTGTGACTAGTGGCTTTTGCTGAGGTTACTTTTAATATATTATCCAGCCTTGTGATTAGCAGCTTCTGCTGAGACGCAGGAAAAAAACTTTTATTCAGCTGTACACACAAAACTCCTCAGATTCCATATTGTTACCCCAACACCCAAAATCCATATTATTACCCTAACAAGCCTGTTCCCTCATGGGCTCCACTTACCTCTGCTCCATGCTGCTGGGGGGGAGGAGGAGGGCATCATCTTAGCACTCACCCCCAAGAAAAATATAAGTTGGCACCTATACAGAGGCATATCATCCCTGAAAGTAGAGATGTATAGAAATGTCTGCCCTCCACATTAAATCTGCTTTGCATCATCTCTAGTAAAGTTTGGTTTAAACACTAAAGCATTATTTCAGAGGGATTTTTGTTTGTTTTTTGGTTTTCATTAGTGAGGATGAATGATAAATGTAATCCATGAGTGTCCAAAGTAAAGCTGGTTTGGAATTTCTATAAAATGTTTTCCATCATAAAATTCAAATTTGTTGAAACAAAAAGTATTTACAGGCAGATACCAGCTTTGGTAACATTCTTGTGAAGAAAAGAACATTTTTTGCCAAGTAGCTCAATAATAAAATGCTGTATCAAAACTGTAGAGAGACAATAGTTCACCTTTGAAATGACAATAGCCAAGTCTCAGCATGGTGAAAATTTTTGGAAGAAGAGGTGGCTATGGCACTAGCCCCAGGCACTGATTCATAGTACGCACCAGACTGGAAGTAATGAGGGTGCCTGTGTTGCTGCTGCTGTTGTTGTCAGAGGAACTTGCACCAAGACAACAGCATCCACTACTGTCCTCTCCACACCACCCTGGGTGCCAAAATTTAAAGTTATATCTCTAAAAAAAACTGTCCTAGATGAGTGCTGTCATTACTGGGGTATGGATATTCTGGGTCAGATTGTTTTTTCTGGCTGTTTATAAACTTCTTCCAAAGGTTGTGGGTTTATTGTGATGTAGAATGGGAACTTTTTCTTAACTTTAACAAATTCTAAAGAATGGGAAACAATGCCCATACAATATTATTTCAAGCCATTTTAGTTATCTTGATAATTCCTTAGTTTCAATAATTTCCCATGAAAATGGATTCTATAGTCTAACTGTATGATTTATGACCAAATATATATTTCCTTGTATCAGCGTTCAATCTGCTGTCTTTTAATACCCTATTCAGGTGAGTAAGGTGCTGCTTATAGTAAAGGTTGCAGAATCGGGTTCCAAGGCAACCCTGGTCTCTTTGTTTCTCACCTCACCTCACTAAACAAACAAACAAACAAAAAATCCTTCCTATTGCTGCATTCAAAAATGATTACTCAAATCCAATATCCTATTTTATACAACAAACAAAAAATTACTCACAATAATCCAAAAAAAGCAAAGGATAGACTGAAAAGTAACTGAAATGTTGATTTCTTGTAAGTAAATAAAATACACCATACACAATGTTAAAGGGAGAATGATTTGAATAATTCTCTTTTCCAAAAGCGCACTTTCATATTTTTTTTCATTGTAATATGGTATGAATCCAAAAGCATCAGGGACACCCACAGCACATTAATAAAAAAAATACCTGAAATTTCAGGAATAATAATGTGTTCAAACTCATGGTCTAGTAAATATTAGATAGTGTGCCACTATTCTTCATAGTCTAGACACTGAAAATAATATAGGGGATTTAAACCAACTTTTTTTCCTAACATGTATAATGTCAAGTAATTATAGTTGAAAACATGACTGACAATGAGGAGAGTTGAATGCATCTTTATAGTTGCTGTGATAAGAGCCAATATTTTTATTTTATTTACTATGCAGTGCATAGTAGTATAAAGCAGTGACCATGAGTCAGATTATACATTACTGAAGTTTATTATACCAAAATGAACATAAGAATGTATTAAAAAAATAAATTCTAAGACAGTCATCCATGTAATATATATATCAGTTACAGCACTCATCTAGTATATGACAAGCTAAGGTTAAGGTACTGCTCTACTTAGTTCAGACTGGACATGTTCTTTCAGAGATGTAATGCATCTTTGAAAGAATTTTATCCTGCATCTTAAAGACTTTTATTTTGATAAACAACTTCATGATAGATACAGTCTCTGACATTCTGGAAGTCAACAGTTTACCTCTTTATCCATGCATTCTACATTAAATGTTAAGTTCCACAATTCAAACTTGGTGCACAAATTAGTAGACTGGAGTGTTACATTTTAAAACAAAATGGTTAAAAGGGATGAGAGGAAATGAAGAGAGCAGGGCTGTGCGAAACTGTACTGTTACATTTCAACTTCCATTTCCCTGTTTTGAAGGGACAGTGTTTCATTTTGCTGTTTTGAAGAATTGCTTTTTTGGGTCAAAATTGTTTCACTGTTTCGATGCTGTTTTGACACATTTGACCGTCACCCATAGGCTATAATGGGGAATCACAAAAATGCCTATAACTTTGTCATTACTTGTCTGATTCAGATGAAAATTGAAAGGGTGGTAGCCCCTTCTGAAAGCATGAAGCCTAACAAGTTTCAAGGAGATAGGTTTAGGAGTTTTTGTGAAACTTCACCTCAAAGTGTTCAAAGCAAAGCTAGTGTCACTTCCTGGCAGCAGCATCATGCGGTCATCCTGCACACAGATCTAGGGGCTCATGCCCCCCAGGAGTCTGGCACAGACTCCTACAGCTGGATTTGTGTTTGGGATGACAGCATGCTGCCACTTACACCTGAAGCCAGTGCCAGCACTGGGTTCTTCCCGGTGCTTGGTGCAGACTGTGCCAGGAAAACTCAGGTGCTGGCCCCAGCTGGCAGTGGTAGCATGCTGTCATCCACATGCTCAACAGCTGTTGTGTGGACCTTAAAAAAAAAAAAAGCAAAAAACAAAACAAAACCCCACACTCACCAGCTCTGTCAACGGTGCCTGGGGCCTCTAGGCACTCATAGCAGAGCCCCTCCGTACAGTGTGGGGCAGCATGAGACAGAAGAGATCGCTTTCCCCACCTCACCTGGATGGAAACTGTACCATTTCATGGGTGCAGCACATATCAGCAGGGTGTCGTGTGCTGTCTGGGAGCTGGGGCAACTCCCTGTGTCAGCCGGAGCTCCCAGTTCAATTCCCTATCTCTCTGATCACTTCCCCAGGTCTTCCTGGGTGTGTTGCCCCTGGATCTGCATGTGGGGTTTCAGCAAGCTGCTGCTGCCAGCTGAGGAAATAACCCAGAGATGCCACCATTCCCAGCTGGCAGCAGCAGCCTGCTGTCATCCCTCATCATCTGGAGGCTCACATCCCCTGGGAAGAGCTGTGCAAAGTGATCAGGGAGCTGGGCAAACTAACCAGGAAGTGGGGATATGTTCAGGGACCTGTTCATTCCCCCAGCTGCTGGTTCAATTCCCCAGCTCTGTATTCAATTCTGCAACCCCCACTTTGATTCCCCAGCCCTTGTTTTGATTTTCCAGCTCTCTGATCAGTTTCCCCATCCCTTCTTGGGGGGGTGAAGGCCCCCAGATGATGTGGGATGATAGCAGGATGCAACTGCCAGCTGGGGATGGTGGCAGCTCTGGACTATTTCCCAAGCCAGCAGCAGCAGCCTGTTGAAACAGTGTATGCAGATTGTGAGCCTGCACCCCCTAGCAAGAACTGGGAGAAGTGATCAGAGAGCTGGATAATTGAACTGGGAACTAGATGCCAATATCATAGCAGTCCTTCCCTCCTCTTCCTACTCCCCCTCCTTAGCTTCTGTTAGCTGCAAGGAAACCCAGCTTCGAAACTCGAAATGTTTTGAAACTTTTGAAATGTTTTGAATACCCTTTTTCATTTTGAAGCTGTTTTGAAGCCTTTCATTTCATTTACGTTTTTCTGTTTTGAACTCAAAACTTGTCAAAACAGCTTCAAAATGAAACATCCGTCAAAATTTCACACAGCCCTAGAAGAGAGCCCTATCCTATAAAAATAAATGTGCAAGTAAAAAGATATGCAATACTCTCTTTTACCAAAGAATTTCAAATGGCTTAACCTAGATTCATTAATTATGTCTCAGTACTATGGTTGCTGATTAGAATCTAGAATGAGAACTTGGCCACACTGCAGTGATGGTAAAACTTCCATTGGCTTCAGCAGAGCCAAGATTTTACCTTTAGACTACCCCTTTGGAAGCTCCTTCTACCTTCAGAGAGTGAAAAATTGGGTATGTGGTTGAGCACAATGTGAAAGCTTTGCTGGGTCCAATAATGCATATTGCCTCAGTCTTCACATGCAAGGTCACCTCCCAGACTACTGCACCTGGTAGCACAGTTTTCGGAGAAGGTGACCAACCAATAGCAGTGAAAGAACAAATTAGGGACAGTTTAGAAAAGCTGAATGTGTACAAGTCCATAGGGCCAGACGCAATGCACCTGAGGGTGCTGAAAAAGTTGGCTGATGTGATTGCAGAGCCACTGGCCATTATCTTTGAAAACTCAAGATGTTTGGGAAAGGTCAGAGATGATTGGAAAAGATCAAATATATTGCCCATGTTTAAGGAAGGGAAGAAGGAAAATAAAAGGAACTGCAGATCAGTCAGCTTTACCTCAGTCCCTGGAAAAAATCAAGGAGCAGGTCCTCAACAAATCCGTTTTAAAGCACTTGGAGGAGAAGAAGGTGATTAGGAACACTCTGTATGGATTCACTACGAGCAAGTCATGCCTAGCCAACCTGATCGTTTTCTATGATGAAATGACTGGCTCTGTGGATGCAGACAGATCAGTGGATGTGATGTACCTTAACTTTAGCAAGCCTTTTGATATGGTCTCCCACAACATTCTTGCAAGCAAGCTAAGGAAGTACAGGTTGGATGAATGGGCTGTAAGGAGGATAGAAATCTGGTCATATCATCAGGATCTAAGGGTAGAAAGCTATGGCTCTATGTGTAGCTGGCAGCCAATATCAAGAGCAGTGTCCCAGGAGTTGATCCTGTGGCCAGTTTTGTTCAATATATATATCAATAAATTGGAAGATGGATTGAGTACACCCTGAACAAGTTTTCAGTTGACACCAAGCTAAGGGGAATAGTAGATACACAGGAGAGTAGGGCTAGGGTTTGGAAAGACCTCAACCAATTGGAGGATTGGACTAAAATAAATTGTCTGAAGTTCAATAAGAAGTGCAGTCCTGAACTTAGGATGGAACAATCCCATGGACCAGTACAGGCTGGGGGCTGACTGGCTGGGCAGCAGCACTGCAGAAAAGGACCTGGGGGCTACGGTGAACAATAATGTAATATAAGATAAGAGTTTTTATTTGGTGAAAAGAAGGCTAACAGCACACTGGGATGCATTAGTAGAAGTGTTGCCAGAAGACTGAAGTGATTATTCCCCTCTATTCAGCAATGGTGAAGTAACATCTGGAGTATGTGTCCAGGTTTGGGGTCCTCACTACAGAAAGAATTTGAACAAATTGGAGAGAATCCAGTGGAGGGCATCAAAAGTGTTTAAGGGTTGCGGCAGATGACGTGTGAGTAGAGGTTGAGGGAACTGGGTTTATTAATCCTGGAAAAGAGAAGACTCTGCGGGGTAGGGGTGGATTTTATAGCAGCCTTCAACTACCTGAAGGGTAGTTCCAAAGAGGATGGAGTTAAATTGTTCTCTGTGGTGGCAGATGACAAAACAAGGAGCAATGTTGCCCTGTGGGGTCAGGGCAGTTCTCAGGATCTAAAATTGTGCTGTTAGATGGGAGGGTGTGACACAATTGTACATGCGCACACACACCAAAATAAATTTGGTGCATGCATCCCCACCAGGTGCATACACAAGCACTACCAACTCAGGTGCACACACATCCAAAATTACCAACCTAGGCACATGCATACTTATCACCAATTCAAGGATATATGCACTACACACATCAAAAATTATACAAAATCAGTTACCAACACCCCAATACACATACACAGATCACTAATCCATGTACAATCACACACATGCATGCGCACATACACACACACACACACACACACACACACACACACACACACACATATTCACCAGTTCACACACACACCACCTATCTCCACATACCCACAGGTGAGTTCCTAACTTGGATGATATGGTGTGTATTTGTGTGCTTGGGATACCTGGGCAAAGGTTAAGGTGAGAGAGTGAAAGTGTAGGAAGTGACAGTTGCTGGGACCAGGATGAGAACGGGTAGACCAGATAGAAGCTGGGCTGAGGAACTGAGGCTTGGGGTTACTTAAGGTCACTGGCACTGGGGTGGAAGCAAGAGAAAAAACCTGGTGGCAAGGAGGAGACAGCCAGGAAAGAGAGAGGCAGAAGGCTGGGAGATTGGGGCTGGAAACTGAGGCTGAAAGTGGGGAGATCAGGGGGCAGATAAGTGGTGGCAAGGAGGAAACAGTCAGGAAACAGACAAAAACCCAACTCGGGGTTTCAAAATAACAGGTTTATTAAACGGACAACACAGTACACATCCCCACAATGGGTCCTACACACACACAATAATAGAAGAAGAGAAAAAGGCTTGGTGCAGGGATTGAAGTCAAGGTGTGTAGTGACAGAGTCCTTTGCTTGTGGAAGGAAGTTGGGTGATAGCTACCTATCCCGGGCTTTGAGTTGATCCTCGATGGCCAGTTAGGGTCTTCTCCAGCAAGGGGTTGTCCAGAGGGGGGTCACCGGCAGAGCCTCTAGGTGGATAGATGGTGTGGCATAGTGCTGGTCCAGATGGAGAGGGCATCCCACTGGGTCTGTCTTCACTTTTCCCTTTTATAGGGGCAGAACTCCTATGACCCTAGTGGCAGTGCCTAGTGGCCCAGGCAAGCGTCAGCCCGCAGTGTACTGAGCATGTGCACTCCTAGGTAAAGACACGCAGTTTCAGGTGTCTATAATAGTGGGGTGACTAATTTCCGCAGCAGTCTTTGTCTTCAAATCTTGAGCCAGGGAGGGTCAATGCAGGGTGATGGTTGAGTTGTTGATTTGATGGTTCGGTCATTCAGAGGGATCTATTTTTAGACCTACTGCCATTGTCTCTCAAGCACCCTCATTCATCCCCATTCATTCAGTGACCAGGGAGAGGTTATAGACTTTAATGTGAGTCATAATTCCAACATACTTACACAACAGGGCATGGGGGACAAGACGGGAACAAGATGCGAACCTGACACACAAAATGGATACTTGACATCACTCAAGCCAATCTACATTGCATGCCTAAATCATACAATGCTAATATGAAACAATAAAAATCAACACACAAATTATAAGAATACAATATAATACAATATAAAACAGTAAAAATCAATACAAACATAGCAGAAGACTATTTACAATATAAAATGTGCTTATTACAATAATAGCATACCAGAACTTATCTTAGCTTACCTACTACTACTTGTATTCACTTATAAGGGATAGCGAGGGCAGAGAGAAAGTTAGAAATGGTTAGGGGAAGGGGAGGGAATGCATTTTTAAATAAAAAAGTTGAGGGCTGCTACAGTAATGGTTGTAAGTTGCAGCAAAGGAAGTTTGGGTTAGAAATTAGGAAGAAGTTTGTCACAAGGATGGTCATAAAACACTTGAACAGTTTATCCAGAGAGATTGTGGAATTTCCATTTTGGACATTTTTAGGGCCCAGCTAGACAGCCTTGCCTGAGATAATCTAGTTGGGGATGGTCCTGCTTTGAGCAGGGAGTTGAACTAGATCTCTTCCTGATTCATCCCAACATTAATTTTCTATTATTCTATGATTCTATGATTCATGTAAAAAAGAAGGAAAAGGAGTAAGTGGAATGTGTTCATGAATCACAGAATTGGAGAACTGGACAGTCCTCAACTGTCTTATCTTAGTGCTTAGTGCTAAGTTACAGAGCAATGTTAACTGAAAAAATGTTGGGTTCATTCAGTTGATTTATTTAGCCATTTGTAGATATAAGATAAATATATTTGTTTTATGTAAACCTGTCAATTTTGAACCTAAAAGAAAGCATGGTATTAAGGTATGAAGATATGACTTTCTTTCCATTGATTACTTGCTTCCAAACTTCTCTTTATACTATAATGTAATTGCCTTAGAAGGAACACATATCCCCATATATTTCAAACAGCTTCTGGAAGTAATACCTTACTTAGCTCACTCCATAGTGAGTTTGTAAATTATTTAAAACAATGTAATTAAACCAACAATTTACACCTGATCCAATCAACACCTTTTTACATGACTATTTTAAAAAAATATATTTTCAAAGTACGTGATAAAATCAAGAGTTAGCTTCTGTCTTCACTTCTAAACAGATTAGCTACATGTTGCTTAGCTAAGCTGGCAGTCTAGCTACCTTTTATTTATAGGCTATAGATTCATAGTGACTGTCCTCTTTAACAGATGTTTTCTTATTAAGTAGGTCTGGACAGAAAAAACAAGTGTTTATGTGCATAGTACTCAGGTCCACCAGGAATCATAGACAGTTAAATCCAGTCTTATTAATTAATTATCAATACTAATTTGTCATAGCCATGAAAGTTAAAGTAATGTTTTACTGAAGGATGCATGCCTCTGGAGACATTTGATATAAGAAAGACTGAATCAAGAAAAGATGCATTAAAGTAGCAGGTGTCTCATTTCTGTCACTGGGTTTACAAGCCATGACAATGTACTTTAATGAAAACAGACAGGTATTGAGTTTACTTACCTCAGCATAAATTGTCCACATTTTTAGTTTACAGGTTATTTATGTAACAATTCCTGAGGTCACTGGAGCTTCTACTTTACCACTGAATGTCAGGTAAAGAAAAAGAAAAATATAAGACACAATTTCCTAACTAGTTGGCAACGTAATACCACATGTCAGTGGTGGCAGCTGCAGTCTCTTGATATGAGGATGACAAATTATCAAGGGTGAGGGCATATGCACTGATGACTGTTGCATGTTGTCTCTTGGTCAGTGGAAGATGAAGGGTTATTAGTAACCCAATTTCAACCAGACCTTCCAGCATCTAATTAATACTCTTGGTCTTGATTAAAAAAAATGACACTACAAACATGTCTGCCTTTTCCACACACACCCAAACAGTGCAGGTACAGCCTCAACCAGGAGAAGAGACCACCAACAAATGGACCACACACACACACACACACACACACACACACACACACACACACACAGCCTCAACCAGGAGAAGAGACCACCAACAAATGGACCACACACACACACACACACACACACACACACACACACACACACACACACAGAGGTACAGCCTCAACCAGGAGAAGAGACCACCAACAAATGGACCACACACACACACACACACACACACACACACAGAGGTACAGCCTCAACCAGGAGAAGAGACCACCAACAAATGGACCACACACACACACACACACACACACACACACACAGAGGTACAGCCTCAACCAGGAGAAGAGACCACCAACAAATGGACCACACACACACACACTGTCCTTGCAGGATCCCTCACACGTGCATGCACAGACTCAATGGACCCCACTGACTTCTCTCCCCATCATGGCAGCACCCAGCTAGAACCTGATCAAGACCAGACTCACCCAACCTGCACTAAAACTGGGTCCATTGGCCAGTGCCAGAGGGCTAAGGGACCGTTGTGAGCTGCTGGAGGGGAAATTGACAAATTTGAAAAGACAGCAGACACACTGTGGCCCAGATAGTTGCCTTTAGTTTTTGTCACCTGTTTCCAGGCAGACAATAGATGACAGAATGCAAAGCATTCTGGGATGCTAGTGGGGCCCACTAGCTGGATGCCCAGCAGTGCAGGTGATCTGCAGAGAACCCAGACAGGCTGTGTAATGATTGTACAGTGCTCTACTGGTAGGATTTCCAGTTGCTCAAACTAAACTGCTAACCTTCCACTGACTGGTTTGAGTACTGGCACACACCCAGAGTTACAGCAGTTAAAGAAACAGTATCCCTTAACAGCTACAGAACAATATGTCACACCTACATTTAGAGATTTGTGCAGATTCTCTGCAAATAGACTCTCAGACTCAGTCAGTGGAGCACTTCTTCAACATACAAAGGATATCTTGAGAGTAGTAATTTTTGTAGAATCAGGCCCAAGGTTCTATTGGTGCTTTTTTCATCCTGAGATTTTATAATTTAAATTTTGAAGCAATTGAACTTAAACTGGTTTCAATAAGTTTGAGGAGGTCTTTCACTGAGTTTTAAATATTCTGGAAAATCTTACACATTATACAGTCCAACTTTGTATTTTCATACTGGATGATAAGGCTTTTTTCATTAAGAACTACTTTTTGTAAAGTCTTTTGCACGCAAACTAGATGTAGATCCTCATAGTCATATGCTATGAGCAGTGTGCTTTCTGACATGTGATATGATATGATATGATGTGCACCATTATGAACATGTTTCACAAAAATAAGCAATTTAGAGATGAGCTTCAAGGCAATGAAGGATTACAAGCACTATAAAAAGTTGTTACACCAAGGTCAGAAATCTGATTTTTGCTTTATTTCAGTCATAAGCAAGCATTATCAGTTCTTAAGGTATCTTCTTCAGCGAGGCAAATACATCCTTGAATAGTTTGCTCCCTCCCCCCATTAAGTACTATCCACTATTCAGTATCTAATGATAACCTTAACCAAAGGTTATGTGTGCTGATGTTCTCTAAGAGGTGTTGTGATTTATCCATTACTAACTTCATGTACACATAAATGAGAGTGACCCATGGAGTCATTTTAATTAAAATGTGCATTGCCTACTTATTGGTCATCTTGATGTATATTTTGCTACTGTTTCATTAACAAGAAAGTCTGAAAATATATGAGAGAGTAGAGGTTTTAGAATGGTAGGACTCCCAGAGTGTATTGTGGTAAGCAACATTCTCTCTAATTTATGTTTTATTGTCAGCTCTAGGAAGCAACTTTAAATTATACTAAATCATAGATTGTCAGCACTGATTATTTCATTGTTACTTTTAAGATATTCATTCCTTTCACAGAATACCATAATCATTCCTTTCCTAAAAGGGTTTCTCCATATTAATTAGAAAGCCCTTTATGAGTTTCAAAGGAGTAGTGTGCATATTTTAATCATCATAGCAAATTAATACATCTGCTCTAATGACATTTCCATCAATACCAACAATAAGAGTATCATAAGCACATTCTAATGTCCTTTAAAAACAAACAAAAAAATGACTTTAATGTTAAAATATTGTTACCAAAGCAAGCAAATATCAAGTACAAAAAGAAATGAAAGATATAAGAGTAGATTATCTAAAAAATAATGTCATATACCAATCACTACATTGGGCCATGGAACTAAGTAAATGTGTAAGTTTCTAGAAGACATTTCATAAGATTGAAAGATAAGTGTATTAAAGGGTTATATGGGAATAGGTCAGAAATCAGCACTGTGTTTACTAGGCAATAAAGCTGTTTTTCTATGAAGATGCTTTCCTTTTTGCATCTTGGAGAATTGCTACATGTTGGAAACCGGAAAGCCTCAAAAAATGGACTTAATATAGGACAATTTCAGTTCCACATCTAGTAATGTCATCTAGTATCTCGATCCAACTTCCAACATGCTACAATAGCAACCAGCAGTTAATTGCCTAATGTTAAGAGGTCTTTTTTTCTTTTTTTCGTGAGGTACATTGGAGGTACCTTTGCACCTTGAACTGGAAGGTAACATGGAAATTGTGCTTTGGGTAGAAAGGGATGCTATCCGAAGGACACAATGCAGAAGATAACACTGTCAACAAGGAAACGACAGTTCGCTTTGAAGCATCTGTTTCAGGAGCAGTTGCAAGAGGGAAATCCTTGTACATGTGGTGGAACTGATTCTATCTGAGGGAATCATTTTTGTTCCAGGGAATCCCTAACAGACAAAGATAATCCTTTGCAATAAAGGAGGAGCTACAGTGGAAAATAAGCTGAATATGAGCCACACTGTGGCCCTGTTGAGAAAAAGGCTAAGGGTGTACTGGACTGAACTATGAAAATGGTTTAGGGGCTGGGGCACATGACTTATGAGGAAGGACTGAGGGAACTCGGTTTATTTAGTCTGGAGAAGAGAAGTAGGGATTTAATAGCAGCCTTCAACTACCTGAAGAGGGGGTTCAAAACAGGATGGTAGTAAAGCACTGGAACAGGATACCCAAAGAAGTGTGGAATCTCCATCCTTAGAGGTTTTTAAGACCCAGCTAGATAAAGCCATGGATGGGATGATCTATTTGTGGGTGGTCCTGCTTTAAACAGGGGTTTCGATTAGAAGACCTCCTGAGTTCTCTTCTAACCCTAATTTTCTATGATTCTGTGGTTTGAGGAATGGGAAAATATAGAGGTACCCGAGATGTTTCTTTTAATCCAAGGACCCACCATGAAAGTCATGCTCTTCAACAGTTACAACCACTCAGGAATGGAATTCCAAACAAACATTTTGTAATTGAAGATTTTTTCTATAATTCCTGGCCGAACATAAATGATTCAAGTACACCACACATGAGACATGGAGAAATAGCCCATTAAGATTTTTATGGATAGGGCTTTCCTCTTACAAGGATATTAGCTAATGTCAACATGTTCTTATTCCTGTAGTTATTTTCTTCCACAAAGAAAATATATGTGTAATGGATTGGCTGCAGTGGGCTTCCCATTATATTAAAGTATTGCAGTGTAACAAGAGCTTACAGCTCCTGTTACTTTAAGAGACTGAAAGTACAGGAGATGGAGCCCAGCCAGCTGCGTAGAGGTTAGCTACAGTAGGAAATGCAGGCTGCTTATCAAGTCTGGTGGCTGGAGGAGTCACCTGACCAGAAAGAGGCTGGGCTTGATAAGCATGTAAGCCCAGGGCCTGAGCCAGGGTGGGCAGTCTGTTCCTTCAAGCTGTAGAGGAAAGAGCTCCTGGTCTGGAAGGCTGCAAGAGAGTGCCCACCAGGCTCCTGAGCTGTCCTGGTGATGCAAATAAAGCACTGAAGGCTTCTAGGGGAATAGGAAAGCTTCTTATACAGCCATGGGGCTTCAAGTCTTTAGTTGTAGCCAGGGTGTTTATGTTGTCATTGAAGTTTATACCAGTGGCCTGAGTTGGGGCTATCAGGGTGGAGGAGGTCCCATGGTTCTTGAGGGGCACATAGCTGCATGAGTCCAGCACCACCAAGGGAAGTTTGCATGTGGTGGCTGCAGCCACAACCCACCACCCTTTGCGGTTGCTGCTCTGCATCTGGCTGTCACCGCCCCTCCCCCCCTCCACACACACACACACATGCGCACACATGCGCACACACACGCACACACAAGTCTGCATTACAATCACCTTACCCCGGGGATGCTGGATAACAAAGATTTACTGTATTATGAAACATTTCACACAAAAAAATGTTATTTAGTTTCCCATAATGCTCATATATTGCTGGTACAGTCAGATATTGTAGTATGGCAGCTATTAATTTGTTTTGTATTCACACCTGTCATATTCTAGTGAAATATTTTAGTACTGGTTAGGCCTGTATCCCTATAGCTTGGATTTTTTTATTAATTTTATTTTTTTGTAGGGGACTGATTCGTCATTTGATCTGAAACTTTCCCTGGAAAGTTACCAGTTTCAGTTAAACATTCCTTTGGAAAGAATTAGACCAACACTGGCATACATAATGGCCTGATGACCAGAATCGTTCCTAGGGAACTGGAAGATGTGTGTTTGTGCCATTCATCTGCAAGGCTGAAACTAAAAACTTAAACTTTAATCATCCATATTTTAAATAAGTGCCATGCCCTTGGGATTGTTCAATATTCCTATGTGGGCCTCTCTCAAAATTTTCTTTTGAAGTTATACCACTTTCTGTAAACAATCAACTGCTAATTGGGCCAGAGAGAGGGAAAGGAAGAGTCTATAGCACAGTGATAATCATACTCACTTGAAAGAAGGATGGGCAGATTGTGATTTTGCTTTGAATTAGACCAAGGCATTTGATAGAATGAATCTACTTTATTGATAGTTAATCCTGTTTTTACATTCTCATTCAGTTTACTAACTGTCTACAGATCTTGTATGTTAGTAGGCTATGAATTTATTTGGTAAACAAGTAGAGGGGAAAGGTAATGTAAGCTTTTCTTTTGAGTTGTCTCTAGAATTATTATGTAGACAGCATATATTAGCAGGGGATTTCAGGGTTTAAATATGTTCATCGGCAGTAACATTTCTTCATATTAATGAATAGTGTTGGTTGTGCGGATGATTTGACAGCATTGCTAGAAAGTAGTGAAAGTAAGAATATATTTTTGATATATTACAGGTCTATTTAACTGGTTCTGGATCAGTATCATACAGAAGAACAAGGATTCGTGGGTAAGGATTTAAAGGACTTGTGGCTGACGATTTACAGCTTTCAGTGAGCTATCATGCAATTGTAGGTGTTTTAAAACTAACCTTTAGCAATGATTCAAAAGATATCAGTTGAACTGGGAGTAATGGTGTGTCCCTTACCAGATTAAAGTGATGAGGTAGAAAAGATGGTCCCTAATATTTGTGGGGACTAATACTAATTAAAACATCTGTGTTGCCTTTTATCAATTATGGAGCATATGTGTATTCTCCTCCTTGATATTTTTTTTGGCTAAAATCAGAGAGTTCCATTTTTTACCCAAATTCTAGGGGGTAAGAAGTGTAACTCATTAAAGACTGTTATAGTTGATCTGCTTGTTAAAGGGGACCTGGGGATGGGGTGCTTTCCAGTAATGCTGCTTTTCTATTTTTCATATGGTTCTCATTATATAAGATACACAATCAGTGAGTTTCCATTAATACTAGGACATTTTCCCAAGGAAGAAATTGAGTAACTGGAAGGATATAGGTGATCCTTTTTTTTTTTGGTTTTTTTTTTTTTTTAGGAACTGCAAGTTTCCCACAACACCCTAACAAGCTCCTCCTTATTTTATGTTCTAACCTGATGATGGATTTCCCCATCGCACATTAAATCAACTATCTGCCAGCATAATAGTTCAAGCTTTAGGATATTACAAGTTTCTTAAGAAAATCATTTGACACTATTTATCCAATAGTCCGGAAGTCTATCTCAGAGGGGTATTGATATATTTACAAAGTAAGAGTTTTCCTTTAAGGTAGAAGGATATAGAATGCTAGATTCACCATGAGAAAGCTGCTTTGGGTAAGAGTAGCCTATGGAAAAGTTCTGTGTTCTGGTTCTTTAACATCTGTCTGTTTTGTTTTTTATTTTTTTATATAATCTGAAAACTGGGAGTTCAAATTTTGCATGGTCAGGCTTTTGGACTTTTACAGATATCAAAACATTCTCTATATTGAGCCAAATATTTTCTTTGAGACCCTCACAGATATTAATGTAGGAGTTTTATATTGCCCAAGGAAAAGCTTGTTTTCAGGAACACCTGAAATTTGAGTTTAAACTATTTGTGCTGTCATTCAGTTGTTAAAAATGGCAAGAAAGGAATAAAAAGAAAAATGGATTTGGCAAGATGGCAGTTGGCATGGAGGCCTGTGATAGCAAATTAAGTTTTTTTGTTTGCATGAAGAAGGATGTGAGATGTGAATACATTCTTTTTGTTGCTGCTTCACTTCCCTTAGTACAACTGCAATTTCTGGTTATTGTTTTGAAGTTTCCATTCAATAAACAAGAAAAGAAAGAAGAAGAAAGAAACCAATCCAAGCTGACAACGTACCCTTCTGATAACAGATGTTTCAAACCAATTTGGTTGCAGAAAAATATGTTGAAAATTTTTGTTCCCATTAGAATATAGAACAGAAGCAAAAAGCATCACCTAAAAAGCTTATTGAGAGAGTAGTTTCCATTTTTAGCCAAATATATTTACATCCGTTTGTTCCTTTTCTGGGAACATCTCTAACAATGGGTATAAAAGACCTAAAATTACTTTAGTGGTAAAAACTTTTCCTATATTATCTAAACTATAACTTTTTCAGGATATTGTCAAGAAGCTATGCAGGGAAAAAAGAAGGTACCACTTCACTCTCCTATGAATTATCTAGGTCACCTGTCACTCAGAGGAAGACACTTTGAATTGTAGAAGTGCCTTATAGATGTTAGGAGCCTGACTGTATATAGGACTTCTACAGCCCACCCTCTGTCCAGACTAAGGGCCTTGTTACAACGTATATCATGAGGCACATAGATATCGATCAGTCTTAGTGTTAGCTCAAATTTGGAGCAGTCATACGTTCAAGCCAGCGGGGCCCTGGAAGATCGAAAGGGAAGAATCCCCGCCTTCCCCATTCCCATTCCAGGCATCCTCCTTCCCCCTGTCCCAGGGACTACCTTAGTTCCTTCTCAATCCCCCAGGTTCCCCCTCCCTGCCCTTTGGAGTGCCTCCCTGGCTTCCCATCACCAGAGCATTACTTGTGGCTGCCTGTGCTGCCTCTCTCAGGGGAGCAGGCAGGGAGGTTTTTAAGACCTGGGTAAACAAAGCCTTGGCTGAGATGATCTAGTTGGGAATGGTCCTACGTTGAGCAGGGAGTTGGACTAGATGATCTCCCAAAGTCATTCCAGACCTAATTTTCTATGATTCTATGACTGACTAGGCACTAGGCAAGTAATGGTCTATGCCCCCATGCAACATTTAGCTGGCTTTAAAAAATACTTAATCTTTCTTGCATGCTTTTTAAACATTCCAGGAAGATTAAATCAGTGATTTAAAGCATATTTACAGTGTTCTAAGCTTTGTGTCTTTTTACACCTTAAGAGCTCCTTGTCTTAAGTTAAGGACAATTAATTTTGGTTTTAGTACATTTCTGATTCTTTCTTTCCAGTAGTTGATCTGGAACCAGAAACACATGTCTTTTTCTTTTCTTTTTTTTTAATAAACCAATTGATAATAGCAAAAAGAAAGGAATTTGAAAAATGTGTAGTGTGTGAATCATATCTATATACCTACATGCATTTCATTTTACACTGGAGAATTTACAGAATTCTGCTTCCAAGGTCTTTTATTAATTTTATGTTAGACAGTCATTGATTTTGTTTTTTAAAGCCATAAAGTCACACTTACAGAAGGACTCCCTCTTTTAGAGTCAGTGACATAACTATAAGGCTGCAAAGGTACACAACTTCTTTGCTTGTCCTCTGGCCTGGACTCTTGGTTACTCTGTTGCCACACTTCCAAACAAAAAGATGGACGATACTTTCACCTATACTATTCTGTAGCCTACTAGTTAGGATCAGCATGGTGACTACCATGAGGAAGTTACAGGCCAAGCCAACATCCTATAAAGTCAACACATAGTCTTCTATAGAAAGATATTATAGAAGGATTAAGACAAAAGGGGCACTTATACATATGCAATGTGCTTGAGCAGATTCACGGTAATTACCACGCTCCAACACACTTCAGCATCACACATATCAATGTCCCCGTGCTAGAAAATGGCATTCAATGAGCTTTAGTTAAAGTGCCCCCACTACGATTTTTCAGCATGGGGATGCTGATACACATGACACTCCAGGTGCTTTAATTAGACTGGCCCTCCAAGCCACTGTAATTAAAGCAACTCTCTACCTCTCCCAGATATGTATATAAATGCCAAGCAGTATGGTTGTAACTTCCAAAGGTTCATGAATTAAGTCTGTAGTCTACAGATGAGATTAATCTTAGGGTACCTACAAATATTTAGAGCTGCACTCTAATTTACATAAGGAAGAGGAAATAATGAGTTATAGACTGTTCTCTCTAAGCTGTGTGCCATGTGCAGCTGTGCAGGCACACTCATGCTGTGCTGCCAGGTGTGCCTGCACAGCTGCTCACGCCACACAGCTTAGAGGGAACACTCGTTATAGATCTCTCCCTGACAACCCAACAAATATTTTCCTGTAGGGTCAGTGGAGGTCTGAAGCCTGCTTGCACCAGCCCAGGCCAGCAGCTGGAGGTGCTCCAGCAGCCTCCAAAGAGGCTGCCAAACAACCCCTCTTCCCTGTCCTACTCCCTACCCCAGCTCCAGGGCTATTGGCAGGGGGGAAAAAGGGAGTATTTGACAATACAGAAATGTTAATAATTGGGAAGTATTGATATAAGTTATTAGTTTGGGAAAGACTTGGATTGGGCTATAACCAGGAATCCTGGTTTTCTCTGATTTAAATAAAATTGCCATTTTTTGGTTAAAAAAGAGCAACTAAAATTAATATATATATATAGTGGTGTTTTATTGTAATCATGGAAAAACATGGATTTGGGTTTCCTTTTTTTAACCAAAAATTGGGGATTTTTTTTTTTTTTAATCAGAGAAAACCAGGATCCCTGGCTGTAACCTTGCTAGAGAAAAGGGAATAAAAGTCTGAAGGCTCTGTCAAGCAGAAGTATCAGGAATTTTATTAAGGGTTAATTACTTTGAATGGAAGTTCCTCAATAACATGGTGAAACTTAACCAGACCCATTGATCTCCTTTCAAGAACTTCAGCAGAAAAACAGGTCAGAGAAAACCAATTTTTTTTTCTTTGGTCCTTATCCCAAAGGGGCAGGTTTATTTTGCTCAAAAACTGCTCTTACAGGATCAAGAAAAATGGTTTTTAAAGTCCCCCCACCCTTTTTTTTTTTACCACAGGGATTCCTATTTATATTACAGGGTCAGCACTTAGCAGGTCAGGTACCTAAACTAATAAAAAATAAATAAATGAGATTCTGAAAATGCCTGTGAAAATGTTTGGATGTTAATCTTATGTTGAATACATCTGACTTAACGGATAACCTCAGCTTATCTAATGGAAAATTAGTGTTTTTCTTCTAATAGTAATGTCACTATTTTATATGCATTCATTAAATATTAAGGAAGGAATGGAACAAAAATTGTATTGTTTGTCTGAGTGCTAAAAAAGCGAGCACTTTCTTTCATTTGCACTTTGTATTTAATTATTTGGTATTAAATTGGAGCATGTTCAGTATCACTTAGAAATATTTTTATTAGTCTAAAGGGACAATAAATATCATGCTGGAGTAAGGAGTAAAGTTGTTATCAATATTTCCATATTCATGACTAATAATAACATTTTTCAAAATTGGAGCAGTCCATGGGTAAATGTTGTTGGATTCCTGGATTAAGTAAATTTCAGGAATATTTAAGTGTTATGAGGAGACTGAAAATCACTAGAAACATCCAGCCTAATTTTCTTTTCACAGGTGTAGTGTCAATGATGTCAGTGGAGTTGCATGCAAAGGAAAGCAAGATCAGAATCAGTCACTGATATAACCAATGTAGGTACACTGAAGTGTAGTGCCTGTCAGTCACATGACACTATTAGACAAAGAATGATTTCCCTCTGTGGAGTTAATACACCAGTGTGCTCTTTCAAATTGCCTCAGGTCACAGAAAAAAGCAGCAAAAACATAAAGAGAAAAACACTGAGGGCACTGAATTCTTTGTAGCACTGGGAATTTGATTTCAAGTCCATTTCAGTAAGAAGAGCTTGTTGTGTATTTTACACCTGCTTCTCCTAGTGACTCTATTACAGCATAAAAAATGCTGCTAGCCTTTGCCACACATTCTAACAAATACTGTTAGTGTATTTCTACTTTCACTCCTCTTTAAAATAATGATATGTTATAACTTTCCCTACAGAGTAGCCCTTAATTGCCTCCCTCAGCTTTACTGTAAATCTGTTGTACTTGAGATTCTAAGAAAAAGAAAAACCCATGCCCTTTAGCTTTCATTTTGTTTTTCCCCTCTCTAGTACTGCTTTGTAGACTTATTTAATTAGAAGGATTTTGATCAATCAGCTACTCTGGAGGAGCTAATACCCAGAATCTCCCAGAACATCCAGTCTCAAGCAGAATTGCAGTTTCCTTCACAGCAGCTTACAAAACCTGTTGCCTAGGAAAGCTTATGTCTCTCTAAACCAGTTAAACTCTAAGGACATTTATACACATGCTCCTGGAGTCGGGGGCAGGGGGAGGAGGGACACTTTAATTAGTGTCCGAGAGCTGCTCTAATTAAACTGCCTGTAATGTCACATGAATCAGTGTCCCCACACTAAAAAAAGGTTGGAGTGGGCGCTTTAACTAAAGCTCATCAAACAAATTTTAGTTAAAGCACTCCCACTGCCATGTTTTCAGTGCAGGGACAGTGATACATGTGATGCTGGACTTGAGTAATTGCATTCCTGGATTAAGCAATTACAGCATGTCGGAGCAGTCTCACTCCATGTATAAGTGCCCTAAGGTGCACATTTGTCATAGGTGCCCCAAGGTGTCACCCTGTTCTACCATTTGCTTGATATTAGATTAACACAGATTCTCAGCTTCCTCCATGCACTATCAAAATGAGATGAATGTTCAGTTCTTCAAAGCTGAATAGGACCTAACTTTTAAGATTTCTTTTTCTTTTTTTTTCTTTTCTTTTTGTAGCTGCATCATTATCAAGGTTAATATCTCACGGAAATATTAGACTTAGTGTCTGTGTCTACATGAGATGCTTTACTGCACAGCAGACTAATTTGCAGTGTAGGAAACCATTGCCATCTATACGTTGTGGGGCAATTACAGTGCAGTAGACTAATTTACTGTGATGTTGGATAATCCTGTCAAATTCAAGTAGTATCCAGAAGCACAGTAAATTATTGTGCTTAAATGCACATGTAGATGTTGATGTCAGGATTACTCCTGGTCCAATTGAGCTGGAGTATATTCAATCACATTAACTGCATGTGTAGATGAGCCTAGTGAGATATTAGAACACCACTTGTTCAGCCCTAAGAACTGAACAAGAGTGAAGTCCTCTTGTACTAAGCACTGTAAAAACTTAGTGTAGTAGATGGCCCTTCAGCTAAAAATCTTACAATCTAAATAAACAAAAGAAACACAGGGTGATGGAATTAGTATGATGAGTAACAAAACTACGGATGTGTGAGCAACACGTCAACCCCAGATGTTGTCTTAGAAGGGGTACTGAAATGTCCCTTTGCCTTGGTAGTCTTTAGATGTAGCTACATGGCTCAGGTAACACCTGATAACTTTAAGCACTGTTAAGGATATTCTGTAAGAAGTAGCATTTTAAGCAATAATACCATCTCTATTGTGTGCAGCTCTGACCTGATGCTAGAGGGCTGCTGAGGTGGGTCATAGCTAGAAGCTGCCAAGTCAGCTCCATGCCTGTCTGGGACACTTCTAACAGAATTATAACCTGTTCAGCCCCACACTCCAGGATCAGGTCCACACCTCCCGAGCCCACGTGGATTAGGCTGCCCAGGTTCTACATCCCTGGATTGGGCTAATATTACCCCCACGTACCTGGATTGGGCTCTATTGTCCCCCACATTCCCAAATGGAGCCCATGCTGTCTCTGTCCACCTGGATTAGATCCCATGCAGTGGCACCACCTCCATTTGGCCCCAAATTGGGTCCCACCACCATCACACATCCAGATTGAACCCAGGATGCCCCTGCTAGACCCCAAATCAGGTCTCGCCACCCCTGTTGGGTCCAAGAGCTGCCCACTCATCTGCCCTCCCCCTTGTAGATTCAAGTGTGCCCCCTTCCCCTCTCCCTCCATTCTGGTTGTCAGTCCAGGATGTAAGAGTCCAGGAGGATATTAGAACCATGTGGGAGGGCCTGAAAGTGGTGACTCTTGAGATACTGGAGGTCCCCAAGTTGTTGTATTAGTCTTATTGAGCATACTATCATTACTGCAACACATGCTGCCTAACACCAGTTGAATATAAATCTCTCCTAAAGAGAAATATCTTTGAGAAGTTTAGAGGGTATTTAGATAATCTTTTCCTGCTTTAACATGTGGACACTCCTATGTTAAGGGCATTTAACACATCTGAAAGGTAACATGTAATAAGGCCTTTATTTGAAAGAGAAGAACCTCAGTTCTGCCTGTCCACAGAAGCCTGGTAGAAGCAGCCTACAGAAGAAGGCTGGCTGTAGGAGATGGGTGGAGAGACACAGCAGGAGCAGGGGTCCTTAAGTGCCTTGGGAAGGAAAGACTGAATATCATCTGGATATCTAGTCTTTTCCCACTTCAAACTTAAATAGTCTGTGTTAGGGCTGTTATGTGACACATAGCCATAGAAAGATAGCACAAGATGGGGAAGAGAACATTTCAAGGAAAATTTATCTGGATTTTTTTCTATCCCTAAAGTCTCAGGTTCAATCTGATTTTCTCATATTCATGCAAGTAAATACATTACTATTCAACCATTTTCGAAAGGTCAAGTTCACCACATAACTCGGAAAAATCCTACTAAAAGCTGTTCTGCAGGCATAATACCCTTATTGATACACTTTCTCCACATCAGTTTGTAGAAACCATACATCAAACCAGAATTGCCCTAAATAGAAACTTTATAATTTAATGAAGGATGAAACTAAATAAGTTTGGGGGAAAAAACCCTTGAAAACTTGTCAGTCTGCAAAAACCGTAGGAATTCAAAAGTTAGAAAGACAGTGATCAGTCGAGCTTGTGAAGGTAGGTAATAGAAGAGGAAGCACATGTTTCTCTTCAATTTCCACCCATATAGAAGAGTTATCAGTTATCCAGCGTGTAGCCTGACTTACTAAGCAGGCAGTAATATTGTTGAAGGTTTTGAAGAGGACAGCTACCCATTTCAATAAATAGTTGCATCATTTTTTATGACAGTCAAGCCTTTTTATCATCTCTCTCAGAAGCCTGTTAAATATTCAATTTCTTTAAGAAAAAAAAGAGGTTTGAGAGATTACAACTGGTAAATTACATATAGGTAAATTACGTGAGGTAACTTGTCCATTAAAAAAAACCCTAAACAAATAACAGAAATCCGCAAAGCTACTGTCAATTTGCTCCATTTGTTCGGATCCTGCACCATAAATTCAAGAACCTTCTGAAAGTTTTGGCAGATAAACAACAACATCAACATTTTTGTATATTTTAATACTCACATGGGATATGTTACTTAGCCATTTGCTAAACATAACCTTTGTGGTATACTTATTTAGTCCAATGAACACAGATTTGATCAATTAATTTTATAACCAAATAGATTACTAAAATTATTGATTAATATGAAGGGAGTAGGAACTGATTTCTCAGGCTGTGGCAGAAGTATTAGTACATCACCTGCATACAACAGGAACTTAGGTTCACCATCTCCCACCTAAATGCCTTTTATATCACTGTTATTCTTTACAGATGTAGCCAATAGTTCCAATGCTAAATCAGGTAGAAGGAGTATGAGAGGCTAGACAGGCTAACCCTTGGCAAGGGAAATGGGAATATTAATTCTTTACTAAAGTCCATCTTTTGAAATGCACAAAAAGGTACCTTTGAGAAAAAGCAGTGAAGCATCTTCTCTGCATCAAGACCTCAAAGAACCATAAGGACTCTGAAATGTTGTACTGCTACTGTAACAATATCCTGATATACATTATCTAAGCCACTCCTTTTTCAGGTAAATCCTACTCTAATAATTTTGGAAGGATCTGTTCCAATACGTGAGACAAAGTTTGAGCTAAAAAATTGGTGTCTACTTCTATTAAATAAATTAATCTAGAAGAACAAGTCATTGAATGGTTAGGAATTTCCTTGGTAGGAATTACAGAATTACTTGGTTAGAAATTACAGAATTAATAGATTTGTGCAAAGTGATTGGTAAATACCTTTGTTCTTGGTATTATAATATACAGTCAGTAATTAAAGTAACAATATATCTTAATTTTCTTCTAAAATTCCAAAACAAATTCATCAAAGGATTCTTGATACAATCCAAATCTAAAAATTTATATTTATATAAGTTATCTATATATATAAAGGGCTTAGTCTATCTGTTTCTGTGTCTGTCTGTCTGTCCATAATGCTCTTCAGGGGGTATGGATCCCAGTGGGGTGTGGCTTCAGCCAGTGTGTATCAAGAATGTCCATCAAGAATAATGGGTGGGTCATGGCTTCAGTGGAGCAGTCCAGGTGGATAAAGAGTTTAAGAGAGCAGGTGGGTGAAGCAGGGCCAGACACAGATGGGGCGGGTGGTGTGTGGCTGGTTGTGGAACGGCAGCAGCACAGGACACTGGGTGGTGTCAGTAGTGGGGGGGGCATGGAGCTGGACGCAGAGCAGGACTGGACATGGAGTGTGGGGGCCTGGCATGTGGCCAGATGTGGAGAGGTGGCAACATGGGGTGATGGGTGGCAGTGGCAGCCACTGAACGCAAGCTTCCCCTACCCCTGCTCCTGGGAGGTAGGGGCAGCATGGGGCAGTGTGTAGTAGCACTCCCCATCCCTGCCCATTCCTCTCCATCACTCTTGATGGGCAATTCACTAGTCTATATCTAAAGATTTTAGATGAGGATTATGTCAAGAATCTTTTGCCTGAAAAACTAAATATTAAGAATCTCACATAAGAATTAAGTATATTACTGTTCCAGAAGGTAAAGTATGCTTTACATAGACCACATGAAGAGTTCTAGGAATTGAGGGAATGTTCAGGAAGGTTTTTACCACAGACTAAAGAGTGAATCCAACCCATCCAAAAAAAACCCCATTGACACAAATATTCCCAAGAGAGTCTCTTATGATGCACAGACAAAGCAAGCAACAGTTCAGTCAATTATATTCTAATTTGAACACCAAGAATCTGAATGTTACTATTGACGAAATAGGCTTTTGGACATTATAGCCATTCAACAAATTTCAGAGATAGAAAAGGAAATTTTAGAAGCTCTTTACACCATAGATAAAGTAACTTTGGCTTTTGTTTATTCCTTTGCTGAATACACAAACACATGCACATGTGTGTGTATGTATAAGAAGCTCATACATATGTATATATGTATAATATATATATAAACTTATATAGTCATTCACAAATGGGGGTGTTGAGTTCCCAGTAATTATTTACAGCAAATTTATCTGCAAGGAAGAGCTATGTGGACACACCTGACAACTGTGAGCATATTGAGAGTCTATAATGGAACTGGTTGATGTTAAAGAGGTTCCTATCAATGCAAGCCTATGGAAACCTATGAGCAATGAGATGCTGAACAGGTGTGATATTGCTATCATACCACTGTGACAAAAGCTGATAAATGGTAACACATTTTGGTAGGCATTCATATCTTATCAGGATCTTCCATAAGGCCTCTCTGCTGATTGATTCAGAAGCTTTAATCAGGTCAACGAAGGCCATGTAAAGGTCTTGGCATTGCTCTTGGCACTTCTCCTGCAGATCTGTAGCAACAAAGATCATATATATTGTATCTCTGAGTGGTCTTAAAGCACATTGAGATTTTGGTAGAAACGTCCTCAGCAAGGGAGGTGAGTCTATTGAGGAGAATGTGGTCAAGCATCTTCCCAAATACAACAATATTTGCTACAATCAAATCTCTTTTCACCTTTCTTGAATACGGTAATTATTATGGCATTTTTCAAGTCATTGGGAAGCTGTTCTTGTTTTCCAGTGTCCATAATAATGGAGTGTAGTTAGTATAACAGTTTTGTTTCCACCTAGCTTATAAAAATTCAGCTGGTATTTCATCAAGGCCATATGCTTAGTTGTTCTTCATCTGTTTAATGGTTTCCAAGGCCTCTTGCAAATTGGTGGATCTTCATAGGGTGTTGTGGAATGGGTTTGATCATATTTTCTTTGACATTAAAGTCAAAGTTCAGGAAGTCTTGAAAGTGCTCATTCCATCGTATGATGATCGTGGAGTTTTGGCAAGGTGAGGCGGGGGGCACTTTAAGGGAGTGTTGTTCTATCCTCAGACCTGAGAAGGATGGCTCTTTGTGTGCTTGGCTTATAGATAGTTTTGGCTGTGGTAAAGAAACTAAGAATGTTGTGGTTCTTGACAAACTTTTTTCATCTCTTTTCCTTCATCTTCCCACACCTTTCTTTCACTCAAGTTTTTCTCTTTGTCTTGGATTTCTTGTAGCAAGAAAAATCTTTTTTCTTTTTGGAGTTGTTGCCATTCTGCCAAGCATTCTGCCATCCTCCTCATACAGGAAAAGGTTCTCCTTTTTTCTGTTAAGGAGAGCTTGGATTTCCTTATCATTTTCATTGAATAATTCCTGAGAGGTTTTT
This sequence comes from Crocodylus siamensis, assembly GCF_052110815.1. Taxonomy (NCBI): domain Eukaryota; kingdom Metazoa; phylum Chordata; order Crocodylia; family Crocodylidae; genus Crocodylus; species Crocodylus siamensis. The sequence goes on from NC_143395.1 coordinate 52,125,246, forward strand.
TTGAGAAACCTAGAGATTCTTTGCAACCTAGAGATTCTTTCTTGAATCTCTTCCAATGAGCAATGAGTGTTGAATTCATCAGGGAAGTTGGAGAGCTTCTCACCATGTCACATGGTGAAGGCAGGGACATTGTCACATATAATAAGCTCTTTCAAGCATTCAATGTTGAACTTCTTCCTTGGTTGCTTCTTTTGTTTACATTGTTTCGGGGTGTTGCAAATAAACAAAACAAAATGCATCAAATGATGATCCATCAAGCAGCCATCTGCACTTGTCATAGCTCTGGTCATATGGACATTGTGACTATCTAAGGTATTCACTATGGTGTAGTCCATAAAAGTGACAGTGTTTTCAGTGGGGGAGTATCCAAAAGGTCTTCAATTTCCTGGTTTGGCAGAATAAGGAGTATGATGATGAAATCATGTTCCAAACACTTGGTCAAAAGAAGAACTCCATATGAATTGACTTTCCCACCCCTTCCTTTCCAAGTGTTTTTTTTCCACAGCTCAGAGTCCCTTTCCACTGTAGCACTGAAACTGCCAAGAAGAATTCTCCTTTCCTCTTATGGGTCATATGACAGGACTTGGTTGAGTTTAAAATAAAATTATTTTGTTCCATCATCTGCATCAAGGATCAGATCATGTGTACTGTTGCACATTGTCTGTTTGTCAGTGGAAGACAAAGGGTGATATGACGCTCACTGATGTTAACTGAACATTCAGGCATTTGACTAATAATCTTGAACTCAAAAGCACAAATTAATGCCATAGATGCATTCATCTTTTTCTGGTTTATTGTTTCCAAAAAAAGATGTCTATTTACCAAAATGGTCTGTGAATTGCTCCTTCCCTGCATATCTGGTCTCACTAAATGCAGCAAGATCAATATCACATTGTTCAAGTTATCTGGCCACAAGTTCTGTGTTTTTCTCTGGTCAGTCACCATTAGGGTTGTCCGAGTTTGGACATTCCAGGTTGCAAAAACCATTACTTGATTTGGACTGCTGACAGAGTGATCCCACTGGACATGGCTTTCCAGTCAGGTGAAATGAGACAGACTATGTTTTAGACACCTTTTCTAGCTCCCTCCTCATACAGGATGAGCAGAGTGGATCCAGTCATGTTTGCAGCTCCTGAATTGCATACCTGTCTGAGTTCCAAGTAAAAATGACCATCAAGCAATCATCACCTCTTTTAGGTCCATGACTAGGTGCTTCCACTAATCACTAGCATCTGCCATGGTTGCTACTCAACCATTGTCATAGCTGTTATTGAAGAAAAACACCTGTGTCTCTTCTTTTAATGTGAGGATGCTATTGTGCATCAGAAACCACTCAATAGTTCATGGGAAGAAAATCCCAATATTTCAATGTCCTACATTTTATAAAGATAAAATCATTACCAGGGATCCTGTTTATCAGGGATTCTGATTTTTTCTAATAAAAAACAAGTCCCCAATTTTTAAATAAAAAATTTAATCTGTAATCCACATTTTTGTGTGATTAAATGAAACACCATTTTATATATAGATGTTCCCATTACTTTCCCATTCAAGTTATCTATTCCATTTCATTAACTTCCCCGGCATCCACTATTAGTGGTGCCAGAGAAAACACCTCCAACCGTTCTACTCAACGGCCACTAATAGATACATCATCTTTAAATTTGTCTAGTCCCTGTTTGTACCTTGCTATGCCACATGTCTTTACTACTGTTGTGGCAACTAATTCCATAAGTTAAATATGTATTGCGTATCAACTCACAGTGGACACATCTACATGGGACCTTATGGTGCTGTTGTCAATGCACCATCATTTAGTACTTCCTTTTGGACAATAACAGCCTGTACTGCACCATGCCGGTGATGCACAGTTGTTTATAGCTGCTATGTCAAGCATAGCAATGCACTATAGTGAGGGAACCTGTTGTTACAGCAACATAACTGCAGCATTATGGTTTGTGCCTGCCTACATTATATTGCTGTAGCACTTTCTACAGTACGTAGTGTCTTATGTATACATGCCCAATGAGTAGTATCATATGGGTACTCATTTTAAAGATGTTATAGGGAACATACTATGTACCTGTAGTGGGTTATTATTTAGCTTACAAAGTCTTTGAACTCTCTACAGTCCTTTATTCCCAGGGCACACCTGTTCCATAGGCATCCTCCTACATCAGTCAAACTTCAAATGCTAACATAAACACAGTCTGTCAAGGGTTAATGCACACGTCTGAGTCTACTTTAGCCCCTGAGAAAGTGTCTTTCAAATATATAATAACTTCTTGCTTTAGAGGGGGCTTTGGTAAAACAGTTTATGCATCAAAATCATATTATAGCAGGCTGTTGGAACCAGAGAGTTATATATATATACACTAACCAATTGCCTGTCATGAATTACAGAGTGTTTCAGAGAGTGTTTACATGCCCCGCCTTACTCCCATCCACCCACCTCCGCCTCCTCCCATGGAACAGCGGGGCTTCCCCCTGCCTGAGAAGGAGGCAGCGGCATACATATATAAACACTATACCATATATATAGATGTATACATACATACATACACAGTGTATGTATGTATGTATACATCTATATAATAAAGTAATGTACACATGACATTACTACATATTTACAATATCCAGAAACAGGAAAACTGGAGTGTCATAACTCAGTTTTCTATAATAAGTATCCGCTTCTTGCTAGTTATGTCTTTGAGATAAAAAGAAATGGATCATATGGTATTGCATCCAAAGGTGATAGTTTGGAACAAAACTGTTATAACTTGTCTGATCTTTAAACACCATGATTGTCCACACTACTAGACAACTTCATCTACAAATAATAATAACAGTCCAACAACATCACTGAAAAACCCAGCTTTTCATACATATGCATTTTTAATTAAGTCTTCATTTGTCAATGCACTTTAACATATTAGTAAACAAAAGAAGGGGATATAACTTAGAGAAAGCAGCTCTGTAGACATGGTGTAGATGTGGAGCACAGCTGCCAGGGGCCCTGCCCAGGTGCGGCTGCCTGCCATGAGCTCTTCTGAGGCCTCCACCCAGATGGAGCACATGGTGGGGTCGGTGGCCCCTTGCCCCCCTGTCTGTTGAGGGGGCTCGGTGGGGTCCTGGGAGGGTGTGGGGTCTGGTGATCCCCTTGTCTGCTCCTCCTGTGCACAACTTGGGGCCCTGGAGGAGCAGGTGAGCGAGCTTCAGGCTGAGGTGAGCAGGCTGAGGGGGATCAGGGATGCAGAGGATGAAATTGATGCCTATTTCTGTTCTCTGCAGGCCCGGTCACCCACTATACAGCCTCCACAGGAGACACATCCAACACAGGAGTGGCAGAAGGTGTCCAAATCCAGAGCTGCTAGGCCTAGAGAGATGGAAGCTCCCCAGGTTCACCTGGGGAACAGGTTCAATGCCCTGGCAGCTGTGATGGAGGAAGACAGGGAAACTGCCTCCAGTGGGGATGATGCCATTCCTCACATGGTAAAGAATGGGCAGAGAGTGAAAAGACTGGAAGGTCCTATCTGTTGGCCTGACCCCATGGTGCGACGTGTCTGCTCCATGGCTGGGGCTCAGGTTAGAGACATCATGGAGAGGATGCCAGCCTACATCCAACCTGCAGACCAGTACCTCATGGTTGTCATCCATGTGGGGACGAATGACGCAGCTGGGGCAACCCTGACCGCATTATGAAGGATTTCAAGGCTCTGGGGGACAAGCTTAAGAAGACAGGGCACAGGTGGTATTCTTCTCTCTTCTTCCAGTGATTAGGCGGGGACGGTGACACAAGGCCTGCATTGATGAGGTCAACCAGTGCTTACACAGTTGGTGCCACCGGGCAGGCCTTGGGTTCTTTGTTAATGACCCCTGCTTTCGGGCAGGGGACTTGCTGGGGTGGGATGGGCTTCACCTCTCTCCTAAAGGCAAGTGTGTCTTCTCTTCTAGGTTGGTTGATCTCATACGGTGAGCTTTAAACTAGCATCGCCAGGGGAGGGGGCTGCAGGAAGACGAGGAGACAACACGCAAGCAAGACAGGTAACAAATGCTAGGAGTGCCCAGGTAAGAAACAGGGGTCCAAACAGTCTCCCAAATTGTGGGGTGGCACATGCAGCTAGGCAGGGCCTTAAGTGCCTATATACCAATGCTCATAGAATGGGGAATAAGCAGGAGGAACTCGCCCTCAGAATAGCCAGTTCAGACCCAGACATAATAGGGCTAACAGAAACATGGTGGGATTCATCCCATGACTGGCCAGTTAGCATTAGGGCCTATAGGCTTTACAGACAGGATAGAGAAGGAAGGAAAGGTGGGGGTGTGACGCTCTATGTCAAGGAGCAATACATATCCTCTGCCAGCAGAATGGGGTCAGAGGAGGGGCAAGCGGAAGTGCTCTGGGTCAAGATACAAGGGGGCCGTGGGGAGAGGAATTTAACAGTGGGGGTCTACTACAGACCCCCCAACCAAGGGGAGGAGCTGGACCGTGAATTTTCAGGCCAACTTCCAGAGGCACTTAAGGCAAGGGATGTAGTTGTCATGGGTGACTTCAATTACCCAGACATCTGCTGGGAGGAACAGTCAGCCAGGTCGGACCATTCCAGGAGGTTCCTGGCCAAGATACAGGACCTCCACTTAATTCAGGAGGTGCATAGCCCCACCAGAGGAAATGCCCTGTTGGACCAGGTCCTTGCCACAGGCGACGACCTTGTAAGGAGTCGCCAGGTCCTTGACCACCTGGGTGATAGTGATCATTGCTTGCTGGAATTCACCATCCAGAGCAGGGTGTCAAGGGCCAACAGCAAGGCAGTAGCCCTAGACTTCAAGAGGGCCAACTTCAATGAGTTGAGATTAGTGGGAGAGGCACTGAGGTTCTCAAGGGCGGGGAACTCAGTGCCCAAGATGAGTGGTTATTCCTTAAGGAGACAATACTCAGGGCCCAATGGGTGACCATCCCAACAAAAAGCAAGGGGGGCAGGAGTGCCTGAAAGCCCCCCTGGCTCACCAAGGGCATCCGGGAATGCCTGATTGCCAAAAACGCGGCATACACCTGGTGGAAGGGGGGTGCTATCTCCAAAGAGGAGTATACCTCCTCTGCTCAGGCCTGTAGGGGGACTGTCTGGAAAGCTAATGAGGACATAGAGCTAGGACTTACATCCAAAATCAAAGATAATTAAAAAGTCCTTTTTCAAATATATAGGGAGGATGAAGAAGGCACTGGGAAATGTGGGACCCCTGCAAGATCCTCTGGGAAATCTGGTTGTTGCGCCAGAGGAGAAAGCAGACCTCTTTAACCAATTCTTCACCTCTGTTTACTTGGGCAGGGACCAAGACTTCCCCACTGTGATGCAAGACAGACTCGAGGGGAATGCCTCCAGACCTCAGGTTGCGGAGGACCAGCTTAGAGAGCTTCTGAAGGGGCTAGACATATTGAAATCAACGGGTCCAGATGCTCTCCACCCCAGGGTGTTGAGGGAGCTAGCAGGGGTTATTGCAGGGCCCTTGGCACGGCTTTACAAGTGCTCATGGTGCTCGGGCCAGGTGCCAAATGATTGGAAGATAGCCAACATGGTCCTCATCTTTAAAAAAGGGAGGAGGGAAGACCCGGACAACTATAGGTCCATTAGTCTTACCTCAATCTAGGGAAAATCTTTGAGAAGATCATCAAGGAGCACATCTGTAATGGGTTGGCTTCAGGGATGATGCTCAAGGGCAACCAGTATGGTTTCATTAGGGGCAGGTCATGTCAGACCAACCTGATTGCCTTTTTATGATCAGGTCACAAAAGTCTTGGATGCAGGTGTTGATGTGGGTGTAGTCTTTCTGGACTTCAGCAAGGCCTTTGACACTGTCTCCCACCCCATCCTCATTAAAAAATTGGGCGACTGTAGCATTGATGCCTACACAGTCAGATGGATTGAAGATTGGCTGAAGGGTCACACTTATAGGGGAGTAGTGGATGGGTCATATTTGACCTGGGGAAAAGTGGGCAGTGGAGTCCCCCAGGGCTCAGTCCTTGGGCCTGCACTGTTCAATCTCTTTATCAGCAATTTGGACGATGGGGTGAAAAGCACCCTGTTTAAATTTGCTGATGATACCAAAATTTGGGGTGAGGTGAGCACGTTAGTAGGGAGGGAAAGACTGCAGCAAGACTTGGATAGGTTACAGGGGTGGGCTAGGAAAAACAGAATGTGCTTCAACACTGAGAAGTGCAGGGTGCTGCACTTGGGCAGCAGCAACCAGCAGCACACTTATAACATGGGAAACTCCCTTCTTGAGAGCATGGAGGCAGAAAGGGATCTTGGAGTCATTATTGACTCCAAGATGAACATGGGTAGACAATGCAAGGTCACGATTGGAAGGGCTAACCGGACCTTGTCATGCATCCACAGGTGCATCTCTAGCAGGGCCAAGGAGGTGATCCTCCCCCTCTATTCAACACTGGTCAGGCCACAGCTGGAGTACTGTATCCAGTTCTGTGCGCCCCACTTCAGGAGGGATGTGAACAACATTGAGAAGGTCCAGAGGAGGGCCATCTGCATGATCTGGGGACTACAGGGCAGACCCTACAATGAGAGACTGCAGGACCTGAACCTGTTCAGCCTTTACAAGAGAAGGCTGAGGGGGGGAGGACCTGGTGACAGTCTATAAAATCACTAGCGGGGACTAGAAGGGTTTGGGAGAGACCTTGTTTCCCCTAGGACCCCCTGGCATAACAAGGAATAATGGCCACAAGTTGTTGAAGAGTAGGTTTAGATTAGACATCCATAAGAACTACTTCACAGTCAGGGTGGCTAGGATCTAGAACCAACTTCCAAGGGAAGTGGTGCTGGCGCCTACCCTGGGGGTCTTTAAGAGGAGGCTTGATGCCTACCTGGCTGGGATCATTTGAGTCTCATTTTTTCTCCTGCCCTGGCAGGGGATTGGACTTGAAGATCTATAAGGTGCCTTCCAACCCTACTTCTATGATTCTATGAAATGTGAAGTAATGCTATCAGATTAATTTATCTCATGGTAGAAATGAGAAAATTAGAATGGTAAAAAATACATAAACTTCTGAAGGAGCAGAAGAAAGTGCGAAAAAGAGCAGAAGAATCTTCTAAAGTTGTACCCAGAAGCAGGAAGATACATAGATAAATACGTTTATTGGAATGGTCTGTAACAGATAAAATCTTCTCATCCTTTTCACCCCCAAAATGGCACCCATGTTGTTTCTGGGTTATGTTAATACTAATTATAAAGCTTTATGACAATGTAAACTGAAGCTAACCAATCTGTCACTGAAAATGATTTATAAAAATCTAATAATGAAACAGCAAGGGAAGTGAATATGGATGAGACCTTTTCTGGTCCATACTAATTTATAACTACTTAACTGTAGAATTAGACTATACTTTTTGCTTCCAATGCATTGGTTTTACACTTCAGGCGATAAACATGGAGGCTATCTGTTCATTTAATTAGAGAAAGAGATTACAGTGGTATTATTACTTCACTCAAAAATAAGTTTGAACAAACATATATTTAATGATATGGAGACTAATAATGATACTACAAGGATTTATGTTACAGATGTACATGATAGATATTACTTAGCCATCAGAAGATATTAAAGCTTGCTTAGGCAAAACTATAAAAATCTGTCTTTATAATCAGAGACATAATTAAACAAATCCAGTATCAGTTGGGAAAGTAACTTGAACAGATTCTGACATATGCATCAGGAAATTCTTTAAGCTCTGATATTTAAAGGCCACAAGCTGAATCCAATAAAGGTATTGGTCTTTTAATAGGAAACATCAACACTTGAATTTTTAGATATAGCTTCCAGAGTAGAATCCAAGACCTACTGTAGTGCTCTGTGCACTAATTTGCAGTGCTGTAATTTAGAGCACTTTTTACAGCACTACAAATGTATAGTACTCTTAAACATGACAAAAGTGTACTGTTCAGTGGGTGGGGGTGCTCCGCAGCCTCCTGGGGAGGCTGAAGACAGCAGCAGACCGGTGGAGAAGGCAGAGCTGGGTTGAGAGGCTGTCAACCTCTCATCCTACCTCTGCCTCCTCACCTCCAAGCTGTGAGAGTGGGCACTGCTTCTGCCACAGGGTGCATATCACCCAGACTGACAGCCCAGCTCCAAGTATCTGGTCCCCAGCCCCTTCTAACTGGGCCTTTCACATCCAAAATAACTGCCTTAATAGATGATCTAAAAAATACTTTTTTTTTTTCCTTCTACATACAGAATATTTCTATCCTGTGGCTATTTGATGAAAACTTCGTCAAAACTACATGGAACAGAATCCTACTTCTAAGAACTACTGTGTTGGTCCTACCATTACTGCTGCCCCCACCCAATCCAGAGTCTCAGGCTACTGTCTCGTCCTGACCCATAAAGTAAATATAAATTTGGGATGCTGCCCTCAAAGTACCAGAATGAACCTTAAGTGCTACATTTAGTTTATCATCAGGCTGCCTAGATAGGACCTCATTTTTCTTAAGCAAGGCATTGTTTTTCCTACTTTCTCTCTTTCTTGCATCACAACCACCAGGACCCTGGCCCTAAGCAGGGCCTAAGCCCACAATTCTACTTTCCCCAGCTTCTTTCCTGACTCACCCCTTGCCACTGCTGGTCCAGGCTCTATCCACCAGGGTATAAGTTTGATACTAAAAATGCTCCATGCCTCACCAGCACACTCTGTGACCAGTCTCCATGAGTCTTATTAAAGCTTTCCCATGCTAGCCCCTATCTTGATCAGTGACCTGAGGTTTTATGACCTTTACCTGAACATAGGGTGCCTTCCTAGGCACCCCACCATAGCCTCCTACTTCCCTTTCAGCCACACCCATGATTTACATTTAAAGTCAGTTGAAACAAAACAAAGCAAACTTAAGCCCCGATCTGAGTCTTTTCACCATGGTATCGCCTACCCTGCTCTCAGCTGTTTTCTGCCAACTCTCTAGGATACTGTTTGTGTTAGCCTGGTCTTCTCTGATGAAGTCAATCCAGTTGACCTTCAGTGTCTACTTTACTACTCCTCCAGAGCTCTACATTACAGCTTATCGCAGGGTAGCTTGCACCTAACTGGTTATTTGCAGTTGTATAGCTCCTGTCCCTGCCTTCTCTGGGGTGCTTACTTGTTTGCAACTGACACTACATCAGCTGCCTTGAACAGATTGTAGATCTGCTTTCTTGCTCTTAAAGTAACAGGGATTACTGTTAAATAGGATGTGTCCTTGAAAAACGTTGGTCTTGATTAATCAACATTTCTGACAAAAAAAACATTTCTTTAGAAACTGCTCAGTCAATTTTCCTGACTACTCTTGTTTTAGGCAGTATGCAGCATAATAAGGAAATGAGAAGGGCAACTGGGGAGATGGAAAACAGGATTTAAAAAATATCAAGAATAAGAAGCAGATGGCATAGGAAGGAACCACTGACTGCAACTTAGTATTTCCTCCTGAAAACATTGAGCTGTACAGCAGGAAAAAAGGAAGGAAGGACATGCTCAAGTAAAATCAAGCCAGACCAGTGCAACCAGATAACAAGCAGGTCAGAATGAGGTACCTAAGGCTTTCTGGTACTCTGAGGGCAGCCACGCAAATTTATGGGTGAGAAGAAAATATATAATCAGGGATAACATGATCAAATAACTCCCACAAGAACAAATCACTGAATAGGTTTTTTCTTATTTATTTTTTATATTTCTTCAAAATAACACTTACTCCCCATTGATTTAATTAAATTTGACCTATATTTCAAAACTACCACATTCAAATGAAAATGAAATGTTACCAGGGTGGTTTTCTTAAAGCTTTTTACAACAGTATTGAAGAATTATTAAAATGATCTACTAAGAAAAGGAAGGATTAGTGTGTTACTAAAGTCTTTTTTTATTAGAACATGAAAGTAGTATTTAAAGGAAATAATTATGCAAAATAATGGTCTATTTAAAGAATAAGTGTTTTAACCTCAATAAGGGTTGCAGACTTGTCATGGATGTGGACTTCCCATGGAGCAGTTCACACCCAGTAGCTATTTGCATACTTGTTCTTAACTCATAGTGAGTGAAAGTTTAACTGTGGTTACCTCCCCATTTCACTGAGGGGTCAGCTACCTTGGCTAGGTGTAAAGGCTTACATACTGGGTGCTTATACATGAGCAGTGAGGCTGATTTAATGCACAGTAGTTACAGTGCATCACAGAAGGCTGAATTAATCAAGTCTGCTAGACAGTGATAATTACTGCACTCCAGCAGACTTCAGCATCTCGTGTATCATCATCCCCAAGTTTAAAAATGGTGGTGGGAGCACTTTAACTAAAGCTGTAGCAAAACCCCAGTTTTTCTTTTCCTTTTTTTTTTTTATTGCATTCGCTCCCCTTCCCCAACCATTTCTGACTTTTTCTCTCCCTCTCTATTCTCTATAGATAAATATAAGTATGCTAAGATGTAGGATAAACTTTAAACATTTTTATATTGGTAGCAAGTTTTTGGTTTTGGATATCCACTGTTTTATACTGCATTATTATTAGGCTTGTATTGTTATTGTTGTATATTGTATTATTATCATTTTTGTATTGATTTTTATTGTTTCATATGGATATTGTATGTTTAGGCCTGTGTTTGTAAGTGAACCAAAGTCATGTCAAGTCTCCATCATGTGTCCTCTGCCTGGACATCCCCTGTGTGTCCCAACTGTATGTGTCACATATCCCTCCCATGTAAATTGGTTCCCCGATGAATGAGTGTGTTTGGGAACAACTGAAATAAATGGTAGCAGGCCTCTACTGAATGGCCTGGAATGACTGGGCCATCACCTCGCATTGGTTATCCAGGAACCACAGACGTCAACCAGGAATAGAGACAAGACCAGCATTTGAAAGACAGAAGACCCTGAAGAACCAGCAACTCTCACCATTACAGACACCTGAAACTGCACATCCCTGCATGGAGCACACATGCTCAGTATGCCAGGGGCTGACCCTTGCCTGGGCATGCCTCCTGTCACTAGGGTCACAAAAGGTCTTCCCCTATAAAAAGGGGCAGTGAAGACAGATCCAGTGGGATGCCCTCTCCCTCTGGACCAGCACCATGCCACACCACCTATCTACCCAGAGGCCCTGCCAGTGACCCCACTCTGGACAACTTGTACTGGACAAGGACCCCTTTCCAGCCTGGATAGGTAGATATTACCTGCACACCTCCTCCTACAATTTGGATACTCTCTCTGTCTCTCTCTCTCTCTCCTCCTGGACTTCAGTGGACCTCAGCTCCTGCACCAAGCATCTCTAACCCCTGCTGCCATTGTGTGTTTGTGTTGGTGTATGTGCAAGGGAACCAATAAGACATTGTGGCACCATCTCCCCTGTTCAATAAAACCACTGTCATTTGCAACCTTGAGTTGGGTCATGTTTTATTAAATCCCAGTCCCTTCCTTATCTTAAATTCCAGCCTCATTCTCTCTCAGCTCCAGTTCCCACTCTCTCTGCTAGTTTCCCAATCTCTTCCCAATTCCATCTCCCCTTTTCTGCCACCTCTCAGCCTCCCCTACTCCTACTGCCTTTTCCCTGTGACTTTCTGCTGCCTTTCTCTGCTTTCATGCTGCCCTGCCACCTGCTGCTTTTCCTGTGATTTTCTGCTGCTTGTCTCTCTGTTTTCAGGCTTCCTCAGCAGCTTCTGTAATCCCCCCTCCCCCTGCAGCATCCCAGCTCCTCTTAGCTGTCCTGCGGTGTTCTCCAGCAGCTGGAGACTTTCTCCAGCTCCCAGCACCTACTGCTGCTCCCTGCAACTTCTCTAGCTGCCCCAGAGCCATCCTCTGGCTCCCCACATACAGAGCCCCTCTTTAACACTGATGCATTCCCTTAGTCCCATTTCCCCTCCTTCCCATCTACCTTTTCAGCTCTCCTGTAGCTCTGGCTCCAGTCCCAGACTCTGTGCCAGCATGCTTCCCTGTTCTGCAGGCTTTGGGCATTGTCTTTTAATCAATTAAGATCAATTAACCTAAAGTTACCCCCGAGCCTCAGTTCTTCAGCCCAGGTCCCTGTAGTCTACTGGTTCTAATCCCAGTCCTGGTAACTTTAACTCCTTACACTTCTACTTTCTTACCTTAACCTTTCCCCTGGTATCCCAAGTACACCAAGCACATACATACATAAATATCACAGTACCCAACTTAGGAACTCGCTTGTGTGTATGTGAAGGTGGGTGGTATATGTGTAATTTAGTGAATACATATATATATATACACACATATATAGATAACATTGTGTGTGTGTGTTGGGGGCGGTATATGAATCAGCAATCCACATATGTGTATTGAATGTGCAGGTGTTGGTATCTGGTAACTGATTCTGTCTAAATTTGCTATGTGTAGTGTGTATGGGGCTTAAACTGGTGAAAGGCGTGCATGAACCTAAACTTATTTTGAACGTGAGTATATATGAGTTGCTTGTGTAAGTAGTGTGTATGTGTGTGTGTATAGCATTGTGTGCATGACATACAAATTAGTGATCTGTGTCTAACTTATGGGGTGTATAGTGTATGTGCTTGAATTTGTAATAGGCATGCATGTGCCTAGGCTGGTTTGGATGTATATGTGCCTGAGCTGGTAGTGTGTGTGTGTATGCACCTGATTAATTTGTGTGTTTGTATATGTGCAATTGTGTTACACCCTCCTGTCTAACAGCACAATATTGACATTCTGAGAGCTGGCCTGACCCCACAGGGCAACAAAGCTTGTTGATCAAGTTTTAGTTAAAGTGTCCCCACTTCCATTTTTCAGTGAGGGGACACCAATACACAAGACACTCCAGGAATTTTAATTAAAACAGCTTTCGGAGGCATTCTAGCCAAAGACTCCCTCCCCCACACTCCCAGAGCACGAATAACTCAGTGAATAACTGATGGTTTTCTCTGCCATCAGCTGCTCTGTGGCAGGAACTTGCCCCATTACAGCTACTTGCAATTTTTTGTTATTCAAGTCTTGAGAAACAGTAGGGGTAAATACTTAAAATCAAACAGAGAATGAAATAAAACACTATAGATCCAAGTGTTCAGTGTTGTGGCTTAATTTTAAGATAATCCCTCTTCCAAACAAAATTATTATTATTTAACATTTCATTTTATTCTATTTTCTTGTGGCCTCATGGTCAAAGTTCAGTTTTTATTTAATTTTTCTTTAGTTTATTTTTAAATTCACATCTATAACACCCTGCAAACTTTATTTCTTTGCCTACTGGGAATTAAATGGACAGAATTATATTCATAAGTAGACTTCTGCAGTATAGTAAGTTTTAAATTATAAATGAATAATTAGGCATAGGAATAAAGTCGATAGCTATGTCTCATACACATATATAAAACAAATGATAACAAAATAAAATGAGGCTGGATAAAGCACATGGAATATCTTATCTATTTATAATTTATAAAGTTTCGAGTCTTATATTTATTTACACACTCTTTGAAATTATATTAATCTATTTTCCCCCTGTTTACTTTTTTTCTTCCCAAATTTTTGCTGAAGTACCTGTGACACTGTTTTTTCTGGAAGCTTTTATTTCTGGCTCTTTGCTTTTCTCTGCCTTAAAAAAAATGCCTTGGTCTTTGCTTCTTTTTAATTATATTTTTAAAAGATTTTATTTATTTTATAATATTATTTACAGCTCCTTTTCTATTTGTGATTATCCTCATGGCATTGTAACTTTGCTTCAGAACATCTCATGCAGTATTCTGACATCTCATCTAAGTTGTCTTAAAAGGCTCTAAATTCATTGATTAATTACTACAATAAACAATTTTAGGATTAATGAGGTGTCTGTAGTAAAACAAAAGAGGGCAGACCACCTTGCCCTTACAGACTCATAATTATAATTATTAATACTGATATAGCACTTCCCATCTTGAGAAATCTCTATAACTAGTAACAAATTAATCCTCACAAGACTCCTGTGGATTATTTAAATACTGTTAACTCCATTATCCAAGTTTCCTAACAAATACCCTGAGGGCTAAATTCACAGCTGGGACTTAGATGCCAAAATACATCTTTAGGCACTTAAGTCCAATATTTAGGACCACTGGCATTCACAAAAGTCCCATATTACCTAAAAATCAGTCCATGCCTAAGTTTCTGGAAGTAAAATCCTCAAAGAATATCAGTTTTTGGCACTTTGCTGCTGTAATGACACTATAAGGATGTTTTCCCCACTCCCCACCCCAATACTCAAATATTGTATCACATGGCTCTGGTCTCCCCTAAGCAACCTGTGCCGTCTTTTGTTCCTGGTGATATTTGACTAAGGTGCACATTTTGTAAAAAACTAAATAACCAATATGGTAAGGGCCTTTTCAATTCTGTCTCAGTCTACTGAATGAGACAAGCTTCCATTAACTTCAGTTAAAATCTTTCTTCCTTCTGACATCCATAACACTTAGAAACTTCTTCCAAAGTCAGGTAAATAGGGATATATTTACATGGGGCCCAGGTATCTGAGGAAATACTGAAGGCTAGATTCAAAAAGGGAACTTAGATATTGCAGCGATCTTTTAGACACTTTTACACATAAAAGAATTCACAAGCCCATATTAAGTACACCATGGCAAACCATGCCACCCTTCTTCCCCCTGGGGATTAGTCCAGAATGTGGAAGCTGAAAAAAGGAGAGGGAGCACCAGGTTTAGCCAGAGTAGTAGGGAGATATACAGCTGAGTGGGAGCCCAAAGGCTACAGCTTAACCCAGGGGTAGGGAAAATACAGCCTGGGGGCTAGATCTGGCATGCCAGGCTGTTCTAGCCTGCCAACAGGGACCCTAAATCCCTATTTACCTGACTTTGGAAGAAGTTTCTAAGTGTCATGGATGCCAGAAGGAAGAAAGATTTTAACTGAAGTTAATGGAAGCTTGTATCATTCAGTACAATGAGACAGAATTTAAAAGGCCCTTACCATATTGGTTATTTAGTTTTTTACAACATGTGCACCTTAGTCAAATATCACCAGTTACAAAAGACTCAGGATTCTCAGGGGCTTCCTGGGCCTTGAATCTAGTCCCTGCTGTGTGAAACAAACTTCAGCTTGTTTATAACTATATAAAAGCTCCATATTAAAAGTATTTATGTGGAAAAGTCTGAAGTAGAGTGACTTTTTCATCTCAGTCTTCAGAAGCAACGTGATTAGAAATAGTCAGCATACATTCACCGAGGGCCAGTCATGCCTGATCAACCTGATGGTCATCTATGATGAGAGGACTGGCTCTGCGGATGTTAGAAAAGCAGTGGACATGATATAACTTAACATTTGGATGGATTTTGATATGATCCCCCAACAGTCTAGTAAGCAAGTTAAGGAAGTATGGATTGGACAAATGGACTGTAAGAAAGATAGAAAACTGGCTGTATCATGAGGCTCAGAGAGTAGTAACCAATGGCTCAATGTCTAGTTGGCAAGTGGTCTCAAGTGAAGTGTTCAAATGCTCCTGGGGCCTGTATTGTTCAATGCCTTCATCAGTGACCTGGAACATGGGATAGTGTGCACCCTCAACAAGGTTGCGGATGACATCAAGCTGGGATACACTGGAGGGTAGGGATAAGATTCAGAAAGATCTTGATAAATTGTGGGATTGGACCAATAGCAATAGGCTTAATAGGGACAAATGCAAAAGTCTGCATTTAGGATGGAATAATCCCATACACCACTACAGCCTGGGGGCAGTGGCTAAGCAACAGCTTTGCAGAAAAGGACCTGGGTGTTATAGTGGACAGTAAGATGAATATGTGTGCTCTTGTTCTGAACAAGGCTAACAGCATACTGGACTGGAGTAGTAGAAATCTTGCCGATTGCAGATTGAGGGAAATGATTCTTATCTATTTGGCACTGGTAAACCCAGCCACACCTGGATTACTGTATCCAGGATTTCCCCCTCACCCCCTTTCTCCACCTCACTACAGAAAGGATGTAGACAAATTGTAGAGAGTCCATCAGAGGGCAATCACATGGTTAGGGAGCTGGGGGGGGGTATGACTTATGAGGAGAGACTAAGGTACCTTAATTGGTTTGCAGAAAGGAAGACTGAAAGGGGATTTAATAGCAGCCTTCAACTACCTGAGGATGGAGCTAAGCTGTTTTCAGTGGTGGCAGATGATAGAAAGAGCAATGGTCTCAAGTTGCAGCAAGGGAAGTTTACATTAGATATTAGAAAAAAGAAACTTTATCACTAGAAGAGTAGTAAAGATCTGGAATAGGTTACCCAGAATGGTTGTGGAATCTCTGTCCTTAAAGGTTTTTAAGATATGGATAGACAAAGCCTCGGCTGGGATGATATATTTGGGGATGCTCCTGCTCTGAGTGGAGGGTTGGACCAGATGACTTCCTGAGGTCTCTTCCAATCCTAATTTTCTATGATTCAATGATTCTATTTGGGTCTCTAATCTCAGGAAAGTAACTTTCTATCTTAATTATAATACAGCATACTTTCAGGCTGCATTGGTATTAAAAAAATTCTTCCCTTTCAAAATTGTCTGAAATTATTCAACTTTCTCTTTAGAGTTATTTCATACTATTTAATTTTGTATTATATTTTACATTGATACTTTACTTGATACATTCCCTATGCTTGCAGATGCTAAAAAAATATGCTTCACTGGAAGTAGCAGTGTTTTACTTCAACTTGGCTCTGCAGCACCTCTAAAGACTGGGCACTTCAGCGGGGCTTTTTCGCTCTTTGAGCTAAAGCTGATTCAATCAACTATTACATAAAAACACAAAAAAATCCCCATGAAAGCACCCAATCTTTAATGATGTCAGGCAAGCTGGATTGAAGAAATGTGCTGCCTTTTCTGGGCATGGGTTGGGCTTGGCATGGGAACACGTTGAGTTTGAAGTAAAGCGCCCTTTTTTTTTAAATGTCTGCAAGCACCCACTATTTTTTTACTCACTTATTTGCTTGATTCTGTTTGTCCTAATCATTACAATGTTACTATTTTCCCAGTTACCTAATGGTTTTGACACATGGCTATTCAAAGCACATCTACCTCAGCTATGAGTTTTTATTAATGTTATAACATAGAATAGCCATAGTGTGTTGGATTTTTGCATAGGATATAGTAAAACTTGACTTCTAATTAGATCCAATGAATTATGGCAAAATGAATGGAGGGAAAAGGCAACCATGCATTTTGTTTAGAGTAATTTCACAAATACTCTTTCAGTTGTGTGCAATTCTTGGTATACTTGTCAAAGTTTTAATTATTATGCATAAAATACACCTGAGTTTATTATATAAAATATGTCTGAGTGTGTAAACCAACAGACTTATATCATCAAGACTTATGTTTTGTCCTTCATTCAATCAGAAAAAGAAAGATGAACGATAGAATGCTTATATAATAGCACTGTGGGTTTCTGATGTCAACTTAGAGTGGAGGTTAATTCATTTTCTTATATGTTTATTGTTGTTGGGATGTTTGACTGGATGTTGGAGTAAGAGATATATCTACTTATTTATTAATACATAAAAAATAGTTAAGGGTGGATAGAGCATTGAAAGGGTGCTCCTTTGCTATAGGCCACTTTATTCCTTAACAAATAAATCTATGGAAAATTAAACAAATATACATTTAAACAAATACATATAATTGATTTATATCAGTCATTGACAAACAAATGAGTTTTCAAGAGGAAGTATCTCTCTCATATCATACTTAAATGTATGTTGAATTAATTACTTACTTATTTGGTTGTTTAAGTTGAATTAACTTACTTATTTTATCCTTTTAATGAAGTTTTCAATTTTCTCTTCAGTGTGTCTTTCACTTTCATCTATTGCTTTCGCGTTCTCTGATCTCCAACTCTCCTTAATCCTCTACAGTCTTTCTTATAAATTTGACAGGCATTGTGGTTTCAGTATTTCTTCACATCATTTCAGCATTTAACCATTTTGGACCAAAACTTCACCATTGTTTTTAGTTGTAATCTCTTCCTGGGCCTGAGTTTCCAAGCATCTGTTTCTTCGGTGTCCCACTTGGCTTAGGGGAGGCATTAGCCTCTTCCACTTGGCTTACTTCACTTCTCTCTGTAAACAATCACATTGTGACCAAGCCTGAGAAATAACTTTCTATAAGTTCCTTGTCTATTTCAGAGTAAGCTTGCTAAACTTTTTATAATGCTCTGGAAATAAACACTACACTATAGTATTTATGTCTCCTTCCCTGTTGGATATCCACCTCCAGTCCTCTCCTCAGTCTTTTCTTCAATGATCACATAACTAGGCTTAACTTGAAAGTAAAGTATATCTCTTTATTAGGCTTCCACACATGATTAATTCATGGCATGCCTATAGAGAGAGAAATGGGCCTTGGCCTCTTATACATTAGTTGTTTACATCTTACAAAGCATTTTCCTAATGACAAGAACTGATTGCAAAAATAGTTTGCCTAAGTTAATAAATGAGAGTTTGTGTAAATGAATGGTTACTTTATAATTTTTTTCACTGTCAGTGTGGGTCTCCAAGATCCTTCCATTCCCTTTATCTGGTATCATCCTGGTGATTTAGGCCTGTGCAAATAGAGAACTATTCAATTTGAACTCACATTCAGCCAATTCAGAGGTCAGCAATTTGATTCATAGATTTGGATTGCTTTTCCAAATCAATTTGGCTAAATCAGCTTTGGAAGATTTGGTGCCGAGTCAGAGAGATTAGGAGATTTAGCCATAGAGTATAATGGGGAATTAATGAAATATCTATAACTTTGTCATTTTGTGGCTGATTCAGAAGAAACTTTCAGGGATGGTAGCCCCTTATGAGGGTATCAAGTCTGACAAGTGTCTAAGATATAGGTGTAGGATTTTTGGGAAACTGCACCTAAAAATCTTGAAAGAAAAACTCATGTCAAGTGTGTGTGTTAAGCCACAGCAGAATGAAAACTGCAGGCGTGGTAACCCCTGCTGACAGCACACATCCTGACAAGTTTCAAGGAGATAAGTACAGGTGTTTCTGGGAAACTGCACCTCATGATGCTGACACACAAAACTCATGACATAGGTGACACTGTGTGTATGTTAAGTCACAGGGGGATAGACTGGGGCAACAAGAATTTTTTCCTCTGGGACTCCTATGCCAGCTGCACTGCCAGCAGTGCAAGGAGTAACAGATGGGGGGTGGGACACATTGCCCTCACCTCCCCACACTGCTGCCACTTCCTTCAAACCTCCCACATTGCCTTACACCCCAGCTCACCTCTGGGGTGGAGCTGTAGCCTGGTGTGTGAGTGGCTGATGGTGGGAGGAGGTGAAGGCAGATCAGCCCCCTCCCTGGTCCATTGCCTCTCATGCTCCTGGTGGTGTGGCTGGTGTGGAGTGCCCAGTGGTAGCGGTGGCAGCAACAATAATGAGTCTCACAGCCCTGCTCTTCCCTCCCATGGTGAGTCCCACCTCCTGGGCCATGAAAGTGGCTTCTGCCCATGCTAGTCTGCCAAGGCTGCATCCCCATGCCCGCTATGCACAAATCTGGGGGATCATGTGCCCCTCACCATGCTCCTAAAATGCATCGCCTGTGCCTCCCACACCCCAGAATGTGTCACCTATGCTCCCTCACCTCCCCAGGCCTCCATATGCCTCCCACCCATCCATGCCTCACTTATGCTTCCCCCATAGACTTACTTGGGGGGGAACTGTAGGAGCTCCTCTCCATCATGCTGTCTAGCTACCATGTACATAAGTGTGCATGCACATGCACATAGCACTCTCTGGCTGATCGCTCTGCTCCTTTTCTCCTCAGCCCCAAGCAGCCTCTTGAAGGCTGGAACTCTTCCAGCCTGCAAAGGGAAATCCATGGTTTCCTGCATTTTTCTCCTTTAAAGGTGAAAATCTATGTTTTCCTGTGTTTTTCCACAGCAAGCATAAAACTTGGATCCCTAATAATCATACAAACTTACATGGGCAAATTTAAGAGCTTTTTTACTAACATTAGGTGTCACCTGAGTGGGAGCATATCTTTTGTATTTAGATATCTAAATTTGAAATTAGATACTTATGGTCAGGTTCAAACTAATATTCTGTACCTAAAGTAGGACATAGGCAAAATGTAGGTGATAATGGATGTATCTACATAAGAGGCTAAATGTGAAGTCGACTAATTCTACTGCACTTTAACACAACAGGGATAACCTGTGCTAATATGCTAATGCATAGTAGAATTAGTCTACTGCACATTATTATGTTACCCTTCCCAACATCTTGTGAGCACAGGGCCAAACCTGACCCATTGCATAGCTTCCTCACATGCATTGATGACCTCTGCATAACGCAAGAAGTCTATAAGCTGACTAGGGGAGAGGCACTGCTGGATCTGGTTCTGGCCAAAAGGGATGATCTGGTGAATGATCTGAGGGTCAAGGGGAATCTTGGTGACAATGACCATGAACTGATCACTTTCTGTGTCCAACACAGGGCAGGCAAGTATCTCAGTAAAACAGAAATCCTCAGCTTTGGAAAGACTGACTTTCACAAACTCAGGACCAGTCAGGCACTAAGATACCATGGCCCTTTAGAAAGAGGAGCCCATGAGCATGGAAGTTCCTTAAGAATGTAATCCTTGAAGCACAAGGAAAGGCCATCCCATCCTGTAGGAAGTGCAGTCAGTGTGCTGGGGTGCTGCCTTGACTCAATAGAGAACTTTTAGATTTTCTGAAGCTAAAAAGATAAGCCTACACCAGATGGAAAATGAGAGTCATCACCAAGGAGGACTATACAGCACTACCTTGCACCTGTAGAGAATGGACCAGAAAACCCAAGGTAGACACCAAACACAGGCTAGCCATGGGAATTAAGGACAACAAAAAGTCCTTCTTTAGATATGTAGGAAGTTGGAGGAAGAACAAAGGCAACATTGGACCCCTGCTAAATCAAATGGGGCATGTGATATCTGACACAGGAAAAAGCCAATTTCCTAAATGATTATTTTGCATTGGTCTTCCACCTGTCCAAAGGGGTCACCCTGTCAGATAGGATACAAATCATCCAGGGGGAAGGAGATGGGCCCACAATTGACATAGGTCAAGTGAGGGAATACCTTGAAAGACTTGAAATCCACAAGTCTTGTGGACCCGGATGGTATGCACCCAGGATTCCTGAAGAAGCTGGTGGACATCATAGCATGCCCTATGCCAAAGCTATTTAAGAACACATGGCACTAAGGAGAGGTCCTAGAGGATTGTAATGGAGCCAATGTGGTCCCAGTCTTCAAGAAAGGAAGAACAAAAGACCCAGGGAATTACAGACCAATCAGTCTGACATCCATCCCTGGAAAGATTCTGGAGAAAATTATCAAGTGTGTGTCTGTGTCCATCAGCAGCAGGCTATTGGAAAGCAACTTTCTGAGTGCCAGCCAAATGGCTTTGATGCTGGAAGATCTTGTCTGCAAACCTTATCTCCTTCTATGACCAGGTTATGCATTGCCTAGACAAGGGAGACAAGGTTGATGTCATATATCTGGATTTCAAGCAGGCCTTTGACTTGGTCTCCCATGATGTCCTCAAGCCTAAGCTGGAAAACTGCAACCTTGAACATATCACAGTCTGATGGCTGATGAAGTGGCTCTGGGGTCAAAGCCAAAGAGCACTGTTTGATGGGAGTAAATCAACATGGTACAAGGTGACTGACTAGTGATGTCCCTCAGGGCTCAATACTCAAGCCAATACTCTTCAACATTTTCATTAATGATCTGTATTTGAGCATCAGATGTGAACTGGTGAAGGTAACAGACAACAGGAAACTATGGGGGAAGGTGGTCACACTAGAGAACAGGTTGGGGATACAGGCTGCCCTGGACAGGCTTGCACGGTGGGCAGACCAAAGCCTGATGGCATTTAATACAGAGAAGTTCAGGGTCCTCCACCTTGGGAGGAAAGAACAGCATCATACTCATAGGCTCGGCAGTACTCGCTAGCACCATGACCAAAACAGACTTGGAGGTCCTGATAGACCACAAGATGAACATAAGCCACTAATCTGATGTCATGGCCAGCAAAGCAAACCAAAATCTGGCAAGTATCCACCGATACATCTCAAGCAAAATCAGGAATGTTATCCTCCTGCTCTTCTTGGCCCTAGTGAGGTCACATCTACAGTATTGCATCCAGTTTTAGGATGGATGTGGATTGAGGGAGTCCAGAGGAAAGACACTGACATAATCAAAGACCAAGAGAACAAGCCTTATAAGGAGAGGCTGAGAGACATGGGAGTCTTCAGCCTTGAGAAGAGAAAGTTTGGGGGGACTTGGTGGAAGCCTATAAGTACATAAGGTCTAAATTGGCCATAAACTTCCAGAAGGCCAATTTAGACTGGACATAAGGAAAAACTTCTATATGCTCTGACTGCCAAGGGTCTGGAATAGACTCCCCCAGAGGTGGTGCAAGCACCTACTCTAGACTCATTCAAATGACGTTTGGATTCTTATCTTGCAGGGGTCATTTGACCCCAGCAGACTTCCTGCCTATGCCAGGGGGACTGGACTCAATCTTGTGAGTCCCTAATGTCTATGAATCATCACAAAAAAAATGTGCACTGGTGCTACTGCTCAGTAGCACCAATTACAGTGCATTAATGAATGTGTAGACATACCCACTGGGTGTGTCTACACAAGTCATGCACTATGCAGTTAACCAATTAACTGCCCAGCAAATGTCTCAGTTTCTATAATTGTGTGGATTAATGCATGGGCCAGCTGGACACAAACCCTGGGACCCCCACCAATTCAGAGTCCCATCAGCAGGGAAGCAAAAGCAAGGTTTTAAACTGGGAGCATTTTGGGGGAGGGGGAGGCTTTGGGGGGAGATAGCTCTCCAAAATTCACCCTAGCCTCTTGTAGCTACACCTCCCAGTGCCACTACCCACCTGCAGAGGTGCGGCACAGTGTGATGCTCCTGGTCTGAGCTGGCCTGGCCATGTGCATGTACATGGCTGCACAGATGCAGACAGGGAGCTGCTCTCTACTGGTCAGTGAAATAGGGCTGGCAGGGAGTGAGACAGAGCTGTGGACAGCTCATAGTGGAGGGGAGGGCACTGCCTTAGAGTGATTGAGAGTGGGGGAGGTCCTGTGAGGGGGGGGGAAATGTGTGGCTGTGGCTGTGGCTGTATTTGTGTTGTATGTGCATCTGTGTGCATCTGTGTGTGTACATCTGTGTGTGTGTCTGCTTGTGTCTGTGTGTGTCTTTATGTGTGGATCTGTGTCTGTGTGCATCTGTTTGTGTGTGCATGTGTCTGGGTACATCTGTGTCTGTGTATGTGTGTGCATGTATCTGTGTGTCTGTGTCTGAGTCTGTGTGCACATCTGTGCATGCCTGTGTGTGCATGCATGTTTGGCCATAGTGGGAGAGGAGGTGTGGGGAATAGGGAGAAGAGGGGTTCATGCACACCCCCCCAGCCCAGCAGGGTCCACCCACCCTCTCCTGTCAGCACCAGGAGGGGAAAGGGCCCCTCCCCCACTGCAGCCCAGCTTCCATGGTGGGAGGGATCCTTCAATGCTGTGTTTGCCCAGGGGCCCATTATACCTTAATCTGCCTCTGGTTGCATTAAGGAGCATGAAACTAACAAATTCCAGAGCAGGATAGTACTTGTAAATACTGCCTGCTGTGGAGTTTTTTTTTTATGTATAGCAGTGCACATGAAGATGCTTCCTAGCTGACTGGGACACAGGGTGTCTCAGCATGGGGCTAGCTAGGAGGCATCCTTTGTGATAAGTCACACACACCTATACAAGTTGCTACACAACGCATGGACAAGGGGGAGCTTTTCCACATGCATCAGTGAGGGCTCTGCAGCATGTGGAGCCCATATCAAGACATACTGCACCTCAACCAGCCACTCTGCATCTGGTTGGGATTCACAGTGGCTCAGTGCAGGGGTTCCACAGTCCATGGAAATGGGGGAGCATCGCTGGGCTGGACAGAACTATCTTATGGTGCAGTACTTAACTGAAGTGAAATGCATGTGTAGATGCTGACCAGGCTGGGGCCAGAATCCTGGCTGCTCCCTAGCCACTTGACTCCATAGGTTCTGCATCCTCATGCCCAGCCAACCTCTCCACAGCCCTATGCTGCCACCTCAGGCATGCTCCACCCCAGGTCAAGGCAGGCGCTGTCCCAAGTGCTGTCCCAGATGCATGTGCAGCTGTGTAGATGCACCCATTGTAATAATGAAAGCTCCAACTCAACTGCTGTACCAGGTGCATGTGTAGCTGTGTAGATGAACCCATTAGCTAGGGGAAGACATTACACATGAACATTTCAAGTGATTAGAAACTGGTTTAAACCTGTAACAGAACTGATGTTCAGTGCACATAAACCAGCTTGAAAATGGCTGAAACTGGTTTGAGAAAATGTGTTTGAATGTAGCATCAGACTTAACTGATTTGGCTCAAACTCGATTATGCCCTGTCTGGTCCAGACCCTTTTCTGGATTAAGATAAACCAGACACCATCAGCATACCAGCATGCTCTCTGGGCTGTGAAAGCTCTCTGTCCCACAGCAGAGCTGGCATTACTAATGAGAAGGGCTCTGCTCCCTGGCTGGAGCTCAGCACAGACTTGTAGGCACTGAGCATCTGCCTGGCTTCTCCCTGCTAAGTAGGGTTATTCTCCCATCCCCTTTGCCTTATGTAGACACCTCAGCTTTAGCTAGCAGACTACACACTGGCTACAGTCCATGCTGTGGGAAAGGACAGAGATAGACAAGCTTTTTGGAATTAATCAACAAGTAGCTTAATGTCCTTCCTTGGAAAAGCTGTTTAAGAAGAGCTCCATTAGTTAATGGAGAGAGGCTTTGTTTTCTTAATGTGTTGATAAACACTGAGTTAAGAGTGATAAATATTTCCTGCCAAGCAGCTCAGGATGAGGAGGAATAAAAGAGTGTCCTGCCATGGTCTGGCCATGCCACCCCTCAGATCTGCCCTGTAGAAGCAAAGATAGGTTTGCTCTAGCACCTTCATCCTCTACCCTGAGCCACTGAAGGCATGTCCTTACATTTCTGGGATGCCTATCAGGGTTACAAGCTGATTTAGCCTGGACAGGTTAGACTAACCTGCAAAGATTGAATTAATTCAGACTCAGGCTTTTTGAATGTCTGTCCCTAGCCACAGTGATAGTGAGCGCTCCTATACAACTGCTGCCTAACCATAGCACTACCTGAACTTCATAGGCAGCATCGGTTTTAACATAAAAGATTTCTAGGTACTGACATATACTCAAAATACCTCAGTTTTGTTAAACAGCTCCATACCTAGTTAAAAGTAAAGTCATATCAAGATCCCAGAATGAATTATTCCTTTGTTCAAATTGGGGTTGCAGTCTGGTAGGGACCTCAAATAATGTCTAAAACAGCAGGGTAGTAGTGATAGTAGTTTCTTTTTAACAGAACCAGAAGATGCCATCCAGTTATGACATAATTCTTGGATGGAAGCACATGCCAGTCCTTCTGATGAATAAAATATTTCAGTATTTGTTGGACTAGAGTAGCAATTTTCAACTGGGGTGGCACAAAAGTGCCATGATGTTTGATCCCTGTGCTCAGGTGTAAGGGATCATTCCTTCTCTGGCCTGGTGTTGGGCATCACAGCATCCCACAAACAAGCAATGTTCATAGCTGCTACCTGCTCCACAGATGCTCCCATGCCAGCATTGCAGTAAAAAATGAGGGGTACAATGTCACAGACTAGACTCTTCAGTTCAGCTTGTTCCTCTACTCTCATGCTGTTGGAGCTAGCAGGAGAGACTGCAGGCACACATGACTGGTTGCTACCATTTGAGACACTGCAGGAGCAACCTGTACCCTTGCAGATACAGAACAAGGGCTAGGAGGGAATAGGTTGTGGGAAAGGTAGGATACAGTGGGGTGAGGGGCTTCCCTGCACCTCACCTTACATGAGGGAGATTCCAACTCAATGGTTCTCACATGCTGTACCCCTAAATTCTGAAAAAAATATGAAAGGGGTGGCTTGAGGTTAAATAGATTGAGAACCACTGACATCTAAATCACACCTATCTTTGGTGAATATCCTAACCACTACACTACACAATCACAATGGCTTTCTCCCCCCTCTCTATTTCTCTGCCTGTCTGTCTGTTTGTCTCTCTCAGATCTAATACATCTGAATTCTTTTTGGCACTTTTGACCAATAAAAGTAGAAGGAATAGAGACTAAAAGTCGCAAGCACATCCAATTAGCTTAAATACTGATTCTTAGGCTACTCATTACAGAATTGGGAGATGTGGGTTAATATGCCATCAGGCAGAGCAGGGAACTGATTTCCTGTCTCTTGCCTCTGCATGTTTCTGAGCAGAGCACTACTGGGTGACATTTGCTGGCTCCTTGGAGGCCTTTGAGGACCAGCGAGTGCAGTCCAGGGGGCTCTGCTCAGTGTCCCCCTCAGGCACACTTATTTTCATTTTTTGACCCCTTAGCTCACACAACACTCCTATCCTGTTTTTTTCATTAGTTGTCCAAGAATTCAGTTGTACCACTCATTCATTATCCCCACACGGGGTTACTTGTTAGCCAGGTGGGCCTTAGGGCCATGGGATGAGTGCTACAAATAGACAGGCAAAGCAGGGAACCAAATGTGCATTTTCCACAACCTGAGTGAGTGTTCTAACCCCTTAACAATTGGAGGAAACAGAAGAGAGAGTTCATTCATCTGCAGCCATGTTTTAAAGGAAAATAATGATCCCTTCTCTATTTTTAAAAGAATGTGCTTAGATTTCAAACAATAGGAAATGCTGGGAGGAGGGAAGTTATGTGATAGAGCACATGCCCCTTCCCCCCCTAGGGAAGGACTGCACTGGTGGTGGGTCATGGCATGTGGGTCTGGAGTCAGGCCAGAGCCAGTGCCCTACAGCAGTGGGGGCAGCAGGGGAACGTGGAGTTGGGCACCCTGCATAATCAACACGTGTTGTCTAAACTCTGAAGAGGGGTGGAATTCAAAACAAACAACTATTCTCTATTGTTAGTGCTAGACAGCTCTCCATTCTTCACTCTGTTGACTTTCAGCAACTCTCTATTCAGTATACTAGTTGTTTTGGATACTGTTCTGAAACATCTCCTTGCATTATACAGGGAAATTAGGTGCTGGACTGAGGACTGTGGATTACAGAGTCCCAGTGACTGAGGACTGTGGGATCAGGAACCTAAAAGTTAGGAATGACAACCTTCAGTATTGAGCCACTTTAAGGCCCTTTGTAGACTTGGTCCCAAATCCCACCAAAGTTTCTATGGGTATCGAGTCCATAGGGCTAAAATGTATTATTTAACTTTTCTGTAACATTTTCTAAAATATATATGTTCATCTCTTTATCATTCCTGTTTTCCAATATTTTATCCAAATAACTTTTGGACTATTTCTGAGCAACTATTCTTGATAATATTTGCATATAGAGCTTGCAGGGCTACCAGAGTAAAGCATTTGCCTTGATCTTAGAAGTCCCAGTGAGTTTTGAAAGTTATAGACAAAACCAGCAATAAAAAGGAAAGTGAGAGCAGAGGAATCCAAACATTACATAAGCCAAAAAACCCCCACAACCCCCCCCAAGAAATATCCCCCCCACACACACACATACAGGCACATACACCCTGACATATAAAAAATATAAAATAAAATAAAATGCTTAGTGGATATATTTTTCTGTATTCAGTCATTGGTGCTATGAAGCTCAACAAAGATGTGCTCTCACTGAAAATGTAAGGTTAAAGTATTTTTCAAACATTCATGATACATATAACTTAAAAAGATATATAGAGAAAGATCACCCTTTCTCTCACAAAACTCTATTCACTCTTTTTGAGAAACGTATGCTCTATAATTTCCCTTTCCCTCTGCATGATGAAAAATTGTTTTGCACAGCACTGGTCACAGTACTGAACTTTTCTTATATTACATTTAAAGCTTGGAAACACTCAATGCCAGGATTTCTTTAAAATTTCAATTACTCTACCGATTTTTGTTTCTTTTCTAATTACAACACCATAGCAACAGTAGGCTACTGAGTGTCACTTTTTCATTTTCAATTTCCAAGAAAATCCTGGATTAGCCACGTAAATTCAGGGCATATCCAGAAAAAGGCAATTATTACCCTTCCTCATGTTTCAGTGAATTTCTATTTCTTTTTTTTTTTAATAACATAGTACTATGATCATTTCAATTCTACAGACTTTTGCCAGCATGGCTACGTCAGTCAGGGATATTAAAAAAAGACAAGAAGATGGGCCAAAATCAGGAAAGCTATGAATTAAAATGGGATACAACTGGCAAAGGATGTTGAATATAATAAGAAGGGTTCTGTAAATAGACAGTTCAATCCACTGCTCAATAATGGAAGATAGGAATTAATGAAAGATGCAAAGAAGGCAGAGCTTCTCAGTTACTTCAAATAAAAAACAAACAGCAACCTAATGGATAATGAAATTAATATAGACCAATAAAGAGTAACATGAGTATTATAATAAAGGCCATATCAGAGAGCTCTTGACAAACCTGAATGAATTTAAGTTGGTAATGTCTGATGGATTTCACTCCAATGTGCTTAAGGGATTGAATAAAAAGATCTTGGAGCTACTGACAGCAACTATTGCAAAATCATGGAAATGAGATCCTAGAAGTTTGTAGATGGGCTAACAGTGTCCATCTTTAAAAAGGGAAAAACAGAAGATCCTGTATCATTCCTCCTAGAATAGAATAAGTCAGTCTGACTTGAATATCTGGGGAGTTACTGGAGCAAATTATAAAACAGCTAATTTGTAAACACCTGGGGAGGGAAATAGTAATTGCTATTAGCCAACATGGATTTGTTAAGACAATTCATGGACAAATCAACTTGATTTCCTTCTTTGATAGGGTAGCTAGCTCTGTATGTAGGAAATGTGTTGGACATAATGTACTTTAGTAAGGTTTTTTATATAAACCCACATGTATTCTCATAAGTAAACTAGAGAAAAATAGGCTAGAAATATTTAGAGTTAGCTGGAAACATCATTATCTGAATAATCAAAAGCGTGTTAGAGTTATAGATGGATAATGTTAAAAAAGAAGGTGGTTGAAATGGGATTCCATACAGTTCTGTTTTAGTTCATTGTTATTTAACATTTTTATTAATGATTTGGATGCATGAATTGAGTTTTCTGGTCAAGTCTGTGGATGACAAGCAACTGAGAGAGGTTGCATGCACTTCGGAAAATTTTATTAGAATTCAGTATGGCCTTGATGCAAGACAGGCTGGATAGGCCCAGATGCCAAAGCAGCCACATTCAGCTCCCCCCAACCACAGCGGAGCACAGTGGAATGGAGAAGCCTGATTGACAGGTGAGCAGTGATGATCAGGTAAGCTGGGGAGAGTGAGGGGGAGTAGTAAGAAACTGGGCCAGCTGTAGGAGATCAGGAAAGGTTTTTTTCACCCTCCCATCCCCATATAGTCAAGCCAGGAAAGGAGCTATGCTCCTGAGATGCACAAACAGCCTGGGAAAACAGGCATGCTCTTCTGGGGCGTGCCAGAGTTTGCACAGGAGTTCATGCAGGAGGACACACTGGAGGGGCCTGAACTCTAAGAGTCAGCAGCTTCAGACACAGTCTTCAGGTGAGTGAATGAGAAGGGGTGTTACTATGGGGGTGATGACATGGAGCATAGCCAGGGATTCTGCCCTGCTGCTGCCTCCACCCCAGAGCTCCTGTGAGGCCCCCACCCAGACAGGGTCCTTGACTGGATCAGCAGTGGTCTGCCCCCCAGTCTGCAGAAGTTGCCTGGCAGGACCTCCAGGGTCTGGGGGCAGTGTGGGGGCCTGGAGTTCCCTCGCCTGTCTGACATGTGCCCAGATTGAGGCTCTGGAGGGGCAGGTGAGGGAGCTCCAGGTTGAAGTGAGCAGGCTGCAGGGGATCACTGCTGCAGAGGATGAAACTGATAGGTAATTTCATTGTCTGCAGGACCAGACACCTAGTACAGAGACATCATGAGAGGGTTCCAAGGCATCCAAATGGAAGATACTTACCTCCAGAGCCAGACATTGTGTGGCTGTAACTGCTTCCACAACACAACCGGGAAACAGATATAAAGCCCTGGGAGCACTGAAGGATGATGCAACAAAGGAATTCACAAGGGACGACACATCCATAACAACCATGCACGGTGAGTGACAACCAGGAAGCCCAAAGAAGAGACAGTAGGTCATCATGGTGGGACACTCACTCCTGAGAGTGAGTATGGTTGAGGGCCTCCGTGACCAGCCCTATGAGGAGAGGCTGAGGGACCTGAATTTCTTCCGTCTCTGCAAGAGGAGACTGAGGGGGGATCTTGTGGCTGCCTACAACCTTATCAGGGGCCACCAGCAAGGACTCGGGGAAAGTCTGTTCACCAGGGCCCCCCTTGGAGTCACCAGGAACAATGGCTACAAGCTGAGGGAGGTTAGATTTAGATTAGATATTAGGAAGAACTACTTCACAGTAAGGGTGGGCAGAGCTTGGAATAGGCTGCCCAGGGAGATAGTGCTCTCACCTTCCCTGGAGATCAAAAGGAGACTGGATAGGCACCTGGCTGGGGTCTTATGACCCCTGCCACCCCCAGTGCCCTTCCTGCCCATGGCAGGGGGTCAGACTAGGTGATCTGTTTAGGTCCCTTCCAACTCATTGATTCTTTGATTCTATGAGGGGCATGAAGGGGCCTATTTGTGACCAGATCCCACGACATGGAAGGTGTACTGCCTGCCTCGTGCCAGGATCTGACATCACTGAGGATTCCCAACCTCATCTGGCCCTCTGATTATTATCCCATGGTCCTCATATATGTGGGCATAAGTGATTCTGCCAGGAGTAGTCCGGACCACATCATGAGTGACTACAAAGCTCTGGGGGCCAGGCTTAGGAAGTAGAGGGCATAGGTGGTCTTCTCATCAATCCTCCCAGTCATCGGTCGCCATCAATTCCAAGATGCCTGCATCAGAAAAGTCAGCCTGGAGCTCCAGAGTTTGTGTCATTGTGCAGGTTTTGGCTTCTACAACCATGATCTGCACTTCCATGAGAGAGGTATCCTGGGATGAGATGGTCTTCATCTTTCTTCTAAAGATAAGAGTCTGTTCTCTTACATGTTGGCTGATCTCCTCTGAAGGGTTTTAAACTAAGTTCATCTGGAGGCAGGGTGCAGTGGACAACAAGAACCATAAGTCATGCGCTGGATTAGCCCAGGTAAGCACTAAGGGGCCCAATAGACATCAGGAGGGGGTACCAAGGGCACCTACTGGGGGGCTTAAGTGTCTCTACACTAATGCTAGGAGCATGGGGAACAATCAGGAGGAACTTGTACTCCTGCTTGTAAGCAACAACTTCAATCTGCTCAAGCTAACTGAAACCTGGTAGGACCCTACTTACAATTGGGTGGCAGACATTGAAGATTGTAGGTTGCACAGACAGGATAGAGTGGGGGAAAAGGTATATGTGGGGGGAACTCCTCTTTATGTTAAGAAGCAATATACATCTTCTACTGTCAAGATGGGATCAGAGAAGGGCCAAACTGAGGTACTATATACACACACACACACACACACTCACAAGTTCACACACATACAACGCACTTACACATATACATAGGTAAGTTCCTAACGTGGATGGTACAGTATGTAAATGTGTGCTTGTGGTACCAAGGATACTTGGGGGTAGGTTAAGGTGAGAGACAGACTCAGTGGAAGGGTTGGAGTCCAGGTAGGGAAGAGAAGCAGAGTCCAAGTCCTTGGTTGAAGACAGGGTGGGGGGTGATAGCTACCTATCCAGGCTGGAAAGGAGTCTTTGTCCAGTAGGTGTTGTCCAGAAGGGGGTTGCCAGCAGGGCCTCTGGGTGGATAGGTGGTATGGCATGGTGCTGGTCCAGATGGAGAGGGTATCCCAAAGAGTCAGTCTTCACCATCCCTTTTTATGGATACCTCTGATCTCCTATGGGGAAGGCCTGTCCAGGCAAGGTCAGTCGTTCCAGAGGGCTCCAGGCATTCTTACTGAGCATGTGCAGCCTTGGCACAATGGTGGGTTGCCTCATCTTTTTTGTTTCTTGAATGCTGAGGCTGCTTCCAAGGGCTGATGATCCAGGTATTGGTGTTGATGGTTCGGTCATTCAGAAGGAACTATTTTTAGTCCTACTGCCATTGTCTCTCAAGCACCCTCATTCATCCCCATTCATTCAGAAACCAAGTTACATAGGAGGGGCAGTATGAGCCATAGGTTACACAACTGGGCAAGGGGATAAGATGGAGGCTTGGCATTACAAGATGGAAACTTGACATGACTTATGCTAACTTACATATATAGGCCTAAAACAGTAATCACACAATATAAAAGCAGTAAAAAATCAATACAAACTTAATAATTATCCCTTATAAAACAGTGGATATCTATATCAAAATAGCAGGGCACTTATTTGCCAAGAGGGGAGAGAAAAATAAAACTTACTACCTAAAATAAAATGTTAAAACTTATCCTATATCTTAGGTTACTTATACTTTTCTACTGGGAATAGAGAGGGAGAGAAAAAGTCAGAAATGGTTTGGGGAAGGGGAGGGAATGCAGTATAAAATAAATTTAAAAAAATGAAAAACTGTGGGTTTTGCTACAGTCTCACCTCTATCCTCGGGGAAACCCCTGAAAAAATTACCAAGGATCACATTTGTAGAAGTCCAGTAGGTGATATAATGCTGAAGGGCAACCAGTACAGGTTCATAACAGGTAAATCCTGCCTGACTAACCTTGTTTCTTTCTATGTCCAGGTTGCTAAATGCTTAGATGCAGGAGTCAAAGTAGATGTGATCTACTTGGACTTTAAGAAGGTCTTTGACATGGTATCCCATCCTAGCCTTATAAACAAATTGAACGGCTGTGCCATAGATAATTACACAGTCATGTCGGTGGCAAATTGGCTTAAGGGTTGTACCCAGAGAGTGGTGGTGGAGGGGTTGGTATCAACCTCAAAAGTTCTAGGCAGTGGGGTCCCCCAAGGCTTGGTCCTTGGGTTGGTGTTTTTCAATATCTTCATCAGCAACCTGGATGAGGGTGTGGAAAGTACTCTGTCCAAATTCGCAGATGACACCAAACTATGGCATGAAGCAAACACACTGATGGGAAGAAACTGAATCCAGGTGGACCTGGATGGGTTAGAGAAGTGGGAAGAGAACAATAGGATGCAATTCAAAAAGGAAAAGTGCAACGTGCTGCACTTAGGGAGAAGGAATCATCAGCACATGTATAGACCTTCTCAGCAGCACAGCAGAAGAAAGAGATCTCAGAATCATTGTTGGCTCCAAGATGAATATGAGTCATCTATGTGACTGTGGGGGTTTCTATCAATTGCTCCATCTAGTGACTTCTGTGGTTTACTTCAACTCTCACCTGTTACATCTTGATTAATTTTGATGTTATTAGTTGGGAGGTGTTACTGGCGCAGTAGGGCACTGACAGTCTATATAGGATCTTATTTATACTACTCTCTGGTGGCTCTCTCAACCATATCCAGATTTATGTTATTAACTGAGTCCAAGTTGCATAGGGGTTAAACAATTCTCTTTATTATTTATGTTTTCTAAATAAATAATTATGTGTTTGTTTATTTATTTTACATTCACAACTGTTTCACATGCCAATAAATTATGGCTGTTCCAAATATTTTTATATACATTTTAGTTGTTTCTTTTGAAACATTGGATTTTTTTTATAGAACTTTGTCTTAAGTAATACACAACAATGACAATATCAATACTGCTCTACTTTTAAACTGGCAGGGAATTTCACTTTCAGTTTCTTTACTCTTCTTCTGTGAGGTCTTGCCTCCCTTTACTCTTTGGGGTACTCCCATGCCTTTTTTTTTCTTTTCTCTAGGTATAGGGGAGTTGCCATAACTCAGGCTCTTTCTCTACTCCCACACCCCTAGTACAGCATTAGTCCACGTCAATGTCCAAAAAAACCTAACAAAAAACTAAAACAACTCAACTTGTGAGGCATCTAAAGAGCTCTTTTCTTCTTGCAGCTTCCCTGCTCCTGCTTCTTTCAGCCTTTTCTTTTTTCCCCGGCCATCCAAGATTCAAGTTACCTCTCTGGTTGTTCCAGGCTTGCCACGCTGTAAATGCCCTCTCCAGTGCATCAGACTGAATCCTCTGATTCCTTGGTCCCTGCAGTCTTCTCTGAGCTTTCTCTCTTGGAAACTTCTTTCCACACTCTCTCCTCCCATGCACCACACTGTTCTGCCCCCTCCTTTATCTGCAGAGAACAGATGCTCCGGAAATGGCATTCTTCTCCCCACTCAATCTCTGTCCTTGTTTGTTTGTTTTTTTATTTCATTGTTATCCAGCCCCTCTTCACAGTGACAAAATAATTAGCAGAGCTAACTGCACTTTGTTATGCATTAGATGCATAACAAACAGGTCTAGGGAGGTAATGTTCCCTCTCTGTGCAGCACTGGTTAGGTTGCAGCTAGAGTACTGCATCCAATTCTGGATGCTGCAATTCAAGAAGGATGTGGACAACCTTGAGAGGGTCCAGAGGAGAGCCACTCATATGTTTAGAGGCCTGGCGGAAAGTCCTTATGAAGAAAACAAAGCATAATGGAGAATTGAATATAACATGTATCTGTCCCCTGTGGTTGTTGATGGAACAGAGAAGATAACGATTTCTATATTGGTGAAGAATTGTTATTTTAGACATAATTAAATGACTTCTGAGTGCATTCCATATGCAAGGTGTATACAGGGAACAATCCTTACAGCTAGGAATAATCCAAATAAAACAGGATAGGTTATATGAAAAAAGTCCTATTTGGTTTCAGTAAGGGTTGCAGAACTCACCTAAAGTACTTGAATTTTTAACGCTGCTTTAGCAATAAAATGGAAAAGAGTAAATGATCATAACATTTCAGAGTGGTTGGGGAGTTCAGTTTAAATGCATTAAGATTACAATGTTGTAATATAACGCATAGAGCAGTAGTAAAATGGTGTTAGCTTAATTTACATTCTTGCTGGTCATTGACTGGTCTATCTGATCAACTCTGACATTATATGATCAGATTCTCCTTTTTACTTCCTGGTAGTGATGAACAGAAATTGCTGCATGTATTGATGTGCAATAAAGAGTTTATGGAAGTGACTGCATTCCATGATTAATATAGCAGGCAATCTCTAGCGTCATTTGGTGATTTAAAAACATCATAGTTGTGGCATTCATGTGTAGAGGCTAATCATTTCTCACTAATGAAAGAGATATATTTATCTTTTAATAGTTTTAATAAAATGCCTACTGAATTTTTAATTTGATTTTACTACATCACAATACATAACAGTTAGGGGGTAAATTCTGCTTTCCTTTGTTTTAATGACAAGCATTCTGTTGACTTCACTGAGGGGTGAATCATCACAAAAACATGAGGTCAAACTCATGGATCCATGTGTGAGAGAATATGAATTACAACAATAACAGGCATATTAGAGAAAATTTTCTTCAATCATGATTATTTTTAACTAAAATAAAAAATCATTGTGAAAATTTGTGATACAATTTTTTTTATTTTAATATTAAATATTCAAGCTAACAGTGAGAAAGAAAGACAATAACAGTTTTGGGATCTGATTGTTATTTCTCATTTTTTGAGTAATTTTTATCAGTATTAGATTAGCGCAAAACTGGGGACAAATGCTACCAAGCCAATTTTTAATACACTGGCATAAATGATGTATAATAGGTACTTACCCCTACAGTAAAGTGGGACACCTTGTGCCATTGCTACTTGTCCACAGGAATACCTATTCCACATGCCCTATGGCATGTAATAGATTACCCCCCGTTGGGTAGAGGAGGCTGAGACTAGCAACTGTGATGGCCCCAGAAGCCTTACCTGGGGTTTTGGAGGCTGGGGAAGATGCAGCCATGTTACTCCTTCAGCTTGGAGCTTCTTCAGCAGCTGGAGCGTGGCTCTGGCTGGCCAGGCTCCAGTTTTGGGCATTGTGCACTGTCCCCATGTGCACCATCCTGCTTTTTTTTCTGTGAGGGTTTTTTTGACCTCTGGACATCCAGGGGTCAGGAAACCCCCAATGCTGCAAGGTATCAGTGTGGGAAACACCTAGATGTACAGTACATGGTGCCACAGATGGGTCTGTGACACCACATACTGCACAGCCACACTTGTCTGGATGCAGATGATGAGTTCACCAAACTTTATTCTATTTTTAAATAAATCCAACTGTATATGTTCTTATAT
This sequence comes from Crocodylus siamensis, assembly GCF_052110815.1. Lineage (NCBI taxonomy): Eukaryota > Metazoa > Chordata > Crocodylia > Crocodylidae > Crocodylus > Crocodylus siamensis. Next base: position 52,161,496 of record NC_143395.1, read on the forward strand.
TACTTTTCAACATACAGAAAATAATGACAAATTATTTTCTGAGCAGACATCTTAGTCTTCATGTATATTCAAAAGCTTGGTTTTCCCTCATGTTTATTATACATCACTCACACTCTAGAATTCATCTGAAGATCAAACTCCTTAAGCCTTCATATTCAAGTTAATTATTTACTTCAGAAACTCATTTAATATTATCTCACTATAGATCTACTATAAATTTGCCAGCAACATGCTCTTTATTTTGGGGAATATTGGACAAAAGGGAAAAGTACATGCTAACAGATTTTAATTGTTCATCCTTTTTTCATTATGAATTATTGAAGAGTTCACAGGTTTAACCCTTAGTTATACCATGCTAAAAGTCCCCTTCCTATCTCATAACATTTAACTTAATGGAAGGAATCTCCTTGCCTCTGCCCTTCTTCCTCCCTGACTCTGTTGAACGGCACCTGTGTCCAATGATTGAGGGTATTGGTGGTGCCAGTGCATATGCTCCCCTTCACCCTTGGGTTGCACATGTCCACCAGCATGAGGACCATACTGAACCACAAGAATCTAGCTATCTCCTGATACCCTCCTTCAGCTGCACAACTGGTGACAGCGGCCTGCCCCTGGAACATCTCCATTTGGTTCTCAAATTCTCTCACTACAGGGATCACTTGGCTAAGAAGGGTATCAGCAGCATTGAGGGTCCTGGTGAGTTTGAGGAAAGGGTTGAGGACCACCAAGATCTAGGAGATGGTATCCACTCAGCTCTGTTAAGGGGCCCGCTGATCCCAAACTTCCTGAGCAAGGCCATCCCATGGAATGCCTTCTGTTGCTCCACCAGCCTCTTTACCATCAGGTATGTGGAATTCCACTGAGCCTCCACATCCTGCATGAATTTGTGCTGCAGGATACTTTACTCTGCCTGTTTTTCCCGCAGCTGCTTGTCCCCCTTGATGCTGCGAAGGAAGTAGCCCACCACCTATGGAGACTCATCTAGCACTTCAGTTTGAAGGAGAGCCTACCAATGGCCTGACTGATCACACCAGTGCCCTGTGAGGGTGAAGTAGTCATGATCTTCACCCTGACTGCTCCAGCTATCGAAGGTGAAGTGCAAAGCTACCTGTGGCTCTGCCTTGTGCAGCTCCTTCCTCAAGTACTTCAGTCCTGCTAAAGGTGGTACATGCAGGCACTTGGTAAAATGGTGCCATGAGCTTCATGAATCACCTGAACCCTGGCTGTTCACCTAAGGAAAAGGTGCCTCCAGAGCAAGCATCTCCCCAATGGTCTGTGTGATCTCATTCACCCTTGAAATGCACCCCACTCTGTCTGCATCTTTCCCCCACTGCTCCAGGGTGGTCTGTCTCTGCTTTGCGGGGGAAGGGGACTTTGGATTGAGTGGGGAACTTCCCTTTGGAGACACTCATACTGGTGCCAGGCTGAGGAGGAAGAAGGGCATATGAGTGCTGCCTCCTGAGATGCAGTAGCATTGCTGTGGTGGTAAGTGTTTCACCTCCTTGCCCCAGCTGATCTGCCTTCAGCAGTGCCGGCAGATAACAAACCTGAAATCATCTGACACCTAAAAATGATCCCACACTACTCCCCTGCTTCTGGGTTGAGGGTGGGGATCCTGCCTTATCCCCCTCTTCAGCAGGAAGCGACACAACAGCAGGAGGAGCTGACTAAGCTGAGCCACTTGCCTCCACAACCTCCTCTGAGGTGATTTCCTGACAAGGAGACTTGGGTCTATGGGAACTTTGAGGGGTGTGGGGCACACAGTCAGATTCCCCATCGGCCCCCAGAATTTTTTTGCTAGGGAGCTCAGGTCCCCTGGTTCCAGATACAGCTCCTCCTCACTGGGAGATGAAACTGGGGTGTTGAAGACTGTTATTCTGCTGCTGATGCTTATTTCTGGAGTTAGGGGGGCTGGTACAGGTGCAGGTGCAGGTGCAGGTACAGGTACTACACCCACCTCCTTGCTTCCACTGGCAGCAGAAGACACATGGCTGCCAGGAAAGAGGATGCATCTATGTTTGGGGGGCAGGAAACTTGTAGCACTAGCTCTCTCCCTACTCTTCTAGCTCCTCTCCCTCCCCTGCCAGAAAACCTGACACCTGCCTTTTCAGCATGCTTCATATTATTTTTTCCTGTGCTGGAAAATATATCTGTGTATGTAACTAATACTAGGTAGACAAGGTTCTTTGGGTGAATCTTATATCTTTTATTAGATCAACTTAAATAGTTGCAAAAAAAAAGAAAAAATTAAGCAAGCTTTCATGTTTAAAAGAGAAGGGGGGATGTTCATCCAGGCTGAATCTAGCCTGTATATTTGACACCCCTACTTTAAAGCATGGATACCAAACTTAAAGGAGTTAGTGTGTCAGATCTGGATGACTTAACTCCAAATACAGCCCACAGGGATTCTTGACACAGCTGCCAGAACTACTGTTTCAACATGGCCAGTATGTGGGAGCTAACATCACCAGTCTGCTGCTAATTTGTGTGCCAAACAGCAATCAAAAAAGCAAAAATGGGGTGGCAGGTAAGGAGCAAAAATTCCCTGAGTGATGGCCAACACAGCACAACAGCTCTGGGAGAAACAGTTCAGAAGCCCTACGGGGGCAGATCCAAGTACAAGTCCTCTGGCCACAGAGAAACCATGCAGATCTGATGACCCACCACCCCAAGATGGATCCAACCCAAAGGCCGTACATGTCAAGCCCACAAAGAAGCCAGCCCCATGGAGGATGTGCCCCCTGCTTCATAGGGACATCCCCACTAACTCAGTCCCGAGGTAAGTTGAAATTCCCAATTTGCCCCCTTGTCAATACTGCTTAAGCCTTTAATGAACTCACCCAGGGCTGCAGCTATGCAGTGTGCAATCATGAAACCGGAATTCAGACCCCCTTCAGTGACTTGAAAGGCAGGCAGGGAATGTTCATCCCCCTACTCTCCCCCTCACCCAGCCTGTCTCTCACCCCCTGATGCCTCAATTTACATCTTCAGTGACTGCATATCTTTATGCATATTAGCCCAGCCTCTGGATTCTTTACTTTTCATTCCATCCAGGAAGAGCACAGAACTGCGGAAACTTCCTCAGCCTGACGAAGGGTTTTTAAACCCAAAAGCTTGTTTAACACTTTTTTCCATTTATTTAAGTTGGTCTAATAAAATATATCAGATTCACCAAAAGAACCTTGTCTGCCTATGTCCTTAGACCAACACGGCTACAATTTATACCCCTGTAACTAATAACAGAATATATGTCTTCTTCTTCTCCGATACATGACTGACTGTGTCTGACTTCTTCAGTGTTTTGTTTTGTTTACTCTTCTTATGTTGTTGGGTAGTGTACCTAAAATACCTATTCCCGTCTTTTTTTTCTACAACTCGCTGACTTGTTGTGGTGTGTTAATCTGTATCTGAGTTCTGTGTTGTCTGTAGTGGGATTACAGGTATGATTAATAATAGTAACTATATATAATGTGATATCTTCTTCTGTGACTCTGACTCATTATGTTAATCTGAATCTGTGACTTTTCTTCTTCTTCTGTGTTGTGTTTTGTTTACTGTTCTGTGTTGTTGTGTAGTGTACCTAAAATATCTATCCTTTTCTTCTTCTTCTTCTTTTTCTTCTTCTTCTATGACTCGCTGACTTGTGTTAATCTGTATCTGACTCCTGTGTTGTCTGCAGTGTAATTGTAAGTATGATTAATAATAATAACTGTATGTAATTTGACCTTTTCTTCTGGGACGCTCTGACTTCTGTTATGTTAATCTGAATCTGTGACTTCTTCTGTGTTGTGTTTATTGTTATATGTGTATTGTGGGACTAAAATAAAATTTCTTCTTCTTCTTCTAGGACTGCGTATCTGACTTGTGTGTTGTGTTAATCTGACTTTGTTGTTGTTTTTGGTCTGTATGTAACTAATAGCTATAACTAATAATATTATTAATTACATATAATCTCTTCTTCTTCTATGAATATGTGACTTCTTCTGTGTTGTAATAATATCTGGCTTCTTCTTCTATGATGTATGTGTGTGAGTGTGTGTAATGTGTGCTTCCCTGCACAGTGATGGATCACACTGCCAGGGAAAATACAGCTTTCTTTTTAAAAAGTTTTGGGGGGAAAAAATCAAAAAAGAAATATGAATTGCAAGAAAGGGATAAGTAGAGGGATTCTAGTTAGTAAACTAAGCTATATCCAATCTTTTCCAAGAGCAAAAAGTAGTAGGAGACTGACTAGGAAGCCAAGCAATTAGCGTACCTTTCAGACACTGTTCTCAGGTGAAAACTGCTCACAAAAGGCACAGGAAGCCTGCAGACAGAGGCTTATATGTTGTTTCTATGTCCCTCCCCCAGAGCACAGTGATTGGAAGGGGACTCAGGGAGAGATCACAGTTACTGGCCAGCTACAGATGTCAGTCCTTTCCCCCCTGCTCCCCCTCCCTCTTCTAAGTTTCTGTTTCCCTGAAAGACCACCTCCAAATCTCTGAATCTCTGAATCTTTTCTGAATCAATTTGGAGGCTCCAATTTGATTCAGATTTGGAGAGTCAACCTTCGAATCAGGCTGAATCTTCTCCAAATTGAATTGTGAACTGAAGCTTCGCACAGCCCTAGTATATATACATATCTATTTATATATCTATCTATAGATTTTTTTTCTGTCCGACTAAAGTTTTTGGGACTTCCATAAAATTTATGCACCTCCCCCAAACTGGATGCATGTGTAGCAAGTAAAGTGTCTTTCCCTTTACTTCAGTAGATTTTGTTTTACAGCCCAATAGAGGTTGTCTCTGTACTCTGGGAGGAGACACATTGGCAATATTGAAAACCATATGCAACAACTGCTTGCCAATGCTTATGACCAGGGATCTGGGTTTTCTATTCACCATAGAAAAATGCAGCAAAATATGGATTTTCTCATTTTAAGGAGAGAAATGCGGGGGGTGGGGCATTACTTGAAAGGAGAAAAACATGGGGAACTGAGAGTTTCCCCTTGAAGGCTGGCAAAATGTAAGCCTGCAAGGGGCTGAGGGAAGCAGGAGGAGGGTGATCAGGCAGGGGGTGCTATGTGGTTGTGTGTATACACACATGCATGAGGCATCCAGGCAGCATGATAGTAGGGGACCCCCTCCAGCAGAGCTGGGGGTATTAGGGTACCTTGTCACATTTAGCTTATTTGCACCTTCTTAAGTGGTGACTTACAACATTATTTGAATTTTTTTTATATATTCAGCCTTATTTAACCATTGCTTAAGTTTTTGTATAGCCTTATTATTATTGTTAGACTCCGACTCCATGCAGCGCCCAATGACTAGGGAGATGATGATCCAATTGCCCATGGATCCTGTTACTCATTAGCCAAAGCAAGCAGGGAGCAAACTTCAGCACACATTGCTCTCAACATATTTATTCAGAATGTAGACAGCTTCAGGAAAAGGTTCTTCACAGACACAGAGCCCCTGAACCAGGGGACCTGCAATGAACAATAGTTCTTTCCACATTTATGCACTTTGATTCATGCTTATTAACATTTAGTCCACCTCCATCCCTCCTTCTGTTCCACCCATTTCTCCTCCCATCTCAAGCTTTGCCCCTGTTTACTGTTTGTTTTGTCAGCATGAGATTGCCTTTACATTTTATTCATTTACATGTCTTTTTGCTATGAGCACATGTCCAAGACCTTGACTTTACTTCTTCGGTCAATGGGCAGACTTTGACTAAACCTGGAAGCTAGACATCAGGAGCCACTTCTTCACAGTCAGGGCAACTAAGGGCTGGAACCAACTTCCAAGGGAAGTGGTGCTCGCTTCTACCCTGGGGGTCTTCAAAAGCCTAATCACCTAGCTGGCGTCACTTGATTCCAGCATTCTTTCCTGCCCATGGCAAGGGGTCAGACTTGATGATCTGCTTAGGTCTCTTCCGACCCTACCAACTATGAAACTATGAAACTACGAAGCTTATCACTTCCACAACATAGCATCTCATGTAGACATGCCCTATAAAGAGACACTCAAACTATAAAAATTCAATTTAGGCCTGATTTTTCTGCCAATATAGATAACTACTGATAATGAGCAAACTATTGTTTTATAATATTCTGATGAATTACTACTCTGAGCTCTAAACAATTTTTACTATAGAATAGGTTAACTATTAATATTATGGGCAATAGAAGGCTCTGTAAATTCTAAAAACTAAGTGCTGTCTCTAGAAATACACAAAAGGTGTGGACAGTCGAAGCATGAGAATGAAGGTGGAAGGGACTGTTTGTTACATTAGTGTATTACTGCAGTTTACTTGGCTTCATTTATTTGTGGGTTCACAACAGATACATGGCAGCTAGTTCAGCTGACACTCACCAGAGGACACAATCCTTCCCTGCCCAACTTTACACCACTGTAATTGTTCATCTGTCCAAGTCATAAAAAACTTCCATGTTTTAGAGTAAAAGCCATCTGAATAGAGCTGCTTCCATTTTATAATTACCTGATTACATGAGAATGGGGGGATATATTAAAGCCCATTTTTAGAGCCTAGATATGTACAATTAAAAAATAATAATTGCCTTGTATAAAAGTCTTCATTTTCCAAACATACACACATGTATAATTAGAGATATGGTATAATGGATCTAAGATGTCACATAAATAACTGTGTGTGTGTGTGTGTGTGTGTGTGTGTGTGTGTGTGTGTGTCTTCTCAGTATATAGTTGTTATCTGTTTAAAAAAAACTTATATGAGTGAAGATTACTTTTTAATGAACAGTTTTAATCTCATATTGAAAATATTGATTATCCATAATGCCATGTAATCCTTGGAATCTTTAAAAAAGTTAGCCCCTCAGGCTCTGCTTCCACTGCAGAGATATTCCAGTATTATATAGCTAACTAATACCTGTCATCACAGTAGATGATGAAGGTCATAAAGGGCATATAGATAAAGTAGTGGGTTCATTATTGTAATGAAAAAATTACTAGTATTTTTCTGTCTTCAGAAAGTATATAATTAGTGATAAAAATAAACCTCAGCTATAGCCAAGCTCATGATAATACAGACAGATTTATACCTTTAATTTAACATTTTTACTTAGACATTATATTTGTCTAAAGACTTTTTAACATGTATGACTGCTTATAAAAGTATACACAGGAGTTGGTCAGTGATGTGTTTTAATGTAGAGAACATCATATTTGGCCATAACGATTCTTTTTCTTTGAACTTTTTGCACAATGGGTAGAATTCTATTTCCTCTTATGTGTCAAAGTGGCAGTTTTTAGGTAGTGTAAGTTATACTTTTGGCACCTAGGCAAAGTAGCAGTTTTATTTCCTGACAGCGTGGATGCCTAAGTGTGCACTCATACTGCACACATAAACTGAGCATATTATAATTCACCACTTAAGCAGGTGCAATTTAAGCTAAATGTGACTAGCGAGGCTATGCACAGCCATAAAATGTAGGAACCCCAGGCAATGGCAAGTGGGTGGTGGAGACAGAGAATCTACCTGTTAACTTAGTTATGAAGTGCTCTGGATCCTCATCACCTGGATGTGGTTTGATTCTATATTTCTCTGACTTTTGAGCCCAGTGCACTCACGTAGGGAACAAAGGGAGGAGATATGTGGGTCCAGGAGGTAGAGATCACCTAACGGTTGTATGGCTTGGTGAAATGGATGCTGCTGCCTGGGTGAGGGTGCAGGACTTTGGGGAGGTTTGGGTGTGGCTCTATTCTAGCATGGAGTCTTGCTTCCAACTGAGGCAGAATATTCCCCACCATACAGCTTTCCATCCATCTCTTCCCAATTACTATTAAATGAAAGGGGTCAGGACTCAGATTTAAAAGGGGTGGAGAAGACAGGCCTAGGAAATGGCTAACATGGTATGGTGGTCAAAACACTGTGATTGAAAGTCAGAGTCTCAGGTTCAAGCCTTTGGTGTTAGGGCTTGAACTTACATTTCTAGTTTCCTTTGTAAATGCCTTAGCCACTCAGCTCAGCACTACAAATTTTGTTTCTGGGCCTTGTGCTCAGGTACATGTGTCCAAAATTGTATACACATATAGGCTACATCTGGGAAACAGAATTCTTGCTTGCAAGGAAGCAGAAGCAGTTGCAGAGGGGGTGTGGCAGCATGATCACATCCCCTTTTGGCTGTGCCACATGTGAGCTCCCAGTGCTGGGTTTTGGCCTGAGCTTCTGTTTTTGCACAGTTCCAAAGCCCAGGGGGTGAGCACTGCTACTGCTGTGCTGAATTCAGTGGGGAAGGGAAGAAAGAGAAAGGGTAATTAGCATCAATATTAACTTCCTGGGCTCCAGAGCTGCAGAAAAACAAGTGGCTCTGATCAGCTAGTGAGGCCAGGAGCTCACCGTTCGTGAAAGACACAGTCAAAGTGCATGGAGCACATCCCCTTTGCCCTGTTTCTGGATCTAGTACTGCATGTAAGTCACCAATATGTGACTAAGAAACTGGCATTTAGACATTCCAAAGGAAGTAGACTTTTACTGAATGTAAGTTATATTCTTCTCCCCAGTATCCAAATTATGTATGAATACGGAGTAACAATTTTCCAGTACTCCATCATTTTCTTCAGACAGCCTGAGAGAGATGAAAAAGAAATTAATTGCTCATGGACCATGATAAATATCCAATGTAAATATAAATGCCACAAAAAAGCAGGCAAGGCCATGCGTGAATGATTATTTATAAAATGCCTTTGTGCTAAGATTTGGGGGGAAAAGCTCTCTAAGTAATTTAAGCATATAAACATGCCATTGCGAATCTGGTTGAGGTTGTTGGTGTCTTGGTGAATGCTGTCCTAGTATTAATGCTGATTTACAGATCTTGTGTTCGGTTTTCTAGTAGCACTCCAGTAAACAGCTGATGTCAATATTAGTTTTTTGCATATGAAAAAGACACGTCGTCTGAGGGAGGTGCCCATCCACCTCATCTTGCCCTGGCTTCAGTCCTTGGATATGCAAACATACTAATCAAAATTTTAATTAAATTCCAAATTCAAACTAATATTTGATCCAGAAGACTGGATGACTAGTCTGATATTTTAGTCATACAAAACTTTACTACGGTACTATTAAAGGTTATTTCCTTCAAGCACCAGTACATTGCTACTTCTGTACCAGAATATATGATCAACTGGGAAAAATACATGCAGAATTTAGGAGGTATAATTTAACAGAAGCTTCTGTTTGCTTGGCTGAGGCTCTAAATGTAAAATTGCTATGGCCCTGGTACATTTGAGTTGTTTGATCATTTGAATTAAAGTGCTTACGTTAAGGTAATCTGTTTCTTGGATTCTGCACTGCAACCATTCAATCTATTTTATTGGTGCTTCATATACATTAAATATTTAAAAACATATGCTCAAATGAAAAATAATCTCTTAACAAGGTTATTCCTCTTCAGTGGACTCCCGTATGATGCAAAAAATATTTTTGTTAGATAAATCAAAACCCTTTGAACATATCTATTTTTGCTTTTCTGTATATTTATTTTAAACCCTTTGGTTTAATTGGTATCTATTTGTTTATGCCTGGTTTAGTTCATAGATAATCCATGTTAAACTGCACCACAGGCATTTTTTTACATGGATTCTGCATTTGAGTTGGGGGAATATTAAAAACAAACAAAAATCCAAAACAAACAAAACACCAACTTCATTTTACCTACAAGTTTTAGAGCCAATGACAAACTATTGCCCCCCACCCCCACAGCTGCATAATGTCAGCAAAGCAGGGCAAGCTCTCCACTCTTCTGGGCTTCAGCATTTGAATGATTGCATACACATGACTTTGGCTAAGTTTCTCCACCTGGAGAGCAAACCTGGGAGAATTCTCCCAGGGTATTTGAATGTGTGTCTGCAGTCAGTGTGAACACTTGCAATATACACATTAGAGCATTCCTTCAGATGTATACTTTTTGCAACATAGGGACATGCACACAGTATTTTTTTTACAATACAGCTCCAAGTCAACAAAATAAATCATTTAGTTGCAGGTCTTCATTCCTAAGCATTATGTTACTGCTGTTATTATTGGTATGCATGCTATATTGAAAAGAACAGTATGATAGTACCCACAAGATAACAGTGTTAAAAAATAATACCCCTATATCTAATGATATTTTTTTCCTTCTTAAAAAGGCCTTATTCTGCAGCCCTTACTTGTGTAAATGACTAGCATTTACCCAAGTAGTCCTATGGACTGACTATTCCCTATGCTAAAGGATGATAAAATCAGGTCTTCAGAAGAAAAAGTAGTGCCAACAGCCCTACCTTGTCAGCTCACCAAAGTACAGAGAAAGGTAAGTGGTTTCTTCTCTTTTATCCTCTGTCCTACTTCTGTACTAGAGAAAATGTCATAGCAGCCTATAAGCATTGTGGATTTCTTTCAGTAGTTTTACTGACAAGGCTGCTATTTATGAATATTAACAGTTTTGTATGTGTGTGTGGGGGAGGGGCGGTTGTTACAGCTACACTGAATAGTTTGCCAGGGTTTGAGCAGTGGAAAGAATTACTCCTTATGAAAGGTTGTATAAAGGACTGCATAAGATTTAAATTTAAAGAACTTGTAGGCAAAATACAAACACCTGACCTACTCATTCCACTCATAATACAAAGTCCTGCTGGATAATGTATTGGGAAAGAATTGGGTCATCCTCAGAATGCTTTCTACATACACCACAGCAGTTAGCTTCCTAGAACAAAGCATCTGAAGAGAAAGGGTATGCTTAAGAATAGAAGAAAGTAAAATGAATCTGTGGGATAAAAATCAGAGTATGATTATTTTATAGCAGGGGGATTTTATACAAGGAGAAATACCAGCCCTGATATATGGTAGCTGGTCCGTCTGTCCTCTCTGTCCCAATTTAGCTTCAATTTACAATGGAATAAAGTAGACAGGTGAAACAGTTATAATAGTTTAAGTGATGTATGTCCCTAGACTAAATGTAAGTATGGATGTCTCCTGACTGATGGAATTACTCCTTCTCACCTCATATCATAGTTTGGCTCTTTGAAGACACATACAAAAGTACCTTTAATCTTAAAGGGTCTGATCTAAAACCCATCATCAGTTATGGAAAAATTCTTATTCTCATTAACTTCACAGTTTGAATTAGGCCACATATAATAAAAGCCTTGGCAGTTTTTTGTAAGGCACATATTTCTGTGGCCATGCAATCAATGTAGATTATTTCTCAAACACCCAATTTTTTATGGTAGAAGCCAAAAATGCTTCAGCTTTGTCAGAGTTATGTCTTTTCCATTCCCACAAGAATTTTCTGTACTGATATGAAGGTCTGAAAGTCTAAGAGACTTGAAGAATATACTAAAATCTGTTAGCTAAAGAGTGAAAGGGCCTTACAGCCCTACCTATCGATCTTAGTGGTCCCCACTAAGAAAGAAAGTCTAAAGATATAGTTGTTTCAGCGATTATTGCAATTTTATACAGTTATAAAGACTTTCACATGTTGCAATTCTTACCTTCACTTGGTTACCAAATTGATGGAGTGACACTAAGGAGGAAATGCTGGAAAGAGGATGTTTAAAATGAGCATTTGGGTACAAATGAATTTAATTACAAATTCTTATAAGTATGTGGTTTAAAAAGGGTGTGCTGCTTTGTGCTGGTTTTTTTCTTTAAAATCTTTTTTTGTTGATCCAATTTCCAAGCTCCACTTAAGAGTGCTAATATTTATGAAAGTTTGGCAAGAAAGCATGTCTGATATTATCCAAGCCCCTCTCTACATGTAGTTTGATACTGGCTGCACATGCAGAATACCTATCACACCATATAAAGCTCCAACCAACTATAAAGTTAGACCTCAAAAATGTGTACTAACTTTATAGTTGGTTGCTATTAAGCTTTGATTTGCACATGTAGCAGGGTCTCCCCACAGCTGGGAGCCCAGTCAGCTAGAAGGGTTCCTAGCTACAGGGTTGGGTGTCCTGACACTGAGGGTACTCTCAGATTCAGCAGCTGCCAACCGTGGGTCGTAGCAGAATCCCACAGTGGCTGGGACCCAGAATCCTCAAGATGCTGAGACTCAGAGTCACACAGCTGCATCCCTTCCAGTGTTGGGACTGAGCTGGGTTGTGGCTGCTGTAGGGCACAGCTGCAGTCTCCCAGCATTAGGGGTTTCATGCACCCCTGACACTAGTAGACCATGGTAGCTGCTTCTTCCAGCCATGGGGCAGCTTCAACTACTGGTAATCCCTCAGATTTGGAAGCTTACTTTTTGCAAGTGCAGAGGGAGCCCAGGATCAGGCATCCCCTCCACAAGCAATAAGGCATAATGGGATGTAATTCACTATCCCCAAAGACATCTCCTGTTATGCAAATGTGACATGGCAGGGGGCATGACTGTGTGGATCATGCATCAGATCATATTTCACCTTTACCTGTATGAGGGGCCCTTACTGGGCACTGAAGGACATAGTTATACTAGATTTTGGTGTATGGTAGACTCTGCCTCCTTTCCACCTCCTCCATCAAATACTCCTGACTTATGGTCCTCAGACCATAGCTTCATGGGCTCCATCAGTATTACATGCCTTCCTATGTGAAATACCATGGTTATATAGATTGTGTGGATATAGTGACTGTCTTCTGAGTATGTTCAGAAGGACGCAGAGAAGGAATTTAGGTTGAAAGAGCACCTAAATGTTTTGTTCATGGCAGGTACCTAAATAGCTCTTAGACATATTTAAGGACTGTAGCCTTGTTTTCTCATTCTTTCTCCCTCCCTTTCTGCCCATTTAAAACAGTTTTACTGGAGATAAGCTTTTATATATACCTAGTAGAATAGAGGTTTCCCTCGCTTTATGCAGGTTCTGTATGTGCCAATTTACTCTTATATGATGGCCCTTTTTATACCAAAAATGTGTTATATGCAAAGTAAATTCACTCTTATGCAACCAGTGTGGTGGAAGCCTGCAGTCAGCTGCTTTGTGTAGTTCACTGTGGGAGTGACACACACCAAAATATAATCTCCTGTGTGGATTGGTGCTCCTTCCTCATTGTCTGCAACGTGTTTCTGGAGTTGCCAACCCCATTATGATAGTGCCCTGTGCTTGTGTGCACTGTCTGCTGTTGGTGATTACCAAAATTGTCTCATAAAAGAGGTAGTAATGGGTCTGAGGGTCAGTTTAATCAAGGTCTTGTTACATTGTAAAGTGGGTTCTCTTTATGTGAATTCAAGTTATGTGTCATTTTTCCAGGAATGCATCTACAGCCTGAAGTGAGGGAAACCTGTAGTCATAAATATTGTGTAAGGATTTTCTTCTGATCTAATTTTCAAACTTGCTAATGGTATTGTCTTCATGAAAGTCACATGTCCTAACTCCCATCCTCCCCCCCTCCCCCCCACAAAATTACCTATTATTATCTAAGATTATGTTTTATAAGTATTGATGCATATATATTTTCTGAAATAGAAAAGCCAAATATGTCCTTAGACTATCCCCTAAGGTAAATAAGACATTAAATTTCCTATTTTTCTTAGCAAAGTAAGATAATTTTTCTTCCATTGAGAATTGCATTACTGAAAAACGTTCTATGAAAAATGTGAACCATGTTATTAAATACTGGATCCAGACCTCTGGCTTCCTACAAAATAATCAAGAGTAGCACATATTCTATGTTTTGTGGTGTATAACATGCAGGTTGCAAAAGGAAGACTATTTTACAGGACATGCTTCTGTTTAATTATCATTGGGGATTTTGTGTAAAAATGTTTTGGTTTTTTTCTGTCAAAGGATATGTTTTGGCTCAGAGGCATTTTTTTATAACCTGAATCACTGTTGTTATGATATTTTTAATGTGCAAAATGTTAAACCTATAATCTTTCTTTATAACCTATTGCTAAAGTACAGTAACATAAGGCAGACATTCAGCTTTTTGCATAAACCACAAAGAACAAAATTTGTTAGCAATCTAAGGAGTGGAACAAGCTCCCAGGTTGGAAAAAGTAATCAGGTAAGTCATGCAGGGAGCAGAAGAATCTGAACTGCATCACCAACTTAATTTAAATGAATAGAAGTGGGAGTTCAATGTCAGACCTCATTTACATAGGCACAATGCCACTGAAAAGAACAGACTTACGCTACCTCCTTGCCAATAAGAATACATCCCAAAAGCCCTACCTGGGAAGGAATTCTCTTCATAGAAAACTGTCACATAGGCCTCCATTAAAAAGTTAGTCTCACATTCTAAATGCCTTCTTTTCTTGGTTAGAATTTTTCCAGAGATCTGGGGTGATCTTTAAATATTTTAAACACCTAGCATTTTAATTAAGATCCAACCACTCTGTTGGGACTTGACACTTTGGGGTGGGGGGAGAGGGGAACAAATCAGTGTTATTTTTTTCTAAAGGTGAAGCTACTAAAAAGGAAAAAAAAAAGAAAAAGAAAAAGGCATCCACAGTCAGGGTTACATTTGGCAATATTGGTCTTAGTCTAATGAAGGAATATGTAACGGTGAACGTAATTAAGACAATTCATTACTATCAAATTAATGTATCTATCCCACTTAAAGTACCATGCATAACCATCATTCCATGACAGAATATGCAGACTAAATACTATTTAAATCCCACATTGTATTAGTCATCTCTGTTGCACAGATCATATTTCAAGAAATGACCCTACATTGAAAATACATCATGGGATGGAATATCCCATGTTGACATTATCATTGGCACACAGCCTATTGTCTGCATAATAGTGTAGAAACATACAAATTAGGGTAGGACAGTGGTGTGTTGCCCAGTCTCTGAATTGTTGGCAGGTGCTAACAAAATGTGAAAGGAAGAAATGGCAGTAGGAAAAAAAGGTGAGATGTGCAGTATACAGAATTAGTGTAGCAGCAAACAACAGCTGAAATAATATATGTGCTTACATACATTAATGTGTGTCAATATGATCATCATGATACAAATATAAATATAACTTTCAATGGTGTCTCATAATTCTTTCTCAACCAATGCTGGGGAGTTAATGCATTAGCTAGTTCCCAATAAATATTGTACAGCTATTTTGGCCCCATGTTTATTCAGTGCTCCATGTCATGACTGGATTCACCTTGGCAGATGTACGTTGCAGAGATGCCATCTTGTATTGGTTTGCTTGTCCAGTATTATTACTTCCTTCAGTATCTGTTCTTTGGTCTGTCTGACAGTTCTTCCTTCTGGTCATCTGTGAGCTGCAACTTGACTGTACTTTGGCTGTCAATCAAGTTGTGTGCCACATTTTCACAATACATACACAAACACATAAAATTATTTACACCTTGTCATAGAGTCACACAGTAAATTTACTTGCCTGCATGTGTCTCTTTTACAATTGGCAGTTAATTTTACACTTGTTTTGCACTTACTTTGCAATAGTGAAGTAACGCCATTTCTATGTGAATATAATTGAAAGTAGTTTCAGTCCCCATGGCTCAAGACCAATCCACAGTAAAAATAAGAAATAAATGATTATGTCTTAGATAGCTAATCACAATACAAAAATTAGATGGCAGAAGTCTTATTAAAGTACGAGACGATAAGTGGTAAACTACAGCTGGTGTACATCTAGGTGTTAGATATTTTTGGAGTTATTAACTTTAGTAGGAGTCTTACTAATGTCAGGATTATATATTCAAAGACTATATGTGAGTCATTCAAAACATTCTTTAGAAGACAATTTTCAGTGAGCAATGATTCATTCTATCAGAAAATGTTTTTTCTGAAGAATTCTCAGTTAATCCTAAATTAAGTCTCTTGTGAGATAGAGGCCTAATTGCTCATTAAAACTTAATGTCAGAAGAAAATGAACAAAAAGGGAAATGTACTTGCTGACAATTCTGGATCACATTTCTATTTTACTGAAATACTCTTGCTTTGACTGCATTAGTATAGAAATTCAATGGTTAGAGAAATGGCATATTTAATTCTAGAGTGGAGGAAGTTTTGCAAGGCTTATTTCTAAATTAATTGAATACATTATGAAAAAGTATATATAAATGTTAAATTATGTCCTTGAGTTATATGATTGCATATTACTAATATCAACAAATAATGGGATATCATTTACTTAAATACATCTGGATATGAGTAAGTTATCATATACAAAAAATAATTCACAATATGAAATCTATTAAAATATTATAAAGGCAATAAAGATACAAACTCTTTTTTTGATAAAGAAATTTCGAAGAAAAAAATTGGAAGAATCTCTCCCCCATATAAGTAACCTTGACTGCACCTGCAGTTGGTTGATATTAACATTATTTTATCTGCCCTAGGAAAGGGCTGCCTGGTCATGCACAGACTCAAAATAGGAAAACAAATCTTACCTCTTCTTGTGTTATTCTTTGCTGTCTTTCTTTGGTTTTTATTAAAACAATTAAAGCTGTTTTCGTTGATTCTCTATATAACATATTTAACACTATTACTGAAATAGAGAGAAACATATAGAGATTGGAAATCCCTTAAGAATATAAGAAGTTCTATACTGGGTGAGACTTGTGGTCCATCTAACCCAGTAACTTGTTTCCAAGACAGACAGAAGTGGATGCTTTAATGGGAAATTATATCTACAGGGCATGTGTAGTGTAATTCATCCCCTGCTACACCCTTCCTAGAATCCACACTATTTACATGTGCCAGAGGATACACCCCGCAAGTGGTCTGTTTAATAGCTATTAATCAATCCCTGGATTTTACTAGTCCTATTTTTAATCTGGCTATACTATTTGCCTCTACCATCTAGTTTAACAATGAATTCCACAAGTTAATTGTGCTACAAGTCATGACTTAAATATAGGGAACTAACTCCAGGACTCTAACCGGAGGGTGGAAAATTGTTTTGGCTGGAGTGCCACTTAATGAGTTTTCATGAGTTTTCAAATACCACACAAATAAGTTCTTTCAAAAGATACAATTTAAACAAATTATAGATAAAAAAAATTATATACGAAAAATCAAACATCTTCCACATTTTGATTTCCTTTAAAAAAATATCCCTGATTTATGTTTTTTTGAGTAGTGTATATAGCTGCAATTGCAATAGTTCAAAATAACGTATCACTCTTGTATATTATGTGTACAGTGGGGGGTGTGGGAGGGTGTCTGTATAGTGGGGATGTTGGCACGTACCAGATGAAAGGTACACACTCAAGATAGCAGAAGAGAGAGAAATAACAAGGCTTGAAGAGAAAAGCCTGCTCTTAAAAAAAAAAAAAAAGGAACTAAACGGACAAACCAGAGTTAAAGGGACTTTGTTTATTAACACCAAGTTCAGTCCAACCAAACTGATAAAGGTTAAATAAGAACAGTATGTAGATAAAATTACAAAGTTGATATAATTGTTAAAAAAAAGGAGCACTTCTGTTTAAAGATAATGAAAGTTTGTATAGTGTTATAAAGAATAAGGATAAAGACAAGTGTTAATATGCATCTGATTGTGAATATATATATCGGCGAGTGTGTGGGAATAATCAAGTGAAGTTTTCCTCTATAATACCGGGATTCCTAATAGAGACACCCAAAGAGCAAAATAAAACAACAAATATATATATAACAACCCTCCTGACAAGTGACATCATAAAGCAGAACATATTATAATAACATCCAAGACGTGGCAGGTGGGAAAGTCAGGGTATTTACAACTCTTTGGGAGATTATAAAAGGATACAGAGAGGCAAGGTCCACTATCACATATGAGAAAATGGTTTTAAAGTATTCTATCTTTTTTTAAAGATTTAACTTAATTCATAATTGTGAAGTAGTAAGATAGAACATACACCATGGAGGGCTGGAAGGGCTGCAGCTGCAGCCCAGATAGAAAGGAAAATATCCATCCAATTTCTGGAGCAGCATTTCATTCAGGATTGCCAGAGGGAGGCTGCTCAAAGGTATTTCCGGCCCTGGAGAGGGGCAGAGGGGGGTCAGTTCCCTGCAGGCTGCAGGGAGAGAGGATAGCTAAGCGTTCTCAGCAGGCAGAAACTGCAGAGCATTCCTGAAAAATGCTGCAGGAGTGACGGAGGCAGGTGGAGGCCTGCAAACAAGTGGCTAGTGGGAATCTCTGGAGCAGACCTGCAGCTGAGGATCCGGAGCAAGAGAGTTCATGAGGCCAGAGTGAATCTCCGGACTGCAGTTTTCCCAGCAGAGGATCCGGAGGAGGGTCCGAAGGGAAAAAATCTACAGTCACAGGTAGAACCTTCCTGCACAGGGAGGGAGACCCCAAAAGACTGTGAATGTTCATAGGGGCACAGGGAAGGCTCGCACAGCAGAGAATGGACTAAGGGATTTGTTTTGGGGACATTGCCAGAGTCCAACAAGAAGGCTGATAAGCAGCCAGAGTGGGGAAAGGGGGCGGTTCTGCGATTTCTTTTGCTGTCTACTTTTGTTATTTGGTTTGAACATAGGCCAAGACCAGCCCCTGGATGGGTGGACCATGTGGAAAGGTTAGGCTGGGGTAAAGGGGAGGTTTGGAGCCCCACCGAAGACAGAGGGATCAAGACAAGGTAGGATCACCGTGGGCATTGCCTCCCAGGAATATAAATGTCATCAAAGTTGTGGCAGGTGAGACAAACGTAAGATCCACTTCCTGGCAGACCTGGTGATCCAGAGCCTAGGATCTGGTGGTCTGTCGCCACCTGTAGGCACCAGCACTGGGCAGTACTAGCAAGTCCTATAATACCTACAGACGTCACAATAACAAACTGAAAGAGAAATAAAAGCATTAATGGTCACGGTACTACTATGACATGAGACCATTTCAAAATTCTAAACATGTGCCCCAATCCTTTAATCAGTCCACTAAGTCATGCCTGCTCTAATGTTTGCGGCAAGTCCACTAAATCTGATTCTCCTCTATACAAAGAAGACTGCACATCCCTCTTGTACTCTGCAGAGTTCCTAGCATAATTTAGGTAGGCAACTGACTTCCAACTACTTCTTAGTCCACCTCTATACTGCCAAGGTGGTGTGAATGGGCTTAGTGTAAGTGAGAATCAGAAGGATAAAACCACTACCCATCTATTGAACTAATGATATCCTGTTCTGGCTGCAGAGGGAGATTGAACTTAGCAGCTTTCTTTCCCTTAAAATTTGTGATATAACTGGAATAAAAATCAAAAAAGTACTTTTCACTCCTTTCTTTTTTCTTTTTCCTTTGCTTTCAAACTGCCTGAACAGTATGAAAGCAATAGCAATCATTGTTAAAAAGAACAGGATATACATATATAAGTCTTCAGAAACAACCCTCTTACCTTCCTGTAGCACCACACTTTTCCCTATGGCTTGACACCAGCATGCATATTTTAAAAATCAGAGGTAGGGGAATGATAAATCACTGGGAATCTTTTTAAAAATGTATACCTGCATGAATGAACAGATTATGAAAACTGAGCAAATATAGCAAAACTTTTAAATAGTACATTTTATTCTGCACAGAGATAAATTATTTTTGTTATACAGAAAAATAGAATTTAGTGCCATACAAGAAATATAAAAAATCATGATATTTTGCAAAGTACATGATAAGCTGCATGTAGATAGGTTCCCATTTCGTAGTTCCTATCTTGTCCCAAGTAGCACCTTAGGTGCTCAAATCTGAAGTACATTGCTAAGAAGTTTTGGCTAAATACAAAACAGAATTAAATTAATAAGAGTATCGCTTAGTCTCTTTTACTACAAAATATGTTCTGTTCGGTTAGAGAAACCTCACTCTATAGAGCAGAAGTGATGTTCAAGACCTCTATAAATACATCACATATTTTAAGCTCCATAATAATTCTTTGCTGGAAAGAGGTTGCTGTCAGAAAGGATACACAGGGTGCCCTTTACACTGCTTGAATGACACAAGTGGGGTTTCTTAATGTGTTCATGGAAGCCACTATATAAAAAAAAAACTATTAAGAGATCAGGTAGGAATGGGTGGAACAGGCAGCTTCTTCAAACCCATTCCACAGTGGGCAGGGAGGGGCAATGTCGCAGCTTTGCAATGCATTCATAAGTTAGAAGATAATTGCCATTTTACAACTGATCTGAAGTAATGACAATGACGTCTTTATAATGCATTGTGATATCTACTGGTGAAATGTGATACATAACAACCAAAGACCTACTACATTCATTATGGTCATAAGTGTGATTCTGCTCTACCATGTTCTGATCCCTGAATGCTCATTAATTGATCTACTTCTGTAACATACTGTCTTCCTAAGCTTAAAAACTAAAAAACCCAAACAGCCCAAACCCCCAATCCCAGTGAGGAGGAGGAGAAGGATCCATTCATCTTTTGGTATTAGTTTTTCATGGATTTTAGCAGGGTATACATCAATCATATTAGGTCCCATGGGGTACATACAGCTGTTTGCTGTACCTGATCTATGTTTTTTTCAGCTTGCTTTAAGCCACCTAATATTGGACCTGGAATGGTGCATACAGTCATTTGCTGCGGCCAGGAACAGTGCAGGGAGCCCTGTGTAAAGGTAGGGAAAGGGTAGGCATTGTCCTGGTCCACAGAGGTATAAGGCCTAGTAAGTAGAGCAGGGGGGTTAACTGGAGATTGTAGAGGTAATCTACAGTTTGGAGCAACAGAGGCCAGATCCAAGTGACAAGCAAGGGGATCAGAATTCAAAAGCTGAGTATCAGCCAAGGGGAATAACCAGGAGAAGGGTTCAGGAAGTAAGCTGAGACCAAGCCAATGTTTAAAATACTGAGACAAGGAGTCAGGAAGCACACCAAGGTCAAGCTAGAGTCCATGCGCTGAGCCAGAGGATTTACCAGAGTCAGAGGTCAGGAAGTGAGCCAAGGTCAAATCAGGGTCCAAAATCCAAACGTATAGGTACATAGAGGTACTAAGGCAGGAACCTGGGAAATCACAAGTAGTTACCCATCTTGTGCAGGAACACCCAGATGCTGCAGGAGTTCCTTAAAAGCAGTGGCAGAACCAATCAGGGGAAGGGTCTGGGGTCAGCTGGCCCTGCTGAGTGGGGCTGACCTAGTTACACAGGCTGCAATGCAAGAACCTTAATGGGGGGGGTCCACAGAGGTAGGTAGTCAGGTCAGGACATGGGTGGGCATAGATCACTCAGAGTTTTGGTGGGAGGGAAGAGCAAAGCTGCAAGTCTGGGATGAGCAGCTGGGCTCTTCCAGCCCTGGGGCTATGCAGCAAATACATGCATGCGTTTGGGAGATGAGATTAATGTTTTTCTAGATCAGGTTACCCTTTCTTGATTTAAGTTAGTATGTCTCCTGAGGTGAACTAACTTAAATCAGGTATTCCATTTTGGGGTGATTTAAGCCCTCTGCACAATTAGGTTAGAGCTATCTAAATGTAATGCCTGTACATACACTAAATTGACAAATAAGTGAAATAGAATCAGATCCTATGTATTTTAAGCAGTTTACAAGTATGAATGAGAAAATTTAACAGTGTTCAAAGATTTTTGTGATAATTGAACTATTTTTTGTATTCAGACTGAATAAAGATTCAAGAGTGCGAACATGCTTTATCAAATGGCTTTGAAAAGGTCACTATAGTGCAAAATAGCTATATAGCTGGAGTTCTGGGCAAGGATATGTTTAAGTTACTGGAAAATCTGAGAAATAATAAAAATGCCCAAGGTCCAAGTAATTGAATCCTAAGTGCCAGGTCTTAGGGATTGTATGCTAGGAAGATGCTTTGCATCATGAGACTGTGTATAGAGACTCCAGTCTAGGGGCAGGGCTTGAACTCTGTCCAAAGTCCCTTGGCTTAAATCACAGCAGAGCCAGTGGACCAGAACCCAGCAGAACAGCATGCTGAGCATAAAAAAAATTAAAAAGAAAAAAAAAGAAGCCAGAGGCTCAGCTAGAAATGAGATATTCATAGAACCATAGAAAGTTAGGGTTGGAAGGGACCTCAGGACATCATCTAATCCCACCCCCTGCTCAAACCAGGGCCATTCACAACAAGATCATCCCAGCCAAAGCTTTGTCTAGTTGGGTTTTGAAAACCTCCAAGGATGGAAATTCTACCACCTCTCTGGGTAACCTGTTCCAGTGTTTTACTGCCCTGCTAATGACAAAATTATTCTTAATATCTAACCTAAACTTCCCTTGCTGCAACTTGAGATCATTGCTCTTTGTTCTGTCATCTGCTACCACTGCTATCCATCCTCTTTTGAACCTCCCTTCAGGTAGTTGAAGTCTGCTATTAAGTCCCCTCTCAGTCTCCTCTTTTCTAGACTAACTAAGCCCAGTTCCCTCAGTCTTTTCCCTAAATCATGTCCCCCAGCCCCCTCACCATTTTTGTTGCCCTCCACTGAAATCTCTCCAATTTGTACACATCCTTTCTATAGTGGGGGACCCAAAACTGAACACAGTACTCCAGAAGTGACATCACCAGTGATGAACAGAGGAGAATAATCACTTCCCTTGACCTACAGGCAACATACCTACCAATGCAGCCCAGTATGCCGTTAGCCTTCTTGGCAACAAGAGCACACTGTTGGCTCCTATTCAGCTAATTATACTGTTAGCTATTGGTTCAGTTTGTAGAATTTTAGGAGAGTCATCATTCTTTCATTTTTTGAAAAGGTCTACACTTTCATCTTTCATTGAAAATTGAAACAAGTAAACTAGATAGTCATGAATTATGAGGATAGCAGCAAAGAGCAGCTACTGAGACTTTTTTTCTATATCTGTAGGATCCCTAGCCAAATGGGGTCCTTGTGAAGGACTGTGGCTCTTAGTTGTCACAAAATTAATTGATGTCTTAATTAATTTAAAAGCAATTGGTGTGACATAACTTGTGAAGTAGGAAAAAAGGAACTTGTAATCCTTATTCCATTAAGGTTTCCTAGTTTCCTAGTTTCAGAGTTGGTAAGGTCGGAAGGGACCTGAGCAGATCATCAAGTCCGACCCCCTGGCATGGTGGGAAAGAGTACTGGGGTCAAAAAACCCTGGCAAGGTGTTCATCTAGCCTCCTCTTAAAAACCCCCAGGGTAGGAGCCAGCACCACTTCTCTTGGAAGTTGGTTCAAGATCCTGGCCACCCTGACAGTGAAGTAGTGCCTCCTGATAACTATCCTGAATCTACCTACTGCTAGCTTGTGACCATTATTTCTAGACACTCCTGGTAATGCTTGGGGAAGCAGGGAGTCTCCCAGTGCCTGCTGGTCCCCCCTGCCTAGTTTGTAAATGGCCCCCTCAGCCATCTCTTGTGGAGGCTGAACAGCTTCAGGTCACTTAGCCTCTCCTTGTAGGGCCTGCCCTACTGACCCCGATCATGCGAGTGGCCCTCCTCTGGACCCTCTCCATGTTGTCTACATCCCTCTTGAAGTGCAGCACCCAGAACTGGATGCAGTACTCCAACTGCACCATGATCAATGTCAAAGAGAGGGGGAGGATCACCTACTTGGACCTGTCTGAGCTGCATCTGTAGATGCATGACAAGGTACGGTTTGCTTTCCTGACTGTGCCCCCACAGTGTCGACCCATGTTCATTTTGGCATCAATAATGACTCCAAGACCCTTTTCTGTCTCTGCACTGATGAAAAGGGAGTTCCCCATCCTGTATGTATGCTGCTGGCTATTCCTCCCCAGGTGCACTACCTTGCACTTGTCGGTATTGAAACCCATCCTGTTCTCATTCGCCCACCCCTGTAACCTGTCTAGGTCTAATTGCAGCCTATTCCTCCCTTCTGGCATTCCCACTACTCTCCACATCTTAGTGTCATCATCAAATTTGAACAGGGTGCTTTTTACCCCCTTGTCCAAGCCACTGATGACGATCCATAGATTCATAGACATTAGGGCTGGAAGGGACCTCGGGAGATCATCGAGTCCAGCCCCCTGCCCAAAGGGCAGGAAGTCAGCTGGGGTCATAGGATCCCAGCAAGATAAGCATCCAATTTACTCTTCAAGGTGTTCAATGTAGGTGCTTGAACCACCTCCGCTGGCAGACTGTTCCAGACCTTGGGGCCTCGGACAGTAAAGAAAGTCTTCCTTATGTCCAGCCTGAAACGGTCTTGCAGGAGTTTCTGACCGTTCGACCTCGTCATCCCTTGGGGCGCTCTGGTGAACAGATGTTCCCCCAGATCCTGGTGGTCACCCCTGATAAACTTATAGGTGGCCATCAGATCACCCCTGAGCCTGCGCTTTTCCAGGGTAAAGAGACCCATGGATCTCAGCCTATCATCGTAAGATCTGTTTTCTTGACCTCTGAACATGCACGTGGCTCTCCTCTGGACTCTCTCAAGCTTCTCCACATCCTTTTTGAATTGTGGAGCCCAAAACTGGATGCAGTACTCCAGCTGCGGCCTCACCAAGGCTGAGTACAAGGGGAGAATGACGTCCCGGGATTTGCTCGAGAAGCATCTATGGATGCACGCCAGCATTTTGGTCGCTTTACTAGCCGCAGCATCGCATTGGAGGCTCATGTTCATCTTGTGGTCAATGATGACCCCCAAGTCTCTTTCTTCTGTAGTGCTAACCAACATAGCACTGCTGAGCCTATAAGGGTGCTGCAGGTTTTTCCTCCAAAGGTGGAGAACCTTGCATTTTTTGGTGTTAAACACCATCAGGTTCTCGTCTGCCCATTTGCTGAGCTTGTCCAGGTCAGCCTGGATCACCCGCCTATCTTCTGGCGTGGATGCTTTGCCCCAAAGTTTGGTGTCATCGGCGAACTTGGCCAGTGACTCCCGACTCCAATGTCCACATCGTTAATGAAGATGTTGAACAGTATGGGTCCCAGCACAGAGCCTTGAGGGACCCCACTGGTCACAGGGCACCACGATGAGTGACTGCCATCAATCACAACCCTCTGGGTCCAACCACGAAGCCAATTTCCCAGCCAGCGGATCGTGGTGGAGCCAAGGCCACAACTGGCCAGTTTGGCCAAGAGGTGATCATGGGATACCAGATCAAAAGCTTTTTTGAAGTCAAGATATCTGACATCAATCTCTTCTCCCTCGTCCAGGTGATAGGTCACCTGGTCATAGAAGGAAATGAGATTGGTCAAACAAGACCTACCCGCAACAAACCCGTGCTGGCTGTCCCTTAGAATGTTAGCCTGGTCCAGTCCCTCAAGGATGGCCTCCTTAATAAACTTTTCTAAGATCTTCCCCAGGATAGAAGTCAGGCTAATGGGCCTGTAGTTAGCCGGATCCACTCTCCTCCCTTTCTTGAAGATCAGCACCACATTGGCCTTCTTCCAGTCTTCGGGCACTACACCAGAGTGCCAGGAGTTTTCAAAGATCCGTGCCAGGGGCTGGGCTATGACGCTCGCCAGCTCCTTGAATACCCTGGGGTGCAGATTGTCAGGGCCGGTTGACTTGAAGGTATCCAGCTTCTCAAGGTGTTCCTTCACGAGGTCAGCATTGATGGAGGGTAGGGGATCCCCCTCACCCAGATTTCCCTGTCCCATAGCAGGCATGGGCATCCCGTGTGACTGATGAAAGACTGACGCAAAGTACCTATTTAATAGGTTGGCTTTTTCCTGGGCGTCAGTTGTCAGTTGCCCCATCTGGTTTAGCAGGGGTCCAACATTGCCCTTGCTTTTCCTCTGGCTCCCCACATATCTGAAAAAGGACTTTTTGTTGTCCTTGATGCCTGAAGCTAGTTGGAGTTCAGTTGCAGCCTTGGCTTTCCTGGTTTGGTCCCTGCAGGACTGGACCAGTGCAGAGTAATCCTCCTTGGAGGTGAATCCCACCCTCCTTCCTTTGTAGGCTTTCCTTTTTAGCCACAGGAGGTCCGCTAGGTCCCTAGAGAGCCAGGGGGGCTGCTGTGCCTTCTTGCTGCCTTTCCTCCGTGTTGGAATAGATTTAGCTTGTGCACTGAGGATCGCTTCCTTGAGAAGCAACCACTCTTCTTGAACTCCCATCTCCCTGGGGTCATGGTCCTTGAGGGCCTGACCGACTAGCCTCTTGAGCTTATCAAAGTTGGCTTTTCTGAAGTCAAGGACTTCTGTGTTGCTGACTGACTTGCCAGCTTTACAGTGGATGGTGAAGGTGATCAGCTCGTGGTCGCTGTCACCCAACTTCCCATCAATCACTAGGTCGCCGATTAGGTCGTCCCCCGTAGCCAGTACCAGGTCAAGCAGTGCTTTGCCTCTCATTGGCCCATAGACTTCTTGAGTCAGGTAGAGGTCAACCACGCATGAGAGAAAGCTTTGCGCCCGCTCAGATTTAGCTGAGTGATCTTCCCAGGAGATGTCCGGGTAATTGAAGTCACCCATGACAACCAAGGTCCTGGAGCAAGCGGCCTCAGTCAGTTCCCGGGCGAACTCCTGGTCAAGCTCGGGACTTTGAGTGGGAGGTCTGTAGTAGACTCCGACCGTTGTGTCCCCTGTGCCGAATTCCCCACAAATTTTTACCCAGAGGCTCTCTAGCTGTCCATGCCGGTCGCCAACATCAGCTTGCAGGGACATGTAGCTTTCCTTCACATAGAGAGCTACACCCCCGCCCCTTTTGTCAACACGATCCCTGCTGTACAGGGTATACCCCTCTATACCCGTGGTCCAGTCATGGGTGGAGTCCCACCAGGTCTCCGTTATCCCAATGACATCATAATTCTTTGCACTGAGCAGGAGGACAAGCTCGTCCTGCTTGTTGCCCAGGCTCCTGGCATTAGTGTACAGGCAGGCAAGTGTGCCCTTGGGGGCTCTTGCCTTGCCCACAGATTGTGCCAGGGCTGGGGCAGGGGTGAGCTCCCTTAAGTGCCCCCTTAAGTGCCTTGGTCCGCTGGCTTTGCAAGGGCTGTTCAGCGGGCCAGCAGGGGCAGTAGTCCCCCCATCCCCCAGCGGGCTTAGTTTAAAGCCCGGTGGAGCAGGTCAGCCAGCCTGGCTGAGAAGAGCCTCCTCCCCAGGGGAGAGAGGTGGAGGCCATCTCTTCCCAGCAGCTCGATGCCTCTCTCTCCAAAGAGCGGGCTGTGGTCATGGAAGCCAAAGCCTTCCCGATAACACCAGCGCCGCAGTCTTTGGTTCACCGCGTGGATCCTCCTCTCCCTCCTCAGCCCATAGCCCGAGACTGGGAGGATCGACAAAAACACCACCTGAGCTCCCAGACCCCTAAGCCCCACTCCCAACTCCCTGTAGTGCCTCATGACCTGGCTGGGGGTGCTCCGAGCCATGTCATTGGTGCCCACATGAATAAGGAGCATGGGGTAGTGGTCTGTGGGCCGGAGGAGCTGCGGGATCCTCTCCGCAATGTCTTGGATGCGGGCCCCTGGGAAGCAGCAGACTTCCCGGGCTAAGGGGTCGGGGCGGCAGATTGCCCCCTCAGTGCCCCGCAGGATGGAGTCTCCCACAACAAACACCTTACGCTTTGTCTTGGGGAGAGTGGGGCCAGTAGCTGTGGTCGAGCCTGGGTTGCCTGCGGGAGCTGGCAACTGCGTGGGCTCTGCTGGATGTTGAACAGTGTGGGCCCAGGGACTGAGCCCTGCGAAACTCCACTGCCCGCACCACTCCAGGTCGAATAAGACCCATCCACCTCCATTCTCTGGGTGTGGCCCTCCAGCCAATTAGTGACCCATTTGACTGTGTAGGTGTCAATGCCACAGTCTCGTAGTTTTTTAATGGGAATGAGGTGAGAGACAGTGTTGAAGGCCTTCCTAAAGTCCAGAAAGACTACATCCACCGCTACACCTGCATCTAAGGATTTTGTGACTCAGTCATAGAAGGCCACCAGGTTGGTCTGACAGGACCTGCCTCTAATGAACGCATGTTGGTTGCCCCTAAGCATAATCTCTCCTACTGGCCCCTTGTGGACATGAGCCAGGATAATTCTCTCAAAAAGCTTACCCAGGATCGAGGTAAAACTAACTGGCCTATTGTTTCCTGGGTCCTCCTTCCTCTCTTTTTTGAAAATGGGAACCATACTGGCCTCTTTCTAGTCCTCTGGCACCAGGCCAGAGCATCGTAAGTACTCGTAAAGCCATGCCAGGTCCCATAATGGCCTCTGCTAATTCCCTAAGCACTAAGCGGTGTAGATCCTCAGGACCTGCTGATTTAAATACATCCAGTCCCTCAAGAAGTTCCCTGACTAGGTCCTCACTGACCCTAGGCCTGGGTGCGCCTCCTCTGGGTCCTGGTGTGGGGGGGTGACTTGGTTCCTGCTCAGAAAAATGAAGGGAAAGACATTTTTAAATAGGTTAGCTTTGCTGTCTGGTGCAACAACCAGAGTTCCTAGCATGTACTGCAGAGGCCCCATGTTACCCAGTACCTTCTTTTTACCCGCTATGTATTTAAAAAAGGACTTCTTGTTGTCCTTGATCTGGGTAGCTAGGCCCAGTTCCATCTCTGCCTTGGCCTTCCTGACTGCTCCCCTACAGCCCCGAGCATCCGAGGTATAGTCCTCCCTGGTGATGGCCCCTCCTGTCTATTGGATGTACGCCTCTGTGACAGTTGCGCCTCTTCAGGGCCGTCTACTAGTGATCCTGTAACACTGATTAAGGGCCAACCGCCCGCCTTCTCGCCTGCCATGCCTCATTGTTATTTTGCTTGATTGGAAGATTTTAATCAAGCGAGAGGCTGCCTATTTTCCGTCTCGGTGCCTGAGGCACTATCTGCGGCTCCTTTCCTTCTCTTACACTGCTGCCCAAGCCTCACAGATGTATCTGGCATTGTTCAGGTCTATTCTACTCTCCGTACCATGTGGACGCTGTCTGGCTTGTCCCTCCGCCTGCACCCTCGCTGGTGCCCTTTAGCTTGTCTCACAGCCTGCACTCCTACCGGCACCCTCCAGCTTCTCCTGCACTGCTTCTCGCCAGTGCCTGCTCCTTGGCTCCGGGGCTTCTCACTCCCCCCTGGCTCCGGGGCTTCTCACTGCTACCCTAGCTCTGGGGCTGGGGCCAATGCACCCAAAAATGCTGTGCCCTCTCTGGTGCCGGGAACCCCCACACTACTGTGGAGTCCCTATGAGGCCTCCTCCAACCCCTAATAACCCCTCTGGTCAAAACAATAAACACAAGAACACAAAGCCCCCAGGCTACAACATAAAAGCTAAACCATCCGGTCAAACAAGAATTAATCTACCAGAGAGAGAGCGCACCAACCCCAGCAGCAACCAGGGAATGTTCCCACTGTCAGAGTTCTCCCCTTCATCTGCACTGGCTGAGTTCCTCCTCCCTCTGCCGCTGGAGGGAAACTGCCCTCCTGGCCTCCTGCCTGGGCTTAATAAAGGCTATTTCCCCTTCCTGTCTCTAGGTTTCACTGGTTACCCTAGCAACCAGCACTTGCGCAGTCCTGGTGACTGGCAGCTGAGCCTCCCCCTTCTTACCACTAGGGGTCTCTCCCAAGCTGTTTCTGCTCTCAGCCACAGGGCACCTGAGTGCTCTGTGACAGCCTCCTTTTTAGCTAGGAGACATTCTTGAATGCTTCTGGTGAGCCATGTGGGCTTTTGCACCCTCTTGCCCCCTTTGATCTGTGTTGAGATTACCTCCCTTGGGCTTGGAGGATCATCTCCCTAAGGAACGACCACTCTTCTTGGACACCCAACTCCCCTTCCTTCCTAGCTCTTCCCCTTGGTTGTGTGGTCTATAGTAGACCTCCACCGTTAAGTCCCTTTCCCCTCAACTTCCTTGTATTCTAACCCAGAGCACTTCACTGTGCCCTTCCTCTGAGTCAGTGCTACTCACTGAGGATGTGTATTTCTCCTTGATGTAGAGCACCTCATCACCACCTTTCCTCCCTGTCCTATCCATCCTGTACAGCCTATAGCCCTTGATACTCACTGCCCAGTCGTGCGTTGGGTAAACTACTATTTATTATTGTTGATACTGGGTGAAAGTTTGTGTGGCCCATGACAAGTTTAGGCAACTTGGTTTAAGTTCCCTAAACCTGAGTTACATTCTGTTAATGGAAGCATTTGCTGCTTGCTGGGAAGAACAGGCAACAGAAGGTAAGTAAGTCAGGGTTGTGGCTGACAGGTCTGTGGGGGATGGCTGATCTGAAAGAGGAGTTGGTGGGTGCACAGAGAGTGGTTTCCAGTCCACTGAGTATAGTGAAGGGAGAAGGGAAAAGCCCAATGAGGGTTCAGGGGGGTGGGGAGGGGTTAACCAAAGAAGCCTGGGTCCTTTCCTCCAAGTTGTTTAACACAGCACAGCCTTGAGGTTGTGGCAAATGGCTGGTCTTTCCCAACCCCAAAACTGTATTGTGAATGCATGCAGGCATTTACTAGGGTAGGTTTACCTTTGGTAGGACAGGTTAATTCCAAGATAATATTGACTCTATTCAGCTCTGAGGTGAACTAACTTTTGATTGTACAAACTTTGCTTCTTGGTTAGTGTGCTATGCTGGGCAGTGAGAAATATCCTGGTTCAACTGCCCTCCGCATGATTGGAGGGAGGAGGCAGCAGGGAAGTGGTTCATAATTTAAGATCTTCAGCTTTCCAGGAGTGTGCTTTAGGCACTGAACTAGTGGGCACACACTCAGCCCATTTTCCCATCTTGAGGCTAGGCCCAAAATTTATGGGTTCTGGTCAACAACATTTTCAGGTGCTGAAGTCCATTGTGCATCTGTAAGGGGTACCCACTGTAGAAGTAATTGGCTTCTTTGACTAGAAAAAAAACAGACAAAGACCAGAAGTACTGACACTGCTTAATTCAAATGTCCTGAGATAAGGAATCCGCATTCCTGCATTCCTTGGGTTATCTTGATATCTTGCCCTGTATGCCTTGGGATAGCCCTATGCATAAATAATTGTTTAAGTAAACGACCTAAGTTTCTGTGTAATTTACTATTGTTTTGTTTCTCCAAGATGTATCCTTTTATCTCTTTCTCTGTCCTTAGTATAAATACGCTGGTAAACTTAGAGAGTCTGAGAAATCCTTTGAAACAGACAAGGGTGATTCCCCTTGCTGTATGGAATTCTCCCTGTGATCACAGTATATAGCCTTAAATAAAGAAAAGCTGGCTCTGTCAACCACAACGCGAAGTTTGATTTCTTCCACAATTTGGTGCCGTGACTCGGATCGAGACGCCCGGAGTGATCAGTTGGGACACAGACATCTCTTCACTGAAGCCCTGGTGCCAAACCAAGGTAAGAGACCTTTTGAAATCTCCATTGGGGCTTTTCAGTGAGAGGCTGTCTCTGTGTCTTCCTGATTCACTACTTGAGGCTCACTCTATCCGAACTTTTGCTGCCAAAACTGTCAGACCCATTGTGTAAGTATTAACTGTAAGTAGAAAGGTTAAGACTCAAGGTTAAGACTCAAGGTTAAGAGTTAAGACTCTGTGTTGCTGTTGTCAGTGAAAGTATTTCCCTGTATGAATTGAGTTCAGTTCTGTAAAGAACTGTGAGGTCTTTCTGAGGCCAGAAGTAGAAACCTTGTGCAGCCGCCCTGAAGACACCAGATTTATTCTGTGTGCTCTTTGAAAGCAAGGGTGCAAGGTAGAAACTCTTAGAGTGTGAATGTTTTTCCACGATAAGCAATGACCAAGGCTGAGACTAAAAAAAATGCTCTTGAACCTTGTGCCTCAATGCAGAAATTCCCTTGTGTGAATTGAGAGTATGAATAGAGAAATATGAGCCACTGACCAGGTCTGAGACTAAGGTTGGGTTCAGCCACCCCAAGGCTGTCCAGAAGGGCAGTTTTGAACACAAGGGGGCCCAACTGGAACCTCATGACCCAGTGGACAGATTTACCCTTTCCCCAACCTCATAAATGAGCTGTGTCTAACGGTGAGTAACTGCACTGTGTGCTGTTATTGCAGTGGAGTCTTGTCTTTGGACATTAGCCACAACATCTCTGTGCCACTAGCAAGTCTCACAACCTGACCAGACACCCTGAATAAGCCATTCCTGTATGAAAGACCTGTGTGAATTGAGGTTAAAGATATGGGGAGCGGAGAGTCTAAAAGACATACCGGCTCTGCCAAAAGGGACTCCAGCATTGTACATGTACATACGCTATGGCCATAAAAGTTGTAAGTTTCTAGACAAATGGAATTGGTATACCAGAGATGATTTTAGCTGGCAGTTTCCCCTGGAGGGAACATTTGATTTAAGTAAAATTGTTCATCCCCAGAGAGACCTTGAGTTAAGGGGTGGTAATATACCACAGACTCAGTGGGACACATTTTTTTTATTAATATAAAGAAGCTTCCAAAAGATGTCAGAATAAAATAAATAAATAAAATAGGGGGAAAAAAATCTCAAGTTCAGAGTCTTAAAGACTCCCAAGAGAAACTGAAATCTCAGATAAAGGAATTGAACAGAAAGGTGCACCAAAAGGGGGACCCCCCATCAATAGTACCATCAGCACCTAAATAACTTTATCCACAAATAACTGAGAATGAATCTGCAGAAGATATAACTGATTTTCTTAATGTGCCACCCCCATATCAGTTCCAGGCACAATCTGAACCTGAAGAAGTCCAAAGTAACCAAATAGAGACTTCTGGCAGGAATAGCCCACCTCACCAAGAAACTATCACTCAACAATCGTCACCTGCCCCCGGGGCATGCCCACATCCACCAAAGACATGGCATCTGTCTCCTGAAATCTCAACTCCCTTCTCTTGTTTAAGGTCTTATACCCAGTATGGTCCAGCCCCTTCTTTAAAATCTAAGAAGGCTCAGCTTATGCCTTTACGCCAACTTCCAGGGCAAGGTCCAAATGGGGAAACTACAATCACAGTCCCTGTCCCCTGGACCCCAGGAGATCTCCTAAACCTTGTTAAACAATTTCCCGACATCAGAGAGGAGCCCCAGAAATTTAAAGATGAATTGGAAACTGTAATCTATTGTTATGATCCAACATAGGCAGATTTGAACCAATTAATGAGAAGTGTTCTGCCCTCTGAAGTCCACAACCACCTCATCGCACAGGCTACTTGGCCTACTCAAGACCCCAGAATTGGAGATCACTTAGCAGATGCCCAAAGAAGCCTCTTTGAGGCTGTGCTTAAAATTTGCCCTTGGAAAACTGACTGGCCAAAATACATAACTGTAAACAAAATAAAGGAGAATCCCCAGCAGACTACATGGACCGCTTGAAACTAGTATTTGAAAGACATTCTGGTATTGAAAATGCAGCTGAAACTGCCCCAGAAGCAGTTGCTTCTGCTTTTGTCCACGGACTTCTTTCTAAAGTCCAGGAATAGTTGTGCACAAGTGCTGTAGGCTGGCAGACTAAGCCACTTGCAGAACTAGTCACCACTGCAAATCATTGTACAACCTGCCAGGAAAAGAAAAAGGAATCTACGGAAACTAAGCTAATATCATTGCAATTACAGACTTTAGATAGGGACAGAAGCCGAGGTTTCCATCAAGGACAGTTCAGAGGCAGGGGACATGGTCATGGGATGGGACGAGGAGGATTTCAGTCCCAAAATAATGACAGTTGGCATTATTGTGGCCAACCAGGACACTGGAAGGCTCAATGTCCTCACCGCCCTGGCCAGCCGGGGATGACGTTTAAACCTCCACCACCTCCTCTCACTCAATTCTCTGTCCTGAATCAGGGAGCCTTCTGTTAGGCCAGCTTGAAAAATAGTAACATCATCACAGCCCTGCTTCTCCCACTTAATCAATATGAGCCCTTCATTTCCTGCGTGATAAATGGCATCTCTACAAAATGTTTAGTAGACACTGGTGCAAGCCGCTTTTCTCTTAGAGCTGAAGAATTTTCCACAACTCCCCTCTCCTCTGCTATTGTAAATGCTGTGGGAATTTCAAATCAAATAGTTCCTCATCCTGTTTCCGAACCATTACATGTTTCTCTTGGTTCTGTTTCTGATCAACATGCCTTTCTCCTTAGTCCTTGTTCTCCTGTTAATTTGTTAGGCAGAGATTTGCTTTGTAAACTCGGCTGTACTATCTATTGTTCTCCTAATGGTGTTTATTTAGATGTCCCTTGTGATAACGAGATGGCAGTACTTGCCGCTTTAGCTAGCTCACCTCCTGAACCTGAGTTCCCTGATCTTTCTGTGTTGGAAGAAGAAATCATAAAAGCTGTCCCTCCATTTCTCTGGTCCCAGCAAGCTAATGAAGTAGGACAAATCCATACTACCCAGCCTGTAAAATTAGATTAAACCCAGCTAAGCCTTTACCCAAAGTTGCTCAATACCCTTTACGCTTCCTGAAGAAGGGATACGCCCTTTTATAACTGCCCTTTTAAAGCAAAGTATCATTGTCCCAACTAAGAGCCCTTGTAATTTGCCTATTCTTCCTGTAAAAACCTGGAAAGAATATCTATCGCTTTGTATAAGACCTCCATGCGGTAAATTCTGCAGTTTTACCTACTTTTCCTGTTGTACCAAATCCAGCTACTATCTTGGCCTGTATTCCCCCTAAAGCTTGTTATTTTATTATTGTTGACTTGTGTTCTGCATTTTTTTTTCTTATTCCAATACACCCTGATAGCCCGTTTCTCTTTGCATTTACCTATCAAGGACTTCAGTATACCTAGACGTGATTGCCCCAGAGCTATACTGAATCCCCTTCTTTTTTCTCGAATTTTGAAAAAAGATCTAGATGACATAATATTTCAAGAAAATTCTGTGCTTGTGCAATATGTTGATGATTTGCTCTTGGCATCTACCTCCTTAAAGCCTGTAAAAACAAAGAAGGCAGCACATCCCCCATCTTGGGGACCGTTTGTAAATTTACAATTAGATTTTATTCAAATGCAGAAATGTTGTTCTTATGAATATGTTGTCGTTATTGTATGTATGTTTAGAAGCCTACCCATGTGCAAAAGCTGACACCATAACTGTAAGCAAAAAGTTGCTCAGAGACTTTATTCCAAGGTTTGGTATTCCTTTATCACTAAACTCTGATAGAAAAACTCATTTTACTGGACAAATAATGAAAGAAGTCTGCAAAGTCCTGCGGATCCAACAGAACTTTCATTGCCCATACCATCCGCAGGCCTCGGGTCAAGTAGAACGCCAAAATGGCATTCTGAAAAATAAACTGGCCAAAATTTGTGCTGAGACTCACCTAAAATGGTCAGATGCACTTCCCATAGCCCTTATGAGTATGAGATCTACTGCCAACTGAAAAACTGGGCTTAGCCCACATAAAATTCTAATGGGAAGACCCATGAGGCTCCCCGCCTCGCCACCTGTTGCCTCCTACTTTTGCGATATACATTCACTTGATGATACCATTCTAGACTATTGTAAAGCACTAATGAAGTGTGTTAAGGCTTTTCATTCACAGGTACAGGCAGCTCTCCCAAAGAACCAGGTGAGCCGTGCCATTCTTTCCTGCCTGAAGATTGGGTCCATGTAAAAGTCCATCAAAGAAAGTCATCTCTGGAACCTCGCTGGAGAGGCCCATTCCAGGTACTCCTGACCACCAACACTGCAATAAAGTGTCAAGGACTCCAGACATGAATCCATGCTTCACACAGTAAGAAAACATCAGCCCCATTAGACCTAGAGTCTCCTCCATATCAATCTTGTAATCAGCCTCCACAGACTGGTAGTGAGCCTAGCGCCTGCCAGCAGGAGAGCTCAAGGCCAGTAGTGAGCCAAGCGCCTACTGGCGAAGAGGATTTGCCACTACAGAGCGAAGAGGATGTGCCCCAATGACACCACTATGCCCTTCGGGACAGGTAAAAGGCCTCTACCTAGTTCCTGGTTCCCGAGGTAAAGTTGGTTAGTCATGATTTGGATAGTTCTCAGTATTTCTTTTTGGGCCATCTTATATGAACTTGACTCATCAGTTATAAGAAACTCTGTAAACCAAACTACACTTCTGCCCCCACAAAGAAGATCATTTCATGAAAATGTGTTCTTGTCTTTAGTTAATCAAATTGGAATAGATTTAAATGTCTCTCATTGTTGGATATGTAGTCATGTCCCTATCTATTCTACTGGAGGAATACCCATGATACCGGTACCCTTGAATGCAACTCAGATGTTAGCCCCTTACTATTCAAATTTTCATGGGAACGAAACCTGGCAGAATGTAAGTTGCAACCGGTCTGAATATGTACGATTAGCGTGTGCCACCCCTAGAAAGTTCTGTTGGACCTGTAATAGATCTTGTGTTGCAGTAGGAGTCAGTAAATATGAGGTAGAATTTAAAATAAATGGTGCTTGGTTTTCTAATAATTCCTGGATATCTAACTACTCCCCTGCAGGTCAATTTTCAGGCTATTATTTGCAATGAATGATGTCCCCACGCTGTAATACAGGTGGATATACTGCATTAACTAGTCACTATTTTGTATGTGGAGATAAGGCCTATAAAAAAACTTCCCTCTGGTTGGAGAGGAACGTGCTATATCTCCGCAGCGTATCCTGCTTTTACTATAAGATCTCATTTACCTAAAGGGAGAATTCGCAATGTTCATGGAATTACAGAAAATCAAAGATTTTGGGGTATAATGTTTCCCAGCTATGGCACAGGCTTAGCTATGTCTGAAATAAAGAAAGTTGCAGCATCTTTGGAAAAGATTGCTAATGCTACTGCTGATAGTTTTGATAAAATAAATACAGAAATGAAGGAAATAAGGCAAATGACATTGCAAAACCGACTTGTATTAGATTATATACTAGCCCGCAAAGAAGGACTCTATGCTTTAATAGGTAAAGAATGCTGTACTTATATTCTCGATAATTCAAAAGAAATCCAGGATTTAAGTAAATATATTCAAAAAAAGAAGCAGCTAAATTGCATGAGTCAAATAACTGGAATTTGAATTCTTGGTTTAGCTCTATTTTGAGTTCCTTAGGCTCTACTGTTATTCATAGTTTGTTGATATTGTTTGTTGTTTTTTTTGGAGTATACCTAGTGTTTATGATAATACAAAGTTGCATAAGCCATACTGCTAAACCAATGAAGAATAGACCATCAACCAGAAATGAGGTATATAATTTGTATGTTGAAATAGCAGAAAGTAAAGAAAAAGAAAAAACTAGAAGTTGAAAGGCTAATGGCTATAAATATCTAACTTGTAAAAAAAAAAATAAAAAAATTAGGGAATGTAGAAGTAATTGGCTTCCTTGACTAGAAAAAAACAGACAAAGACCAGAAGTACTGACACTGCTTAATTCGAATGTCCTGAGATAAGGAATCCGCATTCCTGCATTCCTTGGGTTATCTTGATATCTTGCCCTGTATGCCTTGGGATAGCCCTATGCATAAATAATTGTTTAAGTAAATGACCTAAGTTTCTGTGTAATTTAGTATTGTTTTGTTTCAAGATGTATCCTTTTATCTCTTTCTCTGTCCTTAGTATAAATACGCTGGTAAACTTAGAGAGTCTGAGAAATCCTTTGAAACAGACAAGGGTGATTCCCCTTGCTGTATGGAATTCTCCCTGTGATCACAGTGTATAGCCTTAAATAAAGAAAAGCTGGCTCTGTCAGTTCTGATTCAACCACAACGCGAAGTTTGATTTCTTCCACACCACAAATGTTTTAGCCACTTGTGCACATGATCCATCTTCACAGATATGGAAAATACCTCTCATTGTATAACTGTAAAAAAGGGCTACTTCCATGATCAGGAAAAATAGACTGTCATCCTCAGTAAGCAAGTAAAAGGTAGCTTGAGTGCTTTCCTCCAAGCCATTTTGACACCTAAGAGGTAGCAGAACATCAGACCCACTAAGATTCATAGATAAGAGTTCGCAGGATGAAGAAATTCAATTTCTCTGGCAGTTTTTAATCTGAAAATGTAGACAGAAATGTTTTGTAGCCTACTGTGGCAGGGAGAAGATCATGTGGCCAGCCGAGGTGTCAGCCCACCCCTCTGTCTAAGGCAGTCCTCCCTGTCTCACCTGCCACAGCTTGCTGTTCAATAATACAAGATGAAATAAATAGGAGGCTGCCCATTTAATGCCCCAAAGCCATGGGGTCTACACATGACTCTGACCTTCTTTACCATGTCCCATGCCTCAAAGATGGCATCCAAAATTATAGTCGTTCTGGCCAGAAGCCAGGCCAAACTCTGCACCTCACTGGGCCTTTCACACACTAAACATACACTCTTGCACCCTCTCACATGGCTTTATTTGCTCTGCTCCCACTCACAGGGCCTCTTTCATACTTCCCCCTCACTGGGCCACTCCAAACCTGCCCTGCTTCTCTTGAGTGGCCCCTTTGGGCCATCAGGCATGCCTACTTCCACTCCAGTTGATCCTCCCACAGCCCATTAAGTGCCTCCTGCAGCCTACTCTACAGGTGGCAGTCCTTGCACCTAACACTAGGCTGACTTTAGCCATTAGCCCCTCACCAGCACTAGGCTCTTTCATCCCTTTTCTGGGGCCACTCGCTACCTCCTCACTGGGGCTAACTCTATGTCCCCTTCCTGGGGCTTGGGGTCTTACACACCCAGGGACACAGATGCCTTTCCTGAGCATGCCCAGCCCCGATGTTTGACCTATGACCCACTAGGTAGTGGGGGCTAGGGTTATAAAGTGCCCCTTCCTGTATTTCACTGGGAAGGCAACCAGCCTTGCATTTCTGGGGACCTACCCCACCATGGGTAGCCCCATCAGGCCATCTTTCCCCAGCAGGGCACAGTTTCATACCCAGGACCAGAAGCCTTCTGCCATCCCCATAGCTCATGCCCTTACCTCCAAGGTGAGGTGTTCCTGACCAGCCACTCAGCCAGGTGTTGTGCTGCCAGGTTCCAGCAGCAGACTGGTGGCTCACCCCTGAGAGCCTGAGCTAAAATGAAGTCTGCTCAACTCTCTCCTCCAATCACATGGCCCTTACAGGATCCCATGACCACCACATAGGGGATGGCCTGTACCTGCTGGCTGCCCTGTTGCCACTCAAAGCCCTTAAAGTTTCAGGCATACCTACTTATTTTTTTACTTGGATTTTCATGACAGCACACAACTGAATAGGAACTATTAGGGTTAAACACTTTTGAAAATCTGGCATTTCATTTAGGTGTTTAAATGAGAACTGAATTTTTTTGGAAGTAACACTTATGTCTTCCAGCATTATAACTGTGTCTTTGGCTTTGTAATATATAATGTAATAGTAAGCAATGATCAATCCTTCTAGATCACAGTGTATGTGTGAGGGGTCACCTAGACCTTTGACACATTTGCTAGGAAGAATTATGGAGGACTAGAGGCTTTCCAGACCTCTCATCCTCTATTTAGGTGCTCAGACAGAATCCAAAGGCCAAACTGAGTCTTGGCATTCAGTACTTCAATGGCTATAGTTATGTGTGCAACACCAGCATGACAGATAAGTATTCTACTGCTGAATCACAACAGGAGGGTAATATATAATGACACTGTCATTAAACTGGACAACTTAACAAATCAATGTATTTCCATCTTAAACGATAGCACTATGCAACCATTATATATATATATATATTAACTTATGATTAACCCTGAAGAGGAAGGGGAAGTTTCTAGAGTAAGATGTCTTCATTATTTTCAAAGCTTGTTGTGACGGGAATCTTCAAAGTGAATGTAGGTATATATAAGCAGCATAGCACTTAATCAAGAGCTGCAATCTTTACAAATGCCCAGACAGGGTAGATGGAATCTTCACATTGAGCAATAATACCAGAGTGGCTCATAGATTTGGAAGTTGACGTCTGAGTCCATACAAAAAAAGAAGAAAAAGTTAAGTGACAAGCAGCTGTGCATAAAGTTGATTCTTGTCCCTGTCTGTTGTTGGCATCCTTTCTGATAATACCAATATTCAGGAACAATGGCAAGTCTTACATGGCTCACAGTGCTGTGTTCTGTATTTATGTATGAATTTCTATCTTTGTATTTTTTATTATAAAAACACATAAAAGCTACACATTGTCAATTTATTTAGGGTTTTTTCTCACTCATTCTTTTGTTCATTTAGTAATTAAGCATATAGAAAAGGTTTCTAAGTTTTCTATCAACAACGTTCTGTAAAATTCTCCATGAGCCTCTATGAATTCAGATAGCTGTACTACTGCATGATATAACCTTGTTCAACTTAACAAGCTAAGCAGACTCAGGCTGAAGTTGTATCAGACTTGAAGACCTCTGAGGAATACTTCATTTGCAGGGATCACTATAGGGCTACTTACTCAGTGGGAAACACTTCTCTCTAAGACAGTATTGAACTACTGCCCCAGGCAAGAAATCCTAAAAGACACTATAATTAGGGTGCAATCCACTACAGCTCCTTAGAAACAGAAGACAGAAGGAAGGAAGGACTTTAACTTTTTAACTACTTTATTTAGGGGTTCAGGGTACAAAAAGTTGGCCCCTCCAGGGTCCAAGTCCAATATACAAAGCAAAGACAAACAATTTACCATCAAACCAAGAGTACCATGTCATAACATCCATAACATGACACTGTGACAGACACCTTCACTATATTACACATTGTGTCTAACATGCCATTATGCAGTTGGGACACCGGCTACACGGTCATATAAACCAAAGCTCTCTATAAACAAATGATTTGTATCCTGATCTATGTGACCATATACATGAAAAACCCTTCAACTTCCCACACCAAGAAAAAAGAAAAAAGCAGCCTGGTGAGGGCCCAGGGAAAGCTGGGAGTCTCAGTCTGACATTGAGCCTGCCCGGTCACCCAGATTGGTCATGACATTACAGTGCGTATTGAAGATAGCCATCTTCCATGTGGTATAGTGCTCCCTCAAGGGCCCAGCATTACTCAAAGGCAGACGCTGCCCACTGGGGCACAGTGTGCTCAAACTCCAGTGAGAGGCGCACCTGCACCAGGAGGCTGAAAAGCCAAAGGGCATTATCTGAGCCAGTCCTGGCAAGCTGGTTATGGAGGCTCTTGAGATCAGCCATCTTAGCCTGACCCAGTAGAAATTTGGCCAGGCAGATGGTGCCCTGCTCAGCCACCTGGTATGGGTAGGAGCACACATAGGTGGTCTCCGAAAGTTTTCTGCCTGGTGCCCACAGTGGCGGCTCGAGGACAACAAAGAGTGGCCACAAGCAGGGCAGTTGAGAAAGGCATGAAAGAGGTTCTCCTTAATGCCCCTGGGGCAGAAGGGGCAGGCCATCCATGTGGCTGGGTCAAAGTGGGACTCAGATGTGCCAGTGGCTAGGATGTTGTGCAGCAACTGCCACTGTAGGTCACTAGTCTTCTTGGTGGTTGGTTGCTTATACAATGTGCACCAAGCTGGGTAGGCTGGAAGGGAATTAGGAAGGAAGGAAAGAAAGGAAGGATTGGCCATTTTATCTGAAAAAAAAGCACTTTAACATAGAAAGTTAAGAAAATATATACAGCTAAACTGATATGTGTGTGATTAAATGAGAATGTGGAAATATGTTAGCCGTAGATGGGAAAATATAAATGCGGTGAAGTCTACGTTTGTGTGGATATTGTCCAAAACATTTTATGGCATGCATGAAAGATTTTTAGGGGGTAAATGTCTTAAAGCAGTATAAAAATAAGAATTTAGATAACTGATTGTGGAGGAGGGTGTGAACAAGGATTTTTTTATCACAGCAGGAACAGCCTTGCACTTCCCAGCTGTGGTAGACAGGTAGAAGCAGTTCTGTACTACCCAGCCGTACAAACTAGGTGTGGGGACACAGCAGCAGCAGCCAGGGTACATAAGCATGATCACCCCTCTTTCTCCCTTCTCTCCTTCCTGTAACTACAACAGTACAGGGGTGTAAAATTTGTTCATTACACCTCTGATAATAAGTAGAGATTGGAATAAAATTAAATTTTAATCAAAGTAGGTATATTGATCTAATTACATTTTTAAAACTGACAGAATAAATCAAGGAAATTAATTTGAGCAAACAGGAAGGAAGGCATATTCTGGTGAAAAAATAATTCAGAGTAGGTAAGTGCTTATTGAATGTGTGAGATTGGTTGGGTGGTTAAGTGTATTATGTCTGAAAAAAATGTGTATTTGCATACTACCGACAAATATTTTTAAACATAATGAGCAAATGGAAAAATTCCAAAAGGCAAGTGAAAAGGAAATCTTGTGTTTGTTTTCAGAAGGAGAAAGCTTAAGAATCTGTTTCATGGGGGGAAAAAAATCCATACATGCAAATTAGAAGGGACTTGCACTTTGTGACAATATTGAGTCCTAATTTTAATATTGAAGCAGGGTTTGCCTACTTATAAATCAGTCTTCAGAACCAGTACACAGTCTCTGTTCATGATATGACTTGTAAGAGAGCAGAGCCTTTAACTGAAAGACAAGATGGAAAAGTATCACTGGGCATGCCTACACTCCGATAGCAATGCGTCTTTGCCAGGACATTTCCAAGCATGCTACAGCTACCTACTCCAAATACGTATCCAGAACCTAGAAATATATATAATCCAGGGCATCCCTCTTGTTGCTTTTGAGACACTGATCTCTAGTGTGCTTGAAAGCATGAGCTAAAGGTGACTGTGGAACACTTTTTGTCAGTGTATTTCCATTTCTGGAGCCTCCATGGGTTATGCAGCTGGTGCGTAGATGTGCCCACTGACATCTCATCCTCCCCTAACTGCAACACATTATGTAAAAACAACAGATACTAAATGCTTTCAGAACCTTCCATGGAACCAAATGGTTAGGATTTGGGGCCAGATACAAATTAAACTTTTTGGTATCCAAGCAGGACTGAGGTAGATTTCAGTGGTCATAGAGGTCATAAAAAAATCCAAAACAAATACACTCTAGAAGTGAGAAGTTTACTAGATTCATCTTCATCTTGAAGAGTTCTTAGGCTTTTAGATTTGGGTTACAGTTTGTGCTTAGAAGTAATTCAAATACATCACTTACAAACCTAACTCTTGTTTAGGCTCTTGTGATACTGAACAATTCTGGGATGCTGAAAGTCACTCAAAGTTTTCAGACAGTGATAGATCATGTCCACTTATTGACTGATACTGAAAATATACATGCAGTCATTACAAAAAGAAGGCAACTGTTGGTGCTAACCTATTGATTAAAGAACACCCAGAGAGTAGTAATAAAACTAGGGCTGTGCAGAGTAGATAATATTTGATTCGACAGCCATGTCAAATATTAAACCGGATCCTGCTTTGATTTTCTGTCTGGTTTGAGTCGGAGCGGGTCTGCTTCACCTCGTGGTCGAAGCTCAGTCGAATATTCAAGCTGCTCTGACTTCCCCATAGGCTATAATGGGGAAAGTTGAAGCAGGCTATAATTTTGGCATTTCTTATCTGATCTTAATGAAACTTGCAGGATGGTAGCTCCTGAGGAGTGCACAAAGCATGCCAGGTTTCAATAAGATAGGTTCAGGGCGTGCAGAGAAACTGCACCCCAAATGCTTGAGAGCAAACCGCCTGTTACTTCTATGTGCAAAGCCACAGGGAGCTCAAAACTGCAGGCTTGCTAGCCCCTGAGGAGCCCATAAGGCCTGCCAACTTTCACAGTGATAGGTGCAGGGGTTTGGGGGAAACTGCACCTTAGGCTGCTGACAGACAAAACTCGTGATACAGATGGAGTGAGGAGGGCGGCATTAACTCCGTCTGCACCTGGAGCTTGGAGAACATCAGCAGCAGAACACCAGCTGCTCCACCAAACCAGGATCCAAGCAGGTGTGGTGGGGTGGGGTGTCACAACTTCAGTGTCAACCCTTGGTGAATATTTGACCCGAGCTGTTAATATGTGACTCGCGCTGTTAATATTCAACTTCCGGTATTCTATTCAACAGCTATTTGACCAGGTGCTATTCGACTCAACTTTCACTTTTCAAGGTCAAATATGTTGAATATTTGTTGAATCGAATATTAAGTCGAAGCTTTCCACAGCCCTAAGCAGAACCGGGCTTTAGGCACACATCAGCTTGAATAGCCTTGACTGCATAACTCACATTTCCTACAAGATTGACTAATCAGGCTATGGATTGGGTTGAGGATGTCAGCATGAAATGGTCCCACTCTACATATTCTGTTGAAGCTGTCCCACTGGG
The DNA here is from genome assembly GCF_052110815.1 of Crocodylus siamensis. Taxonomy (NCBI): domain Eukaryota; kingdom Metazoa; phylum Chordata; order Crocodylia; family Crocodylidae; genus Crocodylus; species Crocodylus siamensis. Next base: position 52,205,325 of record NC_143395.1, read on the forward strand.
CAACAAAGAATTCAAGAGTCATGGATCCAGAAAGATATTTCCAGAGGCAGGCTTCTCCTTTCTTATTCCTTGCACTGTTTATGCATTTTATATTAGGGAGTTGTTGGTTAAAAATGTAAATAACATAAAGAAAACTTCTGAAGTAGATTGCTATGGAATGGTTTTAGAGATGAAGCTACATAAAAGCATCAAAACACATTTTTCTGAATGCAATAATTCAAATGACACTTTCACTTTCACTGTCTATTGCAAGGCTGGGGAATCTGTCAATAAGATAAAAATTATTGACTTAAAAAAATCTTACTTCAATAAACTAAGGGCTTTAGTGAGTAATGCCCTATGGGATTATGAACAAAAAGGGTGTCACAGGGGCCAGGAGGACATCTTGGCTCAATAGGGAAGTCACAGATCTTCTGAAAAAGAAAAGGGAGGCTTACCAACAATGGTAAGGAAATAGGTCCCAAGGAGAACTACGTAAGATGGGCCCACACCTGTAAGGGGCAGATTAGAAAAGAAAAGTGGGTGACCAAATTCATGCTAGTAACTGAAATTAAGGACAATAAGAAGTCCTTCTATAGGTACATAGGTAACAGGAGGAAAAGCAATGGAAATGTGGGTCCACTGCTCAGTGTATCTGATCATCTGACCACTGACACCAAGGAGAAAAACGAACTCCTGAATGAATACTTTGCATCTGTATTCCACCAGTCTAAGAACGATAGCCTGCCAAATGCAAATATGATGCAGAATAGTCACAGTAGGGATGATCACCTACCAACAGTCAATGTAGAGCTGGTGAAAGAACAGCTAGAGAGACTGGATATCTATAAGTCAGCAGAACCAGATGAATTACATCTGAAAGCATTAAACAAACTAGCCAAAGTCATGACTAGACCACTTTGAGAGTTTGTGGTGCTCAGGAGAGGTTTCAGAGGGCCAATCCTATGTCCATCTTCAGGAAGGGGAGGAGAAAGGACCCAGAGAAATTTAGGCTAATCAGCCTGACCTCAGTCCTAGGAAAAATCCTCAAAAAGTTTCTCAAGGAGTTCATATGAAGTAAACTAGTAGAAGGCAAAATTCTGAATGACAGTCAGCACAGTTTTGTTGTGGGTGTGTCATGTCTGACTAACTTCATCTCCTTCTACAAACAAGTTACTCACCACCTGGATAAGAGAGATGAGGTCAGTGTCATTTACTGAGACATTAGGAAGGACTTTGACATGGTGTCCATGTGTCTCTCAGGATAAAACTAAGGAACTATGGGCTTAATAATTCAATAGCCAGATAGGTGGGAAACTGGCTTTGGGGTTGGACCCAGAGAGTACTACTAGATGGATCTGTGTTGACCTGGTGGAAAGCAGCCAGTGAGCTCCCCTGTGTTCCGTACTTTGACTGGTGAAAAATTGGGGACAATTTTTGAACTGCTGTGGTGGGAAAGAGTGCATCTGCAGGTACAGTGAATTCTAGATACTGACTTTTATTAACTCATTAAACATAGGTTTAAGCTAAAAAGAAAATTAAGTAAATTGTATTAAATCATTGAGAGACCGAAGACAATACCTGACAGCAGAAACATAGACATTCCATCAGGCAACTCCTTATCACCAAGGGCTGGCAAACCACAGCAAAGGTGGCAAAGTCTCAACTGCCTTCTTATCGGACTCAGGCACTCCATGGAATGAATTAAAAACTGGGCTATATGATTGGTTCAACCACTTGTGACTGTGACACAACGCCTCAGACTATGAAACACCTGCTGCAATGCCCAGTGCTTGAAGGCACATGTACAATGAAAGACCTCACAAAGTACAATAAACAAGCACAACCATGTGAAACAAAATGATCAAATGTGGTACAGAGACATAAGAAGAAGATTAAACAGACTGCTGACACACCAAAAGAATTCTTACCACTTTATACAGGTTATTTCATCTTGATTTTAGGAAATACCTGTGCTGAGAAAGAAGCCATATCTCTCCTTTCATTTTCCTTCCCTATGTATAACAGTGACAAGCAACCTGAAAAGTAGGAAGAATTGCTCCCTCTGACAGGTAGAGTGCTAAACACCCTCTTTGCAACTAAATATGGAGACTTGCCAAGAGATAAACTTCAAAGCCTATTCAAATGCATAGCTCGGCTTGTCTGTCGTGTGTGTGTGTATACATATATATACACAAACATATACATACATATATATACACAAATATATACACACACACACATATATACACACATATATGTGCCTACATAGGCTCTAGATTATACTCAGAATTTATGCTGGTTAGCTGTGCCTTTTTTATGGTACTTGCCTGTACTATCCTATTGCAGGAATTCTACCATCTGCCTTATTGCTGTGGCTGAACCTCATTCTGTCCTAAGCACAACAGTGGGAAACTACTTCCTTCTTTTTAAGAGATTTATGTTCTTAAATCCCAAATGACATTTGCCAGTGCCAGTGAGATGACCTAAATCCGTCTGAACTTTTAGGTCAACTACCAGTACACATTTTAAAATTCTGTAGCTCTTACATAAGCCTGCAGGAAACATCCCTATGTGTCCCAGAGCAGTGGCACGCCAGTCAGTCCTCAAACAAGTGATCTACTTGCACTCTATGCTTTCCAGCATATAGTCATATAGGATTACTTAGCCAAGTCCATATAGATTTTTTCTTGTAAAAGTCCTCTTCCAAATGTCTAAGAAAATCCTACCAATACAAGGCATTTCTCCCCATTTCTTCTCAACACTCTCAGTAGTGTCTCAGTCCACCCATTACTGAAATTATTGGCAGAATTTTCATCAAATTCAACAGGAGTTGGATTAGATTCTAAATAAATACCATTAAAGAGCCATCTCTTTAGCCAAGAAAGACAAGGGTATAGTGCCTTTTGCTTACAATTTAGATTGCCCTAGCTTGTTTGGTACAAAAAATCTAGTTACAACAAAATTTATTTAACCTATTATAAGGTACAAAACTTTCCTTTATGAGGCTTCTTTCCTAATGAGGGTGAGCTGTTTGCCTAAGTTGGATACATTTTTTTCTTTCCTTCTAGGGAATTGTATTAATTTTTTCTTTTCATTGCTTGGCTTAGGGCACATACAAGCCATCACTGTTTGACGCAGAATTATAAGTGATCTGTAAGGGAGTAACTTTTTAGGCCCTAGTGACGTTTTCATAAGGCAGAAAAATCCCTAACCCAACAAAAGTCTGACAGATTCATGTCAGCAGTGATTGATATGCTCACTGGTGTGAGCAAGGACTGAATTATAGCTTTGAGATACTCACTTACCTTGAGGACAATAGCACATACCACCATCCCAGCATAAGAATTTTTTTCAGGATGGTCACCTGATTGGTAATTCAACTGGTCAGGTGTGAAGGAGAGGCCTCTATGACCTATTTCACAACATACACCTAGAGGCTCCAGTTAGTCTTTTATATTTTGGAGGAATATTATTTTGCCTTCCAACCCTTTATGTGCTCCTTCAGCAATGAGTGCAATCTGTCAAATATAAACTGCATTTGATAATATAATAAATTTTAGTACATAAGCATTAAGAGGGATGTGGGCAGTGGGGTCCCCCAGGGCTCAGTCCTAGGGCCTGCACTGTTCAACATCTTCATCAGCTAGATGGACTAGGTGTTTTTACAGGGGTAAAAATCACCCTGTTCAAATTCACAGATGACACTAAGAGGTGGGGAGAAGTGGGCATGGTAGACGGGAGGAATAGGCTGCAATTGGACCTAGACAGGTTACAGGGGTGGGCAGATGAGAACAGGATGGGATGTCCTCCTAAGGTCCCTTCCAGCCCATCTTTTTATGACTCTTGTCTAGCTTTCTGACACAAACTAATGCTAAATTAATTTGGAACATGTTAATGGAGTTCCCTTGAGGATGTATTGGAGGTAACAGTCTAAAAAGCATCACAGACATAAAAATTTACAGCATATGTTGTGTTTTACTCCCTTGGGAGAAAGAGAGAGGTCCTCGATCTGGGGGCTGCTTATGAGCCCATCCACTAGAGTGTATCCTGGGAAGTAGTCAATCTTAGAACTGCTTATACATAACTGCTTATGCATCTGTTTCAATGAACTACAAACCCTCTAGCATGATTGCTTCCTCCTGCCCTCAAATGTATTGCCTTCACCTGGCTGCTCATTAGGAGCAGCTTCAAGGGAAGAATAGTTTAGGACTAGTTATTAGGGCATTGTCGTTGGAATTAGATGATGCAGATTCAGATCCTGTGCCCTATGGAGTGCTGGGGGGAGGGGAAGGAAGAAGACCAGAGCCTCGGGTCTCCTTTTTCCCTTGGGCTAAAACAGGTAAGGCCTTCGCTGTTTAATTTTCTGTAAGCAGAGCAAACCCATTTTTACAGCAGGTGAAATAGAATTAAAATGAAGGACTTAGTCTAGGTCTTAGTGTCCCCATACAAAAGTGAGTGTCACTTAACTCTCTTTCCTTTGGGTTCTTTGATGTCTGTGGAATGAGGTTGTCCTTCGAGTATTGTTGATTCATCAAGTTCTTTATATTCAGTTATATTTAAATCAATGTATTTTCTGTCGTATCAAAACAGAAATCCCCAGAAAGAATAGAGATGCTTTAAACTTTAGGCTATGCTCTTTTTTTCTTTTTCTTTTTTTTGTAAAAGTCTGAATAACTCACCAATATCCAAGCCTTATTATATTCCACTAATCAGGATCACAGAAATATTATGGCTGTTTTTGTTCTGACAATAGCTATTTCTCCAAAGAAATATTCAATAGGAATGCATGCCTTCATGTCCTCTGCTTAGGAGATAAAAGTATGGTCCTCACTTGTTTTGACTGTAGAAAAAATTTCCTCCTGTAGTAGAGCTATCAAATGTTCCAACAACTATATTGTTACATTATGTTGCTTGCCCAAAAATATCAATAAAGGTATTATGTATAATTGCCATAATATTGTGAAAACAATTGTATGTATTTAAGTTACTTCCATAAAAATAAACTTTTTAAAAATGTATTTGTCCTGTCATGATTTTCATCACATAGCTAATTTATTACAAGTACAGATGAGCAAAATCATAAATTTCAGCTCAATATGATTCCATCCTGAACATTATATAAAGCATTAGTTAGGAAGCATAAAATAAAGTGAGGGGGATCATGTCATGTTCTAGTGGGAAACATATTTTACCCTTAAGCAGCACTTTAGAAAAGCATGCTTTAGAAATTGAGGCAAGGCACACTTTACTTTTGTCCCATGAGAGATATTTCTCTGCCTACAAGAGTTTTCCCCTAGCAATGTTTCAAAACCAGCAAAATACAACATTTTAATCTGTTTAATATTTACTTTACATTTTCCTTAATTCCAGTAAGATTTCCATCACACTATTAGGGATTTCTACATGAACTGTAATATACAATAATACCATTTATCATTCCCCACCCATAGGCCACATCCAGATGAACACAGATGTTTGATTCCCTGGGGACAAAAAGCACTGGCACACATTGTGCCGCTGTTTTCTGTCCTAAGGGAATGCCTATGTCATGCACCCTCTCGTGCAGGGCAGGTTGCCTTGGATGGGGTAAAGGAGTCTGCAGCCAGCAACTGTGCTTGCCCCAGCAGCCTTACCTGGAATCCTGAGGGCCAGGGAAGCTGCAGCTGTGGTGCTTCTGCAGCTACGAGATTGGCTGGCAGCTAGAGCATGGGTCCAGATTACCAGGCTCTGGTTTTAGGCAGTGTGCACTGCAGCCACGTAAGTTGCCCTGCTTTTTTCCCCATGTGGGTTTATTTTTTACTTCAGTATCTCCCAGGGCCAAACCCCACACCCCCATGCAGCAAGGTAGCAGTGTGGGGAATGCCTGAATGTTCATTGTGTGGCACCACAGATGGGTTTGCAGTGCCACATACTGCACAGCCAAACTCATCTGGATGTGACCAAAAGAAGTATAGAGACTATAGGGGTTCAACATTGTAGGATATTATTTTAGTAGTATACTCACACAAAGTTATACCTCATGCTCATCTTTAGATCTTTAAAATAAATTGGAAAGAAAATTCCAGAAAGGGCTTAAATTAGCAGTATTTAAAGGTGAAGGGTCATAGCCTATCTTTCCAGTTTACTGCCCCATCTAATATATATTTATCAGATGTGGCTCTCCTTTAAATACCAAAGTCTCTTTCATGGAATTGTCCTTCTTTAAATAGCAAAATTAAGGGCAGGTGCCACCTGAGAAACTCACTGCTCTTGAGAGGCATAAGCTTTGTTAGATGACAGCTTACAACATCTGACAAAGTAGGATGTCAACTACTAAACCTTTTGTCTCTCTATATCAGTTAGTCTCTAAGGTCACTTGTACACATGATAGAAGGTGTTCATTTTTGCTGTTTAATTGTGTCACACACTGTACATGAGCTGGGGTGGGGGGTTACAATTTAAATGAGTTTGTTACATTGCAAACTAAACCACATCTGGATGTAATTTAGTTTGCAGTATAGCTATTTGTAACATTGCAGCCTTCTGACAACTCACCCACCACTGCCACAGAAGAGGCGAGCTGGAAGCAGAAGTGGTAAGGGCCCTGGTCCTTTTTTTTTTTTATTTATTTCTGTGGAGCCTGCCTGCATTTCCCATGGCCAGGTGGGTGAGCTGCCAGTGGGCAGAGCAGACCCTGAGCTGTGGAGGGCCCTGGTCCTTCCCTCCATGGCAACGGCACCCCCCAGGGCTGCCCAGGCAGCCTGATAGCTGCTAGCTAGCTGCTAGCTGGTATTGTCCCAGCTCAGGCCCAGGGAAGAGTTTCATCAGGCTGGATGCAGCCTCTGAGATGGGGCAGCACCCACCTGCTAGCCACCCACCCAGACAGCCCTGGGGGAAGCAGCCACTGTGGAGGGGAGCTCAGAGCCTGCCAGCAGATCACCCCCTGGCCATGGGAGAGGCAGGCAGTCTCCTCAAAAAACAACAAAAAAGGAATGGGACCCTCGCTTCTGAATTTTTTTCCAGTGAAGTCTGCCCACATGAGCTGCCAGCGGGCCACACAGCCCCTGAGCTCTGTAGGGGCCTGTTCTTTCTCTCTGCAGTGGCAATGCCCCCTGGGGCTCCCAGGTGCAGTGCTGGTGAGCAGGTGCTGCCCCAGCTTGGAGGCAGCACTCACTGGGTCCAACTCTTCCCTGAGTCTCACCAGAGACCAATGCCCAGTGAGCTTCCAGTGGGTAGGCTTGGAGAAGACTTGGATCTGGTGGGTGCTGCCTCTGACCTGGTGAGCACCCATCCACTAGCACCCCACCTGGGGAGCCCTGAGGGGTGTCACTGTGACTGAGGGAAAGATCAGTCCCTTCCCCGTCAGGTCAGGGGCTGCAGAGCCTTCTGGCAGCTCAAATGGACATGTTTTGCTGGGGAGGAACCTGAGCCTTTTTTTATTTTTCCACAGAGCCTGCCTGTCTCTTCTGTGGCCGTGGGCAAGATGGTGGTGGGCCCTGAGCTGCAGGGCCATTCCTTCCCTCCACAGTGTCAGCAGCTCCTTGGGCCACCCAAGTGGGCAGCTGCTGCCCCAGCTAAGAAGCAGCACCAAGTCCAAGCCAGCTCTTCCCCGAGCCCATGGTAGGGCAGCATCCAACCTGCTAGCTGCCCACCTGGGTGGCCCTGGGGAGGGGGGGGAACTGCCACCATGGAGGAAAGGACTCCACAGCTCTGGGGCTGTTCATTCTGCCAGGACCTCACCCCCCACCCACAGGAGATATGGGCACAATCTGAGTGACGGGGGGAGGATTGGTCTTCTCACTGTAATAGGATGGAAGCTCCAAATTGAAATAGTGAGTTTTAATCATTATAATTTTAAAAAAACATCTTTTTTCAATTTAGGGGACTAAACCCCAGTCACATGTAGAAGCACCCTAACATGCCACCCCTCCCTGAGTTCAGACTGAACCTGCAAAAGATGTCGCCTTTATCCTGGGAGAAAATGTTTTGTTGTTCCTTACCACTTGTCACAGGACAAAGTCCTAAAAAGATATGTGGGATCAGAGATACTAAAAGTTTGTCCCACTCTTATCACAACAGATATCTGTACAGTTGTCCCACAGAAATACTGCGGAGCAAGCAAATTAGTGTGTCCTCTAGGTATCCCACAATGTACAGCTTCAGCCCCAATCCGGAACCTTCTTGAAGACTGTGCAGCCCCTGACTGCAGAACTCTACCACTCAGAAGTTTCAGTGCCCCCACCTATTAACTGCCCAGCATGGTGACATGCCAGTCATATTGTTCTTACCACCCACCCAACATGGGTATTAGAGTCTACATTCACTGAAACAATTTCAAACACCACCAGTCTTTAGCAACCTACATCCACTGAACCATCCAGATTTCTGAGAGTACCCATTGGACTCATCTACCACCAATCAAGGCAGGTTTTGACCTCCACAAATCCATCCATCCTCCCTCCACCATGACACCTAATCTAACAAGTCCAGTTCCATAAACAATCATGGAAGCTTGTCCAGGTCAGGGGTGCTCAACCTCTGGCACACAGATCAAATGCAGAGAAGGCTAGAATATTTAATGACTTTTTTACTTCTATTTCCACAAATAGGGCCGATTACCACTTGACACAGCTACCTAGCAGCAGAGATAGGGAAAAAGACAAACAGCCTAGACTAATGGCAGAACAGGTCAGGGATTAGAGAGGACTTAGATACTTTCAAGTTGGGCATGGCTGGATGGGATGTGATAGAGTACTGAAAGATTTGGCTGAGGTAATTTCAGAGCCGTTGGAGAACTTGTGGGGATTGGGTGAGAATGCAGTACTGGAAAAGGGCAAATACAATACCTATCCTTAAGAAGGGGGAAAAGGAGGCTCTGGGTGGGATCATCCCTATCCAAACTTATCTCATACAAATCTTTGACTAACCTATTACTAAAACTGTTTGATCACCCAAGGTATAGCACCCTAACTTGACACAGATAAAGCAAAGGAAAACAGCAGTCAGAGTACTGATCCTGCAGGAATTGTTAAAATACTCCATGTTGAAAATGGCCTTCTTGGGGCAAAGGAATGCAATAATCATGCCCAGCCTAGCCAGAAGTATGGAAAATGGGAGCTGACTCTATAGCCCAATAGGGGCTCTTCAACATTCTTCAGCATAGTCGTGTTTTCTGTGTCATGCATTTTTCATTAAGCAGTAGCATTTATGTAGACATACAATTACAATTTTTGGCATTATGCACAGTTTGGATTATATTTCTGTATGTGGCAGAATAGGACTACCCAGGCACATGTATACTATCAGAAATCAAAAATATCAGGAGGAGGACAAACCTTCAACATGTTTAAGTCATCTGTACAAGGACCAGAAAACCCAAAATGTAGCCTTCTTTCCCCACCCTCCCCACAAAGAAGGTTTAAAGCTACAGCTCTCTCTGCCCAGCAAAATGCTTTAACTATTAAGGAATGGATTAGCACTACCCCAATGATTTTCCTTTAAACTGATCCATAGGTAGCCAAAAGAGGCCACATGCAAGAGAGCTTGCTAGACAGAGAGGGCCTCAATGAGGTTGAAGCATCCATGGAAACAAGGAGGCCCTGGTTTCTGGCTTGCACCCCACTGCTATTCATTCAATTAATATTAAATATGAGATACAAAAAACTCCACTGTGGGTGAGACAGAACACAAAGCCTCACACTCACTGGTGTTAAGCACCCATCACACTTTTTCTGAGCTTATAGGTTTGGGACTTACTAGTGCCTATGTGGTCATAGTTCAACTTTCTAAGTATGGTCAAAGGGGAAATAGAGGGTGATCATAGCTACATGAGTGAATATAGAATCAAGATAGTGAGTTAGTGGCAAAAATTTCAGTGGGACAACTGCATTATTGCCACTTAGGTGAGAAATGGTGAAATAGATCTTCAACTGTCAAGTAAGTTGTGATACACTTTGCTCCAGGTTCTGCATATCATTGGATAAGGCACCTACAAGTATTCCAGTGCTGAGTTATAAATGTAATCTTAATACTGTGAATCTAGTTCCAATACTGATGTATTTAATTATTTAATTCAAGCAGCTTGGTCTAGCTTAGATTCACAAAGCAGAATGTGTTGTACAATTTACTGCTTTGTTTCATATTCCCTTTTGGATTTCTCTGTGGTTGAAGAAAAATAATTTTTCATTTCACTATATTCATGAGTTCACAGCTCATCTGGGTTATTATAATTACTATTTTTATATTCAATCAACTTCTTAAATAGGTGTGCCTAATATTAGATAGAAGAATAGTGATGATACATAAAATAAAGAGCTTTCAGTATACAGGGATTTACTGGCTAAGTGACAACACAGTTGATGCTCCTTTATGGAGGTTTTACTTGCTGTAATTACTGATTAAATTCAATTGTATTGGTTGAGAGGAACTTCTGATTAATGGGGAATTTGAAAAATATCTTGATGTCCCATGCTGTTATAGTATATCTTGAGTTTCTTGATACATCTCTGCTTAATACATTCCATCTGGAAAGGATGAAGTGTCATCTCTGTACTTCATCCAATTTTCAGCATTTTAAATATTGGGTGGGAGTCCCAAGGTCTCTCCCAAAAAGTAATGTCCCCCTTGGCAGCATAGAAAACTGCTGCCATGCCAACAGGTCAGCTAACATCTATTTTCAGCTGACAGCATGCATATCTCCCCTGCTGATTTTCCCTGAGCCTTTTCCATTCTTTTGACTTTCAACCAATATAACTGGACAATTAGAAAGCAAGATAACAAGAATTAAACTTCTTTAAAATAAAGAAATATGAAAAGGAGATCGAATACCTTTCTTTTCTGTCTCAGTACTTGTAATTTTAGGCACTTTAGCATTTTGTAATTATTCCTGTAAGGTACAGTCTGTGAGCTGTTTACATGAGATGAATGGAACTGTGAACTTATAAGTACATGCTCCATTACACTCATAGTGTATTGCTTCTTAATTACATCTTGCTTTGGGCCATGCAGAGGATTATTCTGGCAATTTCTGTTTAGCATTTCAGAGTCTGTAGATTTATCTCCCAAGGCTGCATTTATTTCTCTGATTTGAAAACTATTTGATAGAAATAATGGAAAGAAGGGGTCATCACCAGGGAGGACTATTCTGTAGTTGCTCGGGGATGTAGGGGGGTAGTTAGGAAGGCCAAGGCAGAGATGGAACTGGGACTAGCTTCCCAGATTAAGGACAATAAGAAGTCCTTTTTTAAATACATACGGGGTAAAAAGAAGGTCCCGGGTAATGTGGAGTCCTTGCAGGACGCGATGGAAAACTTGGTCGTCAAACCAGACGGCAAAGCTAACATGTTTAACGATTTCTTTGCCTCCGTCTTCCTAAGTAGGGGCCAGAACAGCCATCTCCCTGCTGGGCCCCCCTCAGGCCCTGGGGGAGGCACACCTGGGCCATGGGTTAGTGAGGATTTAGTTAGGGAGCTTCTGAAGGGGTTGGACTTATTCAAGTCAGCCGGTCCGGATGATCTCCACCCTACAGTTCTAAAGGAACTGGCCGAGGTCATTGCAAGTCCCCTGGCACAACTTTATGAGCACTCGTGGTGTTCTGGTGAGGTACCGGAGGACTGGAAGAGGGCCAACATGGTCCCCATCTTCAAAAAAGGCAGGAAGGAGGACCCGGGAAACTATAGGCCGGTTAGTCTTACCTCTATCCTAGGCAAGCTGTTCGAGAAAATTATGCTGGCACACATCCAGGAGGGGCCAGCAGGGGACTGCATGCTTAGGGGCAACCAACACGGATTCATCAGTGGCAGGTCCTGTCAGACCAACCTGGTGGCCTTATACGATCAGATCGCCAGATCATTAGATGCAGGGGTAGCAGTGGATATAGTCTTCCTGGACTTCCGGAAGGCTTTTGACACTGTCTCTCACCCCGTTCTCATTAAGAAAGTGGGGGGCTGTGGTGTAGACACCCACACAGTCAAATGGGTCGCCAACTGGCTGGAGGGCCGCACCCAGAGGGTGGTAGCGGATGGGTCCTTCTCAACCTGGAAGGACGTGGGCAGTGGGGTTCCGCAGGGCTTGGTCCAAAGAGGTGATCCTCCCCCTGTATGCGGCACTGGTCAGGCCTCAGCTGGAGTACTGCGTCCAGTTCTGGGCGCCGCACTTCAAGAGGGATGTCGACAGCATGGACAGGGTCCAGAGGAGGCCACTCGTATGATCAGGGGACAACAGGGCAAGCCCTATGAGGAGAGGCTACGGGACCTGAACCTGTTCAGCCTCCAAAAGAGAAGGCTGAGGGGGGGATCTTGTGGCCTGTTATAAACTAATCAGGGGGGATCAGCAGGCATTGAGGGAGTCACTGTTCCCCACCCCCACCAGGAGTGACCAGGAATAACGGTCACAAGCTGTCAGAGGATAGGTTTAGGTTAGATATCAGGAGGCGCTACTTCACGGTCAGGGCGGCTAGGGTCTGGAACCAACTTCCAAGAGAAGTGGTGCAGGCTTCTACCCTGGGGGTGTTTAAGAGGACGTGAGATGCGCATCTTGCTGCGGTCGTTTGACCCCAGTATTCTTTCCTGCCATGGCAGGGGGTCGGACTAGATGATCTGATCAGGTCCCTTCCGACCCTAGAAACTATGAAACTATGAAATTTTACCATGCATTTGTCAGCTATATTTCCTACTTATGTTATTCTTCTCATGGCAAAATACTGGTTTAAGGGAAGTGAAGAGTAATGTAACAACCATGACTTACTCTAATAGGATAATAAAATGTAGAGCTTGTGGACAATGAATATTATTACACTTTTATGAGCAATGATGTATATATATTATTAAAAATGTCCTCCTAAACATTATACTTAAACTAGAAAAAAGTTAGTAAAATCAGCTTGCTAGATATTTAATATGTTTTCCAGATTATTCCTTCTGCCGAATTTAAAGCTATTATCATTGAATATAATTACTTAAATTATCCCTAAGATTATTTATATGTTTTTCAAGATGCAAAGTATGTTGGTGTCAAACTATATCAGTGACAAATGGTGAAAACTACTTTTGGCAAGTAGTAATGGTCTGACTAGGGAGTTCAAGAGTTTTCAATTCTTCCATACATATAAGATAAGAACATATAGTTTAGGTATGACACCACGTACCTATGATTGGATAACCAGAATGCTGGCAAAAAGACTGAATTTGATTTTCTTGGTCTAGGTCATAAGGAGCAATCCAACATGGCAGGGTCATCATGAATACATGGCAGCTATTATACTGTAAGTTTTAAAATAAGACGACACAAGGAGTGGGGGAGAGAAGGGAGCTAAAGAACATGACCAAAGTAGAAAATTTTTATTTCCCCTAATTAATTTATGAAGCCCCACCTGTGAATCAGATTATGTTTTGTGCAGTAACCTTTCAAGGTATCTTAAAGCATTGAGGCTCAAAGCCATAAACTACAGTTACTTTAACTTTCAATATGTTGAACTTTGTTTTTTAACCCATAATAATATTAGGGTGATACAGATATAAATATTTTAACCAAGACAATGTAGTCAAAATATTCTTCAGGTAGCTCTCCTATTAAAAGGGAAAGCGTTTGTTGTCTTAATATTGATCTTCAGTCTTCCTACAAATGTAATTAAGAATGCTGAAACTATTTGTTATCCATTTTCAAATATCAAATTTACTATTTATCTGTGTTGCTTTCACTGTTTTTCCAGGAGAGAAGCAGAAGAAGAGCACCTAAATAGAATTTAGAAAAGGAAAATGTAGGCCCACTCTTCAGAGAAACACCTCAATATACTAGAATGTTAGAGAGTCCACAAAGATAAAGTGATGAAAGCTGTAGCACTTGGGACTTTTAGTAAAAGATTGGGCAAAACACTAGAAAATGCATTGTAGACAATGATCTTACAGTCACAAGGAAATGGGCTAGATCAAAAGATCACTTTTATCTCACTTTTATTTACATGATCTTTAAGAAAGAGATGAACAGGGCAGTTTGGAAAGAGTTCATTGCAGAGTAGGAAAAATTATTATGATCCTGTCAGGCAAGAAAGACTTAGGAGGAAAGACTGACAGATCTAAGAGTAATTTAGCCTGGGAAGAGACTATGGAGAGGGATTGATAACAGTCTTCAGAAACTTGAGGCATGAGTACAAAGATGATGGAAACTGGCTTTTCTGTGTGGCTGTAGGGCACACAACTAGGAGCAAAGGCCTCAAGATTGAGCAGACAAATTTAAGTTAGAGGTTAGGAAAACTTTCTATGAGAGTGGTCAAAGCATGCTACCTAGAGAAACTGAATTTTCCATTCTTGGAAGTTTTCAAGAACAGGTCAGATGGACATTTGGCTGGAATGGTTTAATCAAGGATGATCTTACCTTGTGCATGTGGCTGGACAAGATGACCTAGTGAGGTCTCTTCCATCCCTAGCTTTGTGTGTTCTTGTATATATTTGGAACATCCATCAGCATTTTATATCTATGTTCTGAACAGCAAGTCTTATTTAAAGAATGAGAGACCTGAAACAGAAACAGAATCATGGAATCAGAAAATTAGGGCTGTGTAACAGCTGAAAATTATGTCTGTGTGATAAAGGTGCTTGCTGAAGGCTCTATGAAGATTAGACTAAGTGTTTTTCTGTCATTTGTTTAAATATTAAGCTATATGTTGTTGCTAAGGGCCTAATTCAAGTTTAAGATGTAGTAAAGCCTCGTATAAAACAAGGCTTAGTAAATTTAGCAAAGCCTTGAAGTAGTAAAGCCCTGTGGCATTGTTAAAATTAAACTTATCAAAGGAATGCAAGGCTTGTACTGCTATTGGTCAGTCTAAGGACAGTTGAAGTAAAAGGAATCTGAATGGCTGTAACTTATCATCACAGCTCAGAAATTATAAATAGGCTGGCATTCAGAAGGAAGATAGAGCTCTGTAAAAAGGATTAATTAGCTGTTGGCCTGGATCAGCGGGCCTGTGGATCTCAAGGAGCCCAAGGACTGAATAACAGGGTCCTTCCAGGTACCTCTCAGACAGCGCTGACTTCACTGAGCTTTGTGGAAAGAGAAACTTGTCATACATCAGTCATTGGAGGGGACTGCCGATAAGTTGCCGGTGCAAATTATTCTTGTCTATCAGTTTATCTTGTTACTATGTGTAGTTGTGTTTTTGTTAAGTCAATAGACCTTTCTTACCTTTTTACCCCCCGACCACACTCTCAATCAATCCCAAACCCCTGCTGGCAGCTGTGACAGGGCTGGACAGGACCTCAGGAGGTGGTGTAGTCCAATACCCAGCTCAATGAAGGATCATCCTCAACTACAGTTTCTCCTTGCTTAATATCATAGTTACAGTCTTGAAAAATGTGACTTCAAGCAAAATGATGTTAAGGAAACCCAGTTATGTTACTGTAGTTACTTACTAGCAGGCAGCGGCCAAACAGCATTATTACTGAGCATTGCGTGACTTTAAGTAAGTATGTTCTCTAATAGATTAGCAACAAAATAATGAAACAACATTAACCAGGATGACATTCAATCACTTTCCTCAATCTGCTGGCACCAT
The DNA here is from genome assembly GCF_052110815.1 of Crocodylus siamensis. Classification (NCBI taxonomy): domain Eukaryota; kingdom Metazoa; phylum Chordata; order Crocodylia; family Crocodylidae; genus Crocodylus; species Crocodylus siamensis. The sequence continues at coordinate 52,220,833 of NC_143395.1, forward strand.
TCCTACCAATGCTGTCTAGTATACCATTAGCCTTCTTGGCAACCAGGGCACACTGTTGGCTCATATTTAGCTTATTGTCCACTGTAACCTCCAGGTACCTGTATATCATCCCAGCCAAGGCATTTTCTAGCTGGGTTTTAAAAACCTCCAAAGATGAAGATTCCACCACCTCTCTGGATAACCTGTTCCAGTGTTTTACTACTGTCCTTGTGAGAACGTTTTTTCTAATTCTAACCTAAACTTCCTTTGCTACAACTTGAGACCATTGAGCATTTATACACATGTTCTGGGGGGGAGTGGGGCACTGCTTTAATTAGAGAAGCTCCAAGAGCCACACTAATTAAAAGCGGCTGGAACATCACGTGTATCAGTGTCCCTGTGCTGAAAAATGTTGGTGGGGGACTTTGAACTAAAATAAGCTTTATTTTAAAGTGCCCTACCATCATTTTTCAGTGTGGGGGCACTGAAACATGTGACACTGGAGGATGGTGGATTGCATTAATTTCCATGCTCCAGCAGGCTTGATTAACTGGCTCTGCTCCAGCATGCTGGAATTGCATTGGAGCAGACTCCATGAACATGTGTAGGAGCCTCTGTTCCTTGTTCTGTTATCTGCCACCACAAAAAAAAGTTCTTGTAACCACCCTTTAGGTAGTTGAAGGCTGTTATTAAATCCCCGCTCAGTCTTCCTTTCTCCAGAATAATAAGCTCAGTTCCCTAAGCCTCTCCTCATAAACCATGTTCTCTAGGCCCCTAACCATTTTTGTCACTCTCCACTGGATTCTCCAATTTGTCCACATCCTTTCTGTAGTGGGGGGGCCCAAAACTGAACACATTACTCCAAGTATGGCTCTAGCACTGTTGGCTCCAAGTATGGCTCACTTCCTTCGATATTCTGGCAGCACTCCTACCAATGCAGCCCAGTATGCCATTAGCCTTCTTGGCAACAAGGACACACTGTTGGCTCCTATTCAGCTTATTATCCACTGTAGCCCCCAGGTCCTTTTCTGCAGAGCTGCAGCCTATCCATTCATCCCTAGACTTTAGCAGTGAATGCGATTGTTCTATCATAAGTGCAGGACTTTGTACTTGTCCATATTGAACTTCATGAGATTTCTTTTGATCCAATCCTCAAATTTGTCTAGGTCACTCTAAATCATAGCCCTATTCCCCAGCCTATCTACTACTCCCCACAGTTTGGTGTCATCTACAAACTTGTTGAGGGTGCACACCATCCCAAGTTCCAGATCGTTGATGAAAATACTGAATAAGACAGGCCCCCAAACCAGTTCCTGGGGCATGCCACACAATGCTGGCTACAAACTAGACAGAGTCATTGACTACTACCCTTTGATATTGATGATCTGACCAGTTTTCTATCCACTTTACAATCTATGCATTCAACCCATATTTCCTTAGCTTACTTGCAAGATGCTGTGGGAAATCTTTGCTTAAAGCTGTGTATCAAATCTTTGCTTAAGTCCATATATATTGTGCCCAATGCTCTCCCCATTTCCACAGAGTCAGTCATCTCATCATAGAAAACAACCAGGTTGGTCAGGAATGACTTGCCCTTGGTGAATCCATGCTGACTGTTCTTAATCACCTTCTTCTCCCCCAAGTGCTTATAAATGGCATCTCTGAAGATCTCTTCCATGATTTTTTCAAGGATTTATGTGAGGCTGACCAACCAGTAGTTCCTTTCTCCTTTTCTTGAATATGGGCCTATATTTGCCCTTTTCCAATCATCCAGGAGTTCTCCTGAGTGCCATGAGTTATCAAAGATAAAGGCCAGCCACTCTGAAATCACATCAGCCAACTCCCTCAGGACCCTCAGGTGCATCGTAATCCCATAGATTTGTACACATCCAGTTTTTCTTAGCACCTAACCTGTTCTTTTGCTGCTGTCAGCTGCTTACCTTCTCCCCAAATTGTGCTACCAGGTGCAGTAGTCTGGGAGATAGCCTTGCCTGTGAAGAATGAGGTAAAAACATATTGAATAATTCTGTCTTTCCATATAACCTGTCATTAGCTTTCCTCTCCCATTCAGTAAGGGACCCACACTTTCCCTCGTCTTCCTAACATACTTGTAGAAACTCTTCTTGTTTACTGTGACATCCCTTGCTAGTTGCAATTCCAATTGAAATTTGGCCTTCTTGACTGTATCTACACATGGTGTGGACATTTGGTTTCCACCTTGGGTGCACCTTGCACCACTGCTAGCTATCCCTGGAGAATGCCCATGCTACGTGTGCTCTAGCTCGTGGCAAGTTACATCAGGGTGGTAGAAGAGTCTGAGGCCAGTACTAAGCTGCCCCAGCAGCCTTACCTAAAATCCTGGGGGCTTCCTGGGGCTGCAACAGTGGTGATTCTGCCACACAGAGCCTGGCTGGCAGCCACAGCACAGCTCCAGGCATCCTGGCTGTGCTTTTGAGCAATATACACTGCCTGTGGATGTACCTCTCTGCTTTTTTTTTCCACAAGAGTTTTACCTCTGGATCTCCAGGGGTTAAAAAAAACCCTCCACACTGCTCCCTTGCAGCACATAGAACAACTCAATGTGCAGTATGTGGTGCTGCAAACATGTCTGTGGACCTACATATCACATGGCTGTGCTCATCAGGACATGGCCCCTGATTTGATCCCTGTATGCCCAAGCAAAACTTTTATATTCTTCCCTAGTTATTTGTCCAAATTTCTACTTCTTGTGAGCTTCATTTTTGTTTTTTTTTTAGCTCACTGAAGAGTTCCCTGCTAAGCCAAGCTGATCTTCTGCTATACTTACTACTCCTCTTGCACATCAGGATGGTTTGTTTCTGTGACCTCAGTAAAGTTTCTTTAAAATACAACCAGGTCTCCTGGAATCCCTTCCTCTTCAGACTGACTTCACAAGGGATCAGTTCCCTCAATCAGTTGAAGTCTACTTTTCTGAAGTTCAGGGTACTTACTCTGCTGCTTTCATTCCTCAGGATCCTAAACACAATCTTTTCATGTTTGCTGCTGCCCAAGTTACCATCCATTTCTCTATTCCCCACCAATTCTTTTGTTTGTGAGCAGCAGATAAAGAAAAGTACAGCTGCTGGTTGGCCTCTCCAACACTTGAACTAGGAAGTTGTCCCCAGCAGTCTCCAAAACATGTCCTGCATTGCCTGTGCACTGCTGTATTGCTTCCTAGCAGATATTAGGGTGATTGAAGTCCCCCATGAGAACCAGGACCTGTGAACTGGAAACTTCTGCTAGCTATCTGAAGAAAGCCTCATCCACCTTATCCTCCTAGTCCGGAGGTCTTTAAAAGACACCCATCACAACATCACCCTTGTTGTCCTCCCCTCTGTCCCTAACCTAGAGACTTTCAACAGACCTATCTCCAGTTCCATACCAGAGCTCTGAGCAATCATACAGCTGTTTTGTGTAAAGAGAAACTCCTCCTCCTCTGCTGCCTTGTGTGTCCTTTCTGAACACTTTGTATTTATCCCTAACAGTGCTTCAGTCATGTGAGCTATCCCACTAACTGCGTTATTCCAATCACATCATAATTTCATGGCTGTGCAAGGACTTCCAATACTTCCTGCTTGTTTTCCAGGCTCTGTGCATTTGTGTAAAGACACCTGAGGTAACTAATTAGTTTCTCTTCTTTCTCATTTCTCCCTATTTTCTCAAATGATTGAAAGAATAATTGAATACGGATAAACTCCGAAGTTACAAGCAAAGAGGTTATAGTGATTTGGATTAGTTGGCCTGCAAAATAAGATTAAGAGAAAGCTGAACATAAAATAATGACTGGCATATAAAAAAATCCCTATCAGGCATAAATATTATCCTGGATTTAATTTGTTTAAAAAGATTATATTCTTACAGCATAGGCAATGTTTGATTTTCACTGACAAAGGAATCAAGATGAGTAGTTTAGCAGGTTTCTACAGCACTTTGGTATTTAAGTAAAGATAGCTACATTTGTAGCTACAGGGGATTAGTGTAAATAGAAAGGTTTGTTAAAAAGAGTTTACTAATTTCATTCACATTTGTTAAATAATATTAGCTTGAAACCTATTTATGGCAGTTCCATAAATCTCCCCTAAACTAGGTTTTCAGCTAATATTATTTGACAAATATGAACAAAATTAGTAAACTCTTTTTAACAAATTTTTCTATTTAGTGGTATATTTTCACATATGCGTGTTTTTTAACAGCCTGATTGCTACAGCATAATGTTGCACTGTTAGTAAAGTTATATAGCAGCTGAGGGTGGGGGAAAAGGGTTGCCTGGGGCACTACCTTTGTGGGGGGAACATAAGAATAGCCAATGCTGCAGCTGGCAGACAGAGCTGGTACTACTCCATGTGAAGCCCCATGTCCATGGCGTGGATATCTCCTGTTACACCTCTGAGGTTATTCATTTGAACTGATGATTATCCCAAAAGACTCAGGATAATCAGTAAAAGTTTTCACTTGTTTTACCTTTTAAGGACATAGTTGTTCAAATGAACACCTTGGAAACAGCAATATTTGCCTTTTGCCTAGAAATGTGAATGGCTGAACCTAAGAGACATGGTCATGCCATTCCAAAAAGAAATGCTGTCATTGAAACTAAAAGCTATTCTTTATTAGCCTTGGCAAGTAACTTTTTTTATTCCTACCTTCCATAATCTTATTGCCCAAAGCAATATGAAGTATTGTGAAGCAAGGCTTAAATTCAGGCCTGCCTCAAAAATTGTTAGAGATGTAATAAGCATTTGACCTAGCATCTTGTTTGAATATCTCAAAAGTTTAATAATTTAATAATTAAGTCTAACCTGAAATATCTGTAAATTTTATATCCTAATGCATAATAAATCTATTTAACTTCACAAATTTGGGGTTTTTTTACCTGTTTTTAAATGTATTTATGGGATTTATATGCCACCTTCCCCAACAAAGGCTCATGGGGCCTTACAGTATGAGAACAAAACATTTTTTTAAAGGGCAATTAGAGTATCAAAAAAAAAAAGAGATCTGCTAAAAAAATCTTAGCTTAGCTTTGTTTGAGAAAGGCCTGCCCAAAAAAGGAAGGTGTTTCAGTGCTTATTAAAGATGTCCAGTCTCAGGTTCTGGTAGGATTCTGGGAGGGAGCCCCATTGATAAGCAACTGCTAAGAATGATGCCCCACATGTTTTCACCAAGAGGACTTGATGTACTGAAGGTAGATGCAGGAAATTGCTTTTGGCTGAGCTTAGGAATTATGATGGGGCATAAGGAAGGAAATTGCCCCTTAGGTATGTAGAAATGAGGCAATTTAAGGTCTTATCGGTCAAATCTAGCACTTTGAATTGCCAGTTCACCCAGCAAGCCACTAGGAGCCAATGTAGATGCTGGAGGACTGGAGTTATGTCCTCCTAATGATCTACTCCTGTCATAAAGTGAGCTACCCCATTCTGCACCAGATGCAGCCTTTTGACTATCTTCAAGGACAACCCTACATACAGCTCTTTGCTGTAACCTAACCAATGAAGTTACAAAGGCACAGATGACAGATCCAAATCTGAAAGGGTCACAGATTTCTTACCAAATGAAGTTGGTGAATGTAATTTCTAGCTACTGCCACCACCTGAAGATCGAGGTACAGCAGAGGATCCAGGGGGACCCCAAGACTTCAAACCTTAGTGACAAGAGGAGACTGAAGCCCATCACTGATGGGTGTCCCAATACCCCCCAAGTCAAGTAGTCTGCTCACCACCATCACTTCTGTCTTGTCTGGGTTCAGTTTCATTTGGTTCACACGTATCTAGTTCCAAATTGCAACCAGACACTGGGAAAGGTCTGAGACTGTGGGGCCAGGGTCAGAAGACAGGGAGAGATATAGTTGTGTATATCAGCAGCATACTGATAGCACCACACTCCAATCCTCTCCACAATCTTGACCATATATTTGTCTGATTTGTTAAATAATAATCCTGGGACAAAAAGTTAACATTCAGAAAGATTTTTCCTCTCCATCCTTGGTCACAAAACAAATTTCCCATCACTGAAGAAACAGTCGGTGTACATTGTTGTAAGCCAACAGGAATGAATTAATGGACTGTACAGGAACATGCTCCAGGTAGGTGTCAACCTGGAAGGTCATCCCCATAACAGAAAATCTCTCACAAGAATGAATGCCTGTATGCTCCCCTGCCAGTCCCCTCTGAGAGGATAGTGAAACAGCAGGGCAATGCCTCCCAAACCCACCCAGACAGAGGAATGTCCAGTTGGAGGAACGGGTGGAGGGCATTTCTCCGCTTCTCCAGTTCACACCCAAACCAATCTATGATGGGACTGCAGCAGCAGTGTAAAGTCCCATCTGAAGATCCCTTCTCTCAGCTTTCAGACATTGGGAGCCAAGTGGAAGGACACCTACTCCTTACTCCTCCCCAGTGTTCAGACCAGGGTCCTCAGTCCAATAAGGTTTTCTCCCCACTGCTCTAATACACTCCAAGATGAGGCTATGGGAATGGAGTAGAGCACCCATTCATGCAGTCTGGGAAAATGCAAGAAGTTTTTTTCCACCACTCCATTGTGAGCAGCTACTACTCCTGTTCCCCATGCCTTCCTCAGACTGGGATCACCTGGTCATGGCAAGGTGCAAGCAGCAGAGGAGAGGTGGCAGCTGCAGGCTGAAAACCTGTCCTGATCCCTGTCCTGGAAATATTTATAGAATTGGAGAATTCTCAGAAACAAACATCTCTGTAAGGTCCAAGTTGGTTAGACCGAGACACAGTGAAATGTGTCTACAGATGTGAAATTCCTGTCTCACTTTTGTTTATAATGGACTGAATCTGTTACTATTTTGGCTAGATTTTAAGCCTCTTTATTTTCCAAGCTTTTGTTTTCCCCCAGAAGCAAAAGTGATGAACAACACATGAAAATAACAGGAGCTTTGTAGCAGTGCCAGTAGGATCCAAAAGAGTTTTGTATTGTTTTTAGACATTAATCCAACCTGAGTTATTTTTCATGGTGCCATACCAAATAGTCTGAATTCTACTCTGTTGATTTTAACATCAAATTCCAACACCAACATCTTTTTTCTGACACAGTTAAAAGACCATAATTTATATACTCTCTCTTTCCCTCCCGTGCCTTTGAAAATGCAGGAAACATTAGACAATGACTGTACTGATGAGTCTTTTATCCTAATTCCAAATAAGGTTTTAAAAATGATCTTGAAAGGAGCTTATTAATGTCAATTTACACCACAACAAAATAACACTCTTTAAAAGTGAATAGAGGATTAAATGACACCTTGATAGCAGGCATTTATAGGTGGGAGGACTATATGCACATGCCCCCACAAAACATGTCATTTTAGTCATTTATCTCTGATTTTTTTTTAACAAAAGTCTGATATTTCAGGATAAATAGATGATTAAAGCAATGCCAGATTGTTGAAATTTAAACTGCAAGAGAGCCACAAGTCTCAGTCATTCTCTTTTTCTTTTTTTTTGCCTCAAAAGAAGTATCATTTTGTTTTTTTCATCTGATTTTTTACTCTCCTTTTCAAAAAAATAAAATCTTTATGGGCTGGACAAACTAAGTTGAAGGTAGAAAATTCAGGGCATGATTTCATTTTGTCTTAACAAAGTTTTAACAAAGACTTTTCTATATAATGAGGACAGGCCAGTACTCTGGACCCAGCTAATCCTAATTAAGAGATGAGGGCAAGTCATCCCCAGAACAAGCGCCACCTGAAACAAGCCCAGAGCAGTGCTCTGGTCCCAGCTGGGTTGAGTGAGGCAATGAAGGTAGCCAACCTCTGAAGCCACAGGCAGCAGGCTCCAGCCACTCCAGCCCTTAAAAGCCAGACCCAACTCACATTTTCCTTGTTTGGGCAAAGACAAACATTTTTGCTTCTGACCTTCCACATGTTTCCTTTCTAAAGTTCTGGGTTTGGTTCCTTGCTCTGAATCTGGCTTCTAACTCCAGTTAGATACTTGAGATTCCCTGATTCCAGTTCCCTGCTCCTGATTCTGGTTTGACCTGCATATCTGGCTTTTGGCTTCTGACCCCTCTTGCCCTGATTTTGGCTACGGGTTCTGAATCCAATTCTGACACCACACTCACTGGACCCCAGCTCCCTGGGGAGCACATCTGGATTACACTTGTGCTTCGGATAACTAACCCTCTAGGCTAGACTGTCCATGCCCCAGTGCTTAACAATCTGAAAAGTTTTACACCTGGGTTAAGAAATATACAAGACTCACTGATAAGATTTCTGATTGGTAAAGTCTAGTCTTCAACTTGTTTCAAACAAAATATTCATATTGTCAAAAACTCACTTTTCTGATATCTTGTTTTATTGTCAGATTCCAAAATACCACTGTATCAGCCTATATCTTCACCTGACTTTCTCAAACAAAGCCTGCCCCCTCCCCCCCAACATAATCAGGCTTGGCTACACCTAAAGTTCCTATCTAAGGTTCCTCTGCTTTTACAGTAATTCCCCCTCTCAGGAATACTACAGTTTTCAGATAGAATAGAGTTCCCACAACTTCTTAGAATCTGTCCCCAGCAGCCTTACCTGGACTCCTGGGGTCCTGGGGCTGCAGTAGCAGTGATCCAGCCACTCAGAGCCTGGCTGGCAGCTGGAGCAAGGCTCCAGCTAGCCAGGCTATGGTTTTGGATGACACATGCTTCCCCCATGTGTGCCACTCCACATTTTATGAAAGTTTTTATGACTCTGGAATCTCCGGGATCATGATGCCAATCTGAGATAAAATTGTATGACCCCAAACTGGGATAACTTAAGTCAGGAGGGGATCTAGGACAGAACTTTGATAGATCACTCTAAATTAAACTGATTAAATCTGAGACTTCACCCATCCAGGTCTATCTTAAACTAGGTTCCACTATTTTGATAGCAGTCTATGTGCACTGAACTTATGTTCCGTTACAGATTTAGACCTGTTTCCTATTATTTATACTGGTTTATATAAAATTTCTGTAGTGTAAGTATTCAAGTGCAATATATCATATAGAGTTTACACATATCCTTCTTGAAACCAAGTGCAGCTTCTGACCATCCAGGGGCACTGTGGACATGGTTTTTGTTGCCAGACAGATCCAAGAAAAATATCTGGAGCAAAATCAAGAACTAGTCCTCACCTTCATTGACCTGACCAAGATGTTCAATTTCTTAAATCATGAAGTTCTGGGGACCATCCTCCAATGCCTTAGCTGCCCAGTGAATGCTGAGATTCCTGTATGATGATATGATCACCACTGTCCTGAGTAGAATATCTGAAACTGATGCCTTCTGCATCTGGACCAGGGTCAAACAATGTTGCATGATCACCCCACCCTGTTCACCACCTACCTGACCATCATCATCCACCTCATCCAAGGTCTGACTACTCATGTAGGTTCCTAGCCAAAATGAAGGAACTCCATCTAAACCAGGAGGTGCACAGCCCCACCAGAGGAGAAGCCCTTTTGGACCTGGAGCTGGCCACAGCTGACGACCTGGTGAGGGGGCTGCCGGTGCTCGACTACCTGGGTGACAGCGATCATCACCTGCTGAAATTCACCATCCAGCGCAAGGTGACAAAGGCCAGAAGCAAGCCAGCAGCCCTAGATTTAAGGAAGGTGGACTTCAATGAGCTAAGGAGAATAGCCGGGGAGGCACTGAGGTGGGAGAGGAGTCGGGTGTGCAAGAAGAGTGGTTGCTCCTTAAGGAGACAATCCTCCAAGCCCAAAGAGAGGTAATCCCAACACAGATCAAAGGGTGCAGGAGAGTGCAAAAGCCCACATGGCTCACCAAAAACATCCAGGAACATCTCCTAGCTAAAAGGGAGGCATACACCCAATGGAGGGGAAGGGCCATCACCAGGGAGGACTATACTGTGGTTGCTTGGGGCTGCAGGGGGGCGATCAGGAAGGTCAAGGTGGAGATGGAACTAGTACTAGCTACCCAGATCAAGGACAACAAGAAGTCCTTTTTTAAATATGTAAGGGGCAAAAAAGAAGGTACAGGGTAATATGGGGCCCCTGCAAGACATGCTAGGAAATCTGGTCATCACACCAGATGAAAAAGCTAACCTATTTAAGAATTTCTTTGCCTCCATTTTTTTGAGCAGGGACTGGATCAGCCCCACTACCGGGACTCCTTCAGGCCCCAGGGGAGGGGCACGTAGGCCAAGGGTTAGTGATGATCTAGTCAGGGAACTTCTGGAGGGACTGGACATATTTAAATCAGCTGGTCCAGACGATCTCCACCCCAGAGTACTGAGGGAATTAGCTGAGGTCATTGTGGAACCCCTGACATGACTTTACAAGCACTTGTGGTGCTCTGGTGTGGTGCCAGAGGACTGGAAGAGGGCCAACATGGTTCCCATCTTCAAAAAAAGAAGGAAGGAGGAGCCACAAAACTATAGGCCAGTTAGTCTTCCCTCGATCCTGGGTAAACTTTTTGAGAGAATTATCCTGGCACATGTCCACAAGGGACCAGCTGGGTAAGTTATGCTTAGGGGCAACCAACATGGGTTCATTAGAGGCAGGTCCTGTCAGACCAACCTGGTGGTCTTCTATGACCAGGTCACAAAATCTTTAGGTGAAGGGGTAGCAGTGGACACAGTCTTTCTGGACTTTAGGAAGGCCTTTGAAACTGCCTCCCACCCCATTCTCATTAAAAAACTGGGGGACTGTGGCATCAACACCTACACAGTCAAATGGGTCACTGACTGGCTGGAGGGATGTACCCAAACAAGTGGTGGTGGACAGGTCATTTTTGACCTGGAGGGATGTGGGCAGTGGGGTTCTGCAGGTCTCGGTCCTCGGGCTCGCACTGTTCAACATCTTCATCAGTGATTTGGACAAGGGGGTAAAAAGCACCCTGTTCAAATTTGCTGATGACACGAAGATGTGGGGGGATGTGGGCACGCTAGAAAGAAGGAATAGGCTGCAATCAGACCTAGACAGTTAAGGGGTGGGCGGATGAGAACAGGATAAGTTTCAACACTGACAAGTGCAAGGTGGTGTACCCAGGGAGGAAGAACTAGTAGCATACCTACAGGCTGGGGAACTCTCTTCTTGTCAGTGCAGAGGTAGAAAAGGATCTTTGAGTCATCATTGATGCCAAGATGAACATGGGCTGGCAGTGTGAGGATGCAGTCAGGAAGCCCACCCGTATCTTGTCAAGCATCCACAGATCCATCTCAAGCAGGTTCAAAGAGGTGATACTCCCCCTCTATGCAATGCTGGTCAGGCTGCAGCTGCAGTACTGCATCCAGTTCTGGGCGCTGCACTTCAATAGGGATATGGACAACATGGAGAGGGTCCAGAGGAGGGCCACTCACATGATCGGGGGCAGCAGGGCAGGCCCTACGAGGACAGGCTGCGGGACCTGAACCTGTTCAGCCTCCAGAAGAGAAGGCTGAGGGGGGATCTAATGGCCTGTTACAAACTAGTCAGAGGGGACCAGCAGGCACTGGGGGAGTCCCTGTCCCCCCGAGCACTACTAGAAATAGTGACTGGAAATAACGGTCACAAGCTGGCAGAGGGTAGATTCAGACTAAACATCAAGAGGTGCTACTTCACTGTCAGGGTGGCTAGGATCTGGAACCAACTTCCAAGCAAAGTGGTGCTGGCTTCTACCTTGGGGGTCTTTAAGACAAGGCTAGACAAACACCTTGCTGGGGTCGTTTGACCCCAGTACTTTTTCATGACAAGGCAGGGGGTCAGACTTGATGATCTGCTCAGGTCCCTTCTGACCCAACAAACTATGAAACTAACTATGAAACTAACTATGAAACTATGAGATTATCTACCATCCAGCATCAGAATCCAGTATCGACTGGATGGGAAACTTTTCAATCTTGGGTGCTTCTGAGGAAACATTAAACTCACCACCAAGAACATCTATAACCTTCAGTTTGTGTACGATTGCTGTGTGATGGCTCACTCTGTGCAGGATACTATCCCATGCTTCTTATTCATATGGGCACCAATGACACAGCTCGGAGAGCTCCCAGCCGGGTCATGAGGTGCTACAGGAATTTGGGAGCGGGGCTAATGGGTCTGGGGGCACAGGTGGTGTTCTCTTCGATCCTCCCAGTCTTGGGGTATGGGCTGAGGAGGGAGAGGAGGATCCAGGTAGTGAACCAAAGACTGCAGCACTGGTGTCATCAGGAAGGCTTTAGCTTCCATGACCACAGCCCACTCTTTGGCAAGAGAGGCAGTGAACTGCTGGGAAGAGATGGCCTCCACCTCTCTCCCCTGGGGATGAGGCTTTTCTCAGCCAGACTGGATTATCTGCTTTACCAGGCTTTAAATTAGCCAGCAGGCCAAGGCACTTAAGGGAGCCCACCTCTGCCCCAGCCCTGGTACAATCTGTGGGCAAGGCAAGAGCCCCCGTGGGGACACTTGCCTGCCTGTACACAAATGCCAGGAGCTTGGGGAATAAGCAGGAGGAACTCATCCTCCTGCTTAATGCAAATAATTATGACATCATAGGGAATACGGAGACCTGGTGGGACTCCACCCATGACTGGACCACAGGTATAGATGGCAACCATGGTCCTGGAGCATGGGGCCTCAGCGAATTCCCGGGAGAACTCCTGGTCAAGCTCTTGACTTTGGGTGGGAGGTCTGTAGTAGACTTCCACCGTTGTGTCCCCTGTGCCATGTTCCCCATGGATTTTAACTCAAAGGGTCTCCAATTGTCCACCCTGGTTGCCAACATTAGCTTGCAGGGACCTGTAGCTTTCCTTAATATAGAGAGCTACACCCCCACCCCTTTTAGCTAATCAATCTCTCCTGTACAAGGTATAGTCATCAAGGGTTTTGAAGGGGTAAAAGTTGATTGGAGGACTTGGGATTCCCTTTCCTCACCAATCAGGCCTCAGAGATGCACTCTCCATGTCCCCTGATTGGCCCCTTGGGTCACCTGGAGGGGGATAAAAGGGGCAGCATGGCTGACTTAGGGAGATCAGTGAGGGACCACAAGGAAGGACCTTCAAAGAGCTGAGCCAGTGGGGCAGGAGTAGTTGCTCCAGAAGAGCTTGAAGGAGCAGATCCTGCAGGCAGCAGTTGGACCCTCAGCAGCGCGGCGTGCGACCGGCAGGAGAGGCTCCCCGCTGGGCTTTAGGGTCCCCTATGAGAGGCTGCAGCCAGCAAGAGAGGCTCCCCAGCTCTAGCAAGGATCTGAGAACTGACCTGAGAGGTTCCCAGCTCTGCTTCCAACTCCTCCAATTAGAGGCCAAGTAGCTCAACATCAGGCCGGTCCTCTGGGAAGGTCAAGATCCCTAGCAGTTCACCAGTGTATGAGTCTTGGTGGCTGTGTGGCAACATTTCTGCCTATCATGTAGGAGCTCTGAGTTCAACTCCCAGGTGCAGTGGCTTGGGATGTGTGAGCTAACCAGAAACAAGCCTTTCTTCTTGCAGTGGAAAGGGGCCATTGTGTTTTCTTCCTCTCCAGGTACCTAGACCCTATATTTCCCTTGTCATTTGACATTTTGTATTTTTTGTCTTTTTATATTTCACCAACTAGTATTGTTTGCTCTGCTGTTTGTGTTTTATATTTTGTTAATCCTGTCTTTTTTCAATGATTGTAAGTGTCTGACCTTTGTTGAATCCTGTCCCCTTTAGGCATTGTAGTGTCCACTATACCCTCTGATTTATGCCTGTTATGTTCCCAGTATTGTTCCCTCATTAAAAGGTATATGGTTAAGTCCCCATTGGTAGTCTGGCTCTGCACTATAAGGGGAGGAGGGTCCCTACACCTCCCACAGCACTTGTGTACCTGCGTTGATTCTTTCAATTGGAGAGGGGGTACCTCCTAGAGTACCGCCTGGGTTACATTAGAATTACCATTAGTTGAAACATTGTAATACAACATTGTATAGAGGGTTGTATTTTTAGATTATGCACCCAGTTCTAAAGTGCCTTTGGGAAGTATGACATAAAAACCTTCATTTTTCCTCTTTTAAGGGTTTTTTTTTTTTCAGTGCTCCCTTGGATAAAATATTTAAAATTACAAAAGCGTTATTTTTAAACATTGTTTTGCATTATAGTAAGCTTTTTGTCCTTAAGGTATGAGAGTAAAGTTTGGTGCCATATGGCAGTAGGGGTTGCTATGGGAATTACTCATTGTGACTGAACCGTAGGGTAATTACTCAAAACAAATTCCAGTGAACAGACTTAATTCATGTGCTGCTTTCTTTCTTTGAGATTTAATCAGACCTAAAAAAAAAACAAAAAACAAACAAAACCCAAACACACTGTGTGATAACCACAAACCCCCCACAAAACTACTTCTGAGATGAAAAACATATATATTCACTAAATAGTCCAGATTGCTTCTCCACTCAAATATCTTTTATTTGGGCAATCTGAATTCATAATGAAAAGGACAAAGTCAGGGAAGGTGTCCAAAAACATGAACAATATGGTGTTGATAAGTGACAACTCTATATCTGCCAGGGTTTTGACTACAAGGAGAGATACAATTCAAACCAGCACCCGAAGTGGTATTGAAAGCTAAAACCTGCTCTAGAGAAAAGCACTTTTATTAGGATGATGTATAATGTTATTTAGTACTTACATAGGCATTGCTGTCTAAAATTTTTATAATTTATTTAATAGCATTTGATTGTTTTTCCAAGTTAGAAAACCTCCCTTTTTAGAATTATTCTTTTAAATAAAAAATGACTTATATGTATGATCACTACCTGTGGAAAACAAACAACAGTGATTTTTTTTTTTAACATATCGCTTTCTGAATCAAACCATACATTTGTTTGTTCTTTACATGACAAATGATATCCAGCAAAGACTGGCATTAGGTCTCTTGTCCTGACTTAGATATATATATAAAATATGTGATCTCCCCCTGCTTGCTCCTTTGAGATGGTAGTGCACTTCGCTATACTGCTTGTTCTGTTGGTCCTGAAGGAGCAAGCAGGGGAGAGAGACCTCTCTCTCCTGCAACAGATCTGGCCAGGCTGCTGGCTCCCTTGGGGAGAGACAGGGATCTCCTTTCCCTCCCTCACACCTGGCTGCAGGAAGTAGGGAGGGCTGGGATGAAAAGCTGTCTCTGACAGCCTGGGGGCACACCCAGCTCAGCTCTAGGACAGGCAGAGGAGACAAGCTCTGCCTACCTGAGGCTAGGGCATAACCCTGGACAAAGGTGCATTAAGGAGAACAAAGGACATCAATTTACTGTCTAGTAGGAGACTCTTTCCATATGTGCACAGTTCCTAGTATTTAAAATGAGATATGCATGAACATCAAAAAACTTTCAATATGTATTTCAAGACTTGAGCGTAGCTTCAGTAATACAATGCTCTCAGTGGAAGGAAGTCGTGATTAAGAAGAAGTGACTAAAGAGACCTAAACTTAGTCTGTAGTTCTAGCAGAGATATCCTATGAATAGTCACTTAGGACCTGATCTAGTTTTTTCCCAGAGGCTCTTGCAGTTAACCCCCCACCCCCTCCAACACCTAAAATCTAGGTATCTCAGCCTCAGATTGTGATCCAACTTGACTAAGTTTAGGCAGCTAGGATCCTTACCCTGTCAATGGCAAGATTTAAATGGATCCAAAAAGTTATCATATTTGACCAAAGATAATAGGTGCTTATTTGCCTAGTTACTTGACATAGAGAATAGGAAGGGATGCGTTTGTTTTTTTGGCTTTTTTGTTTGTTTGTTTGTTTTAAGCAATGATTCTTGGTTGTAAAATGCATGCAGATGTAACAGCAGGGAATAAAAGTCAGGTATATTCCTTCCTTGGAAGAGTCATAAACAGTACGCTACAGAAATTTATTTACTTTTAGTTGCTGTCCTTTTTGGCACCATGGTTTTTTCATTCTTAACTACTGAATAGCTTACCTTTAACAAGAGGGATGTGGCATGCCCAGCCTGTTAAGACATTTTCCTTGGCAGTAATAGATGTAGGCTCAGAACCACTCAGGATGAAGATGACCTAGATATGAGGACTTTTATATTCAGGTGATGTCCTCTAGCCACTGAACTATTAGCAAAAAAAGATAGCTGCTGTCATTGTGATTTTTTTGCACATTCTTCTGAATTACATGCTGTCAATGAGAGTTACATTTCATTTATGCAAGTCTAAAACAGGTCTTTTGAGCAACTTAGATGCTTCAACAACACCAAATCGATTCACATTAGAGTTTAGGCAGGACTTGAGTTAGGCTTCTAAGTGATCAAATGTCTTCCAAGACTGATCGGAAAACCACATATAGATGTCCACCAAACTCAACTGTCCAAAATTAGCCGTCCTTGGTTTTAGACACTCAGTGTGTTTTGAGGTGGTTAGCCATGTTAGTCTAAAGTCAGGAATAAGGTAAGGAAGGGTGCCATAGATTAAGTCATCCCCCATTGCTAGTGCCAGGTTGAGCAACGCTTTGCCATGTGAACATGAACAACATGGCTTTGAGCAATCCCAGTCAGGCCATGAGAGACTACAGGGCTCTGGGAGCAGGGTTTAGAGGGTTGGGGGTGCAGATGGCCTTTTCCTCGCTCCTCCTGGTTGTGGATCATTGGATAAGGAGGAAGAGATGGCTTGAGGTAGTCAACCAAAGACTGTGGAGCCGGTGTCATCATGGAGGCATTGGCTTCCATGATCACAGTCCGCTCTTTGGTGAGAGAGGCAGTGGGCTGCTGGGAAGAGATGACCTCCACCTCACTCCGCTGGGGAGGAGGCTCTTCTCAGCCAGACTTGCTGACCTGCTTGACCGGGATTTAAACTGAGCCTTCTGGGAGGTGGGGGGACTACCACCACTGTAAGCCCACAGGACAGCTTTTGTAAACCCAGCAGGCTAAAGCACTTAAGGAAACCCACCCCTACCCCAGTCCCAGAGCAATCCATAGGGAAGACAAGGGCCCCCAATGAGACACTTACATGCCTGTACACCAATGTCAGGAGCTTGGGGAACAAACAGCAGGAACTGATCCTTCTGCTAAACAGAAAGGGTTATGGTCTCATAGAGATAATGGAGACTTGGTGGGACTCCACCTATGACTGGGCCACAGGTATAGATGGCTATACTTTGTAAAGGAGAGATAGTGTGGAAAAAACGGGCGGAGGGTAGTTCTTTATGTCAAGGAAAGCTACACATACCTGCAAGCTGACATCCTTGCTGTACTCGGCCTTGGTGAGAATGCAGCTAGAGTACTGCATCCAATTCTGGGCTTCACAATTTAAAAAGGATGTGGAAAAGCTTGAGAGATTCCAGAGGAGAGCCACGTGCATGATCAGAAGTCAGGAAAACAAACCTTACAATGACAGGCTTAGAGCTATGGGACTCTTCAGCCTGGAAAAGCGTAGGCTCAGGTGGGACCTAGTGGCTGCCTATAAGTATGTAAGCGGTGTGCATCAGGATCTGGGGGGAATGCCTGTTCACCAGAGTGCCCCATGGGATGACAAGGTCAAACAGTCACAAACTCCTTCAAGACTGTTTCAGGCTGGACATAAGGAAGAACTTTACTGTGCGAGAACCCCAAGGCCTGGAACAGATTGCTGCTAGAGGTGGTGCAAGCACCTATGCTGGACAAAGTCAATTGGATGTTTATCTTGCTGAGAACCTGTGACCTGAGCTGACTTCCTGCCCCTAGGATAGGGGGCTGGACTCAATCTTCTGAGGTCCCTTCCAGCCCTAATGTCTATTAAGTCTATGAACTGGAAGAGGTTTGAGCTACAAAATCAAAAACCTACTTTGTCAGATGCTATTAATAGGCATGGCTTAATAAGTTTTGTGTACTAGAGTCAAACTACATTGTTTTTTGGAAATGAATCACTTAAATTCTGTCTTAATCTTATATAGGGATATCTAAGACAAACTTCATGAAACTTTGGAAATAAAATCACTTTGGAAATAGAATAGGCCACATCCACACAAGCAGGGGCATGTGCCTGCAGCAGCACAAGTAGTAGTGGCACAAATTTCTGCATTATAATGTAAACTGTGCCCAACCTTATCCAGGGTTTGTTTTCAATTAGGCTACTGAATGTAGTGTGCTATGCTATTACTGATGAAATAAGATATATATAAGCAATGTATCCTTGTATGAAGTGACAAAAAGGCTGCTGAATAACTTCTTTCTGTCTGCATAACTGACTTTAAAGTTTGATCAAGTAGTTTGCTCTATCTTTAGATCTGACATTGATAACATAAAGAGGAAGGAAGCAAAATGATTATGGAAGCTTATAATCAATAAATAATGAATAGTAATTATTTACTGGACAGTAAATCAATGAAAGCAGCTGGTGCCCATTTTCATGTTGTCACAAAGATAACCGATAACTAGACATAATCAATAAGAAGCTAATTTCTAAAGCCTTTAAGAAATGACTGATTTTATGAATATTTATGTGTTCAATGCATCAAAGCAGAATATGCTCCTTTGGAGCAAGTTAGAATTTTCTAGATTCCTCATTTCTGTAAGTTCAGACTAAGTCATGGACTATGCCTTATATAAGATCAAAACCAAATTATTCCATTTTGAATATAGAGATTTAATGGTCTACAACATTTTCAGCTTTTCTAAATTACCACAGTTTTAAAGGGGGGGGGGAGGGAGATATAACATGCTACTGCATTAATGTGTTTATATTTTCCAATTATCACTACTGTGTTATTCCTATCTTCTCTTGTGTAGAAAGGCTCCATCCCATTGGTTGGAAAGCTTGATTCACACACATGTTCAAATAAATATTTCTCCTGGAGAGACTTTTAAATAAATAAATAAAGGTAACTGCAGAGGTGCTAATAAAGGAAGATGCAAGTTGCTTGTGGAAACAGTAATGAGGAAATATGCTAAATGTTTTAATATAGTCAACCAACTTAATTTGCTTTTTCTGTCTTTAATTTTATATGCACTGTGGAAAGATGAATATTTCTGTTCCTTTTAATTGAAATGCTGTGAGAAACATATTTCCTTCCATTTCCTTTTTTTTAATTTAAAGATTTATGGGAAAGCATTACACAGCAAGAAATGCAATTTGTATCACAATATATGATTGAGAATCACTATTCTATCCTGATCCTGCTGCTTCACACTGACGTTACTGTATGTATTTCATTAAGCCAAAACAAAGTGTCATATTCTATATGTTTTCTAGTTTTTATAAAGTCACATTGTCCAGATGTAATATAAATACTCCTTTACTATTATATGTTCCCTGATCATTTTTCATGAAAATGCATTTCATTTCCAAAAAGAGAACAGCAATGTGATTATGTTGAAGAATATCCTTCTATCTAAAAAAATACAGTAGATACTTTTCATACACACAGTAACTGTTTCCTGCTGTAAGTATGCTGAGGTATGCGGGGTATTTTTTGAATTTTGGAAGCTGACCAAGATCAAATGTACAGATGGACAAAGTTCAGTCAGATGCATTGACAAAGTATGTTTTATCCTGAATGATATGTATTCATAATAAGGAGGCGATTATTGTACTGTATAATGATCATGCACTCATTACAAGATCTCACTGCTAGAGTCCACAGATGTTCATGCCTTCATAAAAAATAAAATAAAATAAGACTGACTAGGTACAGTTAATAAAGCATCTACTGTTTTGACAGTTTCTACTGGCTTGTGGGATATTTCTTATCAATTTAAAATGGCATACCTCTGAAATCTGTATGTACTATCAAAGTGTAAGTCATAAGACAGTGTAAATATCATGCTTTCCTAAAAGTTTTTCAAAGCCTCTCAAAGCTGTGTTATCTACTTTTGCAGTTTCTTTATAGATCTTTGTTAATGGCAAACAATAGTAGAGCAGCACTGAGAACCCTGTTGCTGATGTTGTGTAGATGCACAAAAAACATGTGTCTTCATTGACATTATTTTAGAAACACTACATTTACTTTTCTTTTCTTTTCTTTAGATTAATATTTAGCTGTAGTTGCCTCAGATTCTGTCATGGCATCTTTAGTATAATCACTTGGGTTTTACTAGAGAACTGATATAGAACTGGTAATCTAGAATTCATTAATTATGTTCTTTATTCTGCCAGTAACTTACTATGTGGCAATGTTCTGGACAGGTTAGTTTATATCTGGGTCAAATCAGACCTCTGTCAGAAAGTATCCTTGAAAACTCTACAAAAATAACTTCCACTTGTGTAAGTGCTTATAATGTTGTTGTTGTTGTCATTGTGACAGGAAACAAGTACTTTCCCTTTCTTCCCATAATGGAAGAAACTAGCAATCTGACCAACACCAGACTGTTGGCATCTTTTAAGGCATGGATCAGCTTCAAACAACTTTATGTCTCTGTATTTGTTCCGAGTTTCTTGTGGACTGCATCCTGTTTTCATGGCCACATGGCCCCAAAGAAGCCTCGTTACCTGAAGTTCACCATCAAACAACTTAGCTTTTATAGGCTTTTGTTTGTGTGTGTATCCTTATCTCTCTTTCTTCTCACCATAGTGCAAGGGTTCAAGCACTCGCCTGGAAAGGTGGAGGTCATGGCTTCTGGGTCTCCTCTCACCTGCAGGGTAGTTGAACCTGGGCATAGCAACACAACACCGACACAGAAAATCTTCAGAAGAGAGCAAAGATAGTATGAGAAATAATGCAAAAGAAATTACGAAATTGATATTGTCCTAATTCAGACAGCATATTTGCATGCATTTATAAAGTTGTTGGTATTATTTTGGTTCCCATTTTTATGTAATAAGATGATTAAATTATATATTTAAAGAGAAAAGAAAATAAATGCCTGTGCTGCACATATCCTTAATGTGCCATTCTGACTCATATGTGGTAGTTCTAAAAGAGGGGAACTGAGCATCCTGAAATGTCTAATTAAAAGAAAAAATCTTTAAATAAAACCTTAGTCACCCTTTAAAAATGCATTATGAAACACATTAGTCAATTTACTTTTCATGTTTTATTGTTTTTTCTCTTCTGTAAATTGCTAATTGTTAAAGATGTCATATTTGAGAAGCTTTCTTCCTTATAATCTTTCTCCTCCTGCTGTTTGATCACATTAAGAGGTCATAATTCTTTGTTTATGATCTTGCAGTCTGTTACTTGGAGTGTCTGTGATCTCAGAAATAGAATATTATATGTATGACTCGCTGGTATCAACAAGTAGAAGGCAGAGGCTAGATGAACAAAATATTAAATATTAATAATGAACAGTTCTAAAATACACAAAGGGTTTGAAAATTGAAAGGTTTTATTCATGCTGTGTATATTTTATTTTATGTTTGGCTGATCACAAACAGAAGGTCATGTTTTAAATCTGAAGGCTGCTCAAAAATGTGTTCTCTTTGCCTATTTCAAAATGTCAGTAGAGTGACATTATACTACAAACCATGGAACTGGTACAATTACTGAAATTGAGAAATAGAATAAAATAAAGTTAAGACATTGCAGTCACCCATTTGGCAACAGCATTTTAAAACAAAAAATGGTAGCCTCCATGCCTATAAGAAACTCACTCCCTAGAGATATCATAGACAGCCTTTCCAGAGTAGGTTGCAGAATCAAGATCTATTTTCTGAAGTCAGAATTAAGGTAGGACATACTAGCAAGTTTAGAACATTTAGCATTTTACTTTTCTGTTTCTCATCTCTTCCCCCTTGCTTTGCCCATTGATGTTGTGTTCTTTCTTTAACAGATGCGTTTATAATAGAAAATTATCAGACACTTTACATTTAATAGGTTCCATCATCAGTTTTAAGTTCAGTAGTATCTTTAAATCACAATGCAGGAAAAGCAGAGAAAAAAAATCAAAAGTTCAATTATTGTTACAAAAACAGTTTTAGTGAGTCTGTGGCTTATCAATCATCCTATGCTGCCAAAAATATCACACATTTTATAGTATCCTAAAATCCCACAGGTTTTCTCCAGATATCAGCTCTCATTCATTGTTAATATTATCTGTATTTGTCACTGTGGAGGAGTACTAGGAGGACACTTACCACATAGAGTGGGCTGCAGCAGGTGGAAGAAGGGCATGCAGGTAATACAGCCAAGTGAAGCCCTGGGGACTCATTTTTAAGAGGCCAGGAAGCAGGCAGGTGCAGCCCAGTCTTGATGAGCGGCCATCTTAAGACTCAGATTAGCAGGGCTGTAGGCAGCAGTTTGCTGCTAGACACCAAGGAAGCAGTATCTCCCAGAGGAGCTGCTGTTCTAAGAATGACTAGGAGGTAAGGGCAGGAGCTTATGTGGATGGCTTGGTGGCTCCTGGTCCCAGGCATGGCCTAAACCTGTACCCTGCTGGGATAAGGAGGCCTGGTGGTCCTGCCTGTGGTGGGGCATAGCCACTCAAATGCTAGGTTCAAGGACCATCCCAGTGAAAGGCAGGTCAGGATGCCTTAACCCTTGCCCTGAGAGAGGCAAGGATGTGCAAAGGGGACACCTGAGCCCATTGGGTGCAAGACCCTGAAGGGGAGCAGTGCATGTCAGGTAACTTTAAGAAATTCTTGAACCTGAAAGTGTGGAAGACCCCATAAGGCAAGCAGTTGAGTTCCTGGGGAAAAGGGTGAGTTGTGGGCCAGGCACACCGATGAGCAGCATGTGAGTCTGCAGGGATGTTTGACCACATATCCCAGAGTATGGGGTGGAGCAGAGAGTGGCAGTTGTGAAGCCCTGTGAGGGGTATGAGTTAGTCCTGAGGCCAGGGGCTTGAGTGGAGGCCCTGCTAGCATGGGGGCCTGAGTTAGGTCCAGGTAAGCCTTTAGGTACCTGAGGTTGCAGGCAGACCAGAGGCCAGTTGGAGTGTGGCAGAGGAGGAGCCATGAGGAGAACAGCTGGGGGAGTGACCTGCCTATGAGACCAGAGGCAGGGTCAGCACAGCATTTTGGGAACTGCCCAGTGCTCGCTCAGATGAGGGTAGTGGGAGATGCCCAAAAGGCTGCACTCTTTCTGGCTGGGGAATGAAGAATAAAAAGCCTGAGGACCCTCTGGGTAAGGGCAGGGTGAATGTGGTCCCAGGAGAGAAGGGGTGGTATATGTGAGGCCCAGGAAGTGCAAGATGAAAGAGACCAGGTGACAGCTGGTGGACAGTGAGAGGGAGGTGGTATGAGTGTGGCCTTAGCAGGGCAGAGTGGAAGAGACTCAGTGCTGTGATGACTTGGGCCCAGCTTCAGGCTGGAGCTTAGCAAAGCTGTGAGCAACATCTGCAAGGCTTGGGATGCAGTATAGGGTGGTTGGAGCTGCATACATAGGCCCAGGAGAACAGGGCATTCAGTGGGCAGCCTCTCACCTTATTAAGATTGTAATTACTTAACAGCAAGATGTGGCAGAAGAGATAGGCAGGCAGCGTGCTCAGAGGCAATGGGAGACCAGCACTGTGGCCAGCTGGGGAGCTCCCACTTTCACCACAGTCACCATTTTCCCCTGTTCTAAAATCCCCTTAACATTGTCTAATTTTCTACTGGCTACATCTGTTATATCCTTGGCTCGGCTTCAAGAGACAGGATACCTCACTCCAAGTTCTGAGGAGATTAGGTGATCTGGCCAATTTAATGCGTAGGTGATTTTTATTGGAATGGAGTTTTAGCCATGTATCTTCAAGAGAAAGCATGCTGCACTGATCAGAAAGCATGCTGCACTGATCACATCTATGGATATAGTGTTATAAAGGATAAAAACATCAATACTGCAGTATAGTTTTTTAGATTCTTCATATACAGAAATTATTTCCATCAGCACCAACATGTCCAGGGCAGAATGTAAAAGTAGCTTAAACAGGCGTCACTGAATTTGAAGTGCCATATTGACTTGATTATAAGTGTGGGTGCGGTGGTCAGAAAGAAACATAAAAAATAACAGTCAATGTAAATGCAGTTAACCTATAATCAGAACAATACCTTTTGCTTCCCAGCAAAAATCTCTCACCACAGACCAGGTCTACTTTGTTCAGAGCATTCTCCAATTATCTTTGTACCTTTTTAAACAGAAATAGCCCCCAGATGAACAACACTGGGATAAATTCTGTTCCACTGGAAGCAAATGCCCAGGCTACACCCAAAGCACCCTCCTTTGCAGAGCAAAGCTGAGTTCACTGTGCAAGGTTCCCACTGGCTTGATTTTTCTTTCAGCCCCAATATGGAAGCTTCAGTAGAATTGAGAGAGGGATCTAAATCCTGCTCTGGGTAAGGGGATCTAAAACTCAGATCTCCCACTCCAAGGGCAAGTACATATCAGGATAAAATGAAGCAGTTGTAATGAAAGGAAAGCAGTTGCTCAGTATATGCACAAAGGATCCTAGAAAGAGAATCATACCCCACACTGTAGGGGAAGAAAAAAACTCCTACAATGCTGCCAGTTTGACCTAGGGGAAACTAATCCTTCCTAAGTCCATATGTAACAATTAGTTTGACCCTGAGAGCAAGACACTCTAGCCAGAAAAACAAGCATATTAAATACTGGAAGAAATATAAGTGCACTCCAGTCAGCTTCTTTCTCCCCTTCACTGTGAGCTGTGACCAACATCACAGAATTTCAGAAGGTGGGACAAAAACAAAAAGCAGCACAGGAGCCAGTAGCATCCACAAGGAGGAAAAAATGTCTTTTCTGTCCCCTATAGGCAACCATCCCTGCAGCAGGAGGTGATTGGGCATCTTCCATGATATGAAAGATACATTTATACCCTCCAAATAGGGATTGAAAAATGCATAATTCCAAATATTATACAAGTTGATCATTGAACCAAACCTCTTTATCCTATTCAAAATTTCGCCTCTAATGCATCTATCAAGTTCACTCTTAAAATTATTCTGGTTCTTTCCCATTCGTTTGGAATACCATTCTAAAACTTCACTCCTTTGATGGTTAAAGGGCCAGACCTACTGCATGGAATCGGTCTTCATGCTTGATCCAGCCAATGGATATGGATTTGTACATCAAATCCTGCCCACATACTGATTGTACCCCACTCATCTGGCCTGTGCACCAGCAAGGTCAAGTACCACTGACCTAAAACCTTAATTTAAGAGACATAACCTAAATTCAAGTAGGTGTTGTTGGGTTTTGTTTCTACTTCAGTCAGTGTACCTTGGAATAGGAAAAGCCACCTGCCCCATTTTACAGTGACAAATATATTCCTTCAAAATGAAAGAAAACTCTCTAATAAGGAAAGAGTAAAATTGTACGAGCAGGCTGAGAATTTGAACCATATTTGTGAGACAGTCACAGCAAGAAATTTACTGGAAGTCTGGAGATTTACCCAGTTCATTTGTACATCTGTATACTCTTGAGCATTTAAAAGTAGATTCTTACAGGAAGGAAAATTCTTAGATCAATAAAGATGAAATTCTTGCCTGCTGAAAAGATTGTATAGAAAGAAACATTATGTATTGTCTAAACTTACATTGGTTCTGGAGACTGGTTTTATTTGTAATTCAGTTAACTACAAAACATCCTGAACTTGGCTATTCTTAATATTGCAGTTATTAATATTTTATATGTATTTCCTCTGACTTAAAGGTTCACCACTACTTGTTTTACAATAATTGTATCAGAGCTAATTGTATACCTCTCACAGTGAGCTAGTTAAATAAAACAAAGTAAGAAAACACCCAACACATCATTTCACAGCAAAATGACACAATGGGAAGCTCCTGAATCTTGATCCCCTATAATCTGACATGCTCTCAGACCATCTGCCCATTCAAGAATGTTAATAAATTACTTGTTATAGATTATGATAGTATGTGTTCTCTATTCATGTCAATCTTTCTCCAGATGAAAGAATGATCCACAAATGGAATCAAAATGGTTCTGATCTCTTGGTTGCCATTGCTATGTTAGTATTGATATTAAAGTTGCTATGCTGACTGAATCTTGGAGCAGATGGAGCTGATACAATTGGTTCATTTCTAGATTTAAATATTTATAAGATGAGACCTGTTAATGAATGTAATTAATTGTGATACTCTAGATGAACATTATAATTGAACTTTATTTTTCTTTTTTGGTTATTTTGACTTATCACCTTGAGATTTAGGGCAGGAAAGAGACGTCATGCCCAAATAGGAGCATTTCAAATGTTCCTATTAAAAAATAAAAGGGTTCCCAGAACCAAATCTGACTTTTTTTCCCCTAGTATTAGCAACATAGACAATGTGGCAGAGATTTATCTAGCTATTTGGAACCTTAGGCTAGGCCACGGTGGGGAGAGGAGGTAGTGCTGAGCACAGGAGAAAAAAGGGCTGGGGGTGAGCAGAGTCTTACTTGTGATGATATGCTTGGCAGAGGGCTGAAGTAGAGGCAAGAGCCTCCTCCTCCCCAACATCTACAGAGTTTGTTTGCTGTTTCCAAGAAAATTATAGCACCTCTTCAATTTTTGATCCTTGTTCGTGTCCAATTTCCATGGGCACGCCCATACATGCAAGCACATGCGCTTGCAGCAGCTCAAATCCAAGTAGTGCAAATTTGAGCTGGGGCTTTTTGTCTCAGCACACTTGCTAAGATATGCACTTTATTGTGGAGCAGATTGTGCAACTTGGGGCAAAATAACCCTGCCTGCTTCTCCCAGATCTGCAGCCAGGGGGAGTTAGAGTCCCGGGCCGGCACCTGTGCTGTCCCTAGAAGTATAAAAAGCTGCCTTGTCCAAGCTCCAGCAGTTCAAAAACCTGCCCTGGCAAATAGTTCAGGGCTACTTGCTCTCTGGAGCTTCTGGGGCTCAACCACTTGGTACCTGGGGACACTACACCTTGTGCCAGTTGGACTGCTGCAGCAGCATCCCAAATCCATTTTAAAAAATATCCCAAAATCCATGTTTTTCACCAAATAACAAAGTACCACTCTACACAGATACAGACACACACTATCTAGACAGAGAGAGAGAGAGAGAGATGGGAATAAGTTGGGCAGTGCTTAATGGTATATTTACAATGTTAAAGCAATATAGAAGCCTACCAGTGTCTCTATCATCATGGTAAAATAAATTCTAAATACCTACATGTGTTGATGTGCACTTCTGGTTTTCTTTGCACATGATGGGTGTGTGATGGGAAGATGTGGTTTTTGCAGGAAGGGAGTGGGAAGGGGCATGGGGGAATGTGGGTGGCTGTTTGAGGAGGGTGTGTGGGTTGTTGTATGGGTAGGTATGGTGCAATTGCTGGGGGGACTGTGGGTGTGGAGGACCTTGTGGGGGAACTGCTCAGGAGGGGTGGGTCCCCTGTCCCCGCCTCGGTGCCACCTTCCCACACAGCACATGGAATGCCCCCCCTTCACAGAGCCCCAGCTCCACACTGGAGGGCCACAATCCCTATCCCCTACAGGGCCCCAGCCCTGCTGCCCAGGGTCCCAGGCACCTTGGAGGGCCACAGCCACCCCTGCCCAGGGTCCTTAGCTCCCTCTGAACAGCTCTAGCCACACACCCAAGGGTCCCAGGCACCCTGGAGGGGCCACAGCCCCCCCCCACTCAGGGTGCCAGCTCCCCCTGGAGGTCCCCAGCCCCATTGCCCAGGGTCTTAGTCACCCTGAAAGGCCACAGCTCCCCTGCCCAAGGTCCTGGCTTCTGCTGAACTGCCCCAGGGTTGGCAGGACCTGCCTGGGTATGGCACGCAATCCCAGTGCACTGCGCTGGATCCTGCTGCCCTGGGACCAGCCCAGCTGGGTGGCACAGGAGCCCAGCTGGGCCTGGGTCAGCTGGACCTGGCATGTGGGGACTGCATGCCGCGCTGGGTCCTGTCGCCCTGGGCCCAGCCCAGGCCAGGCAGCACAGGGGCCCCGAGGGTGGCAGGACCCAGCTGGACAGGGATCGGGGGGGGAGAGTCTGAGGGGTCTGGTGAGGGGAGTGGCTGGGCAGGGCAGGGATCGGGGATCTGAGGGAGAGGGAGGGGCTGGCAGGGGTCCCCCCATGGTCCCCTTCCCCATCCTCTATTCCCCTGATCCCTTACGGCACTGGAGTCCTGGTGTTGAACATGTGGCCTGGCCTGCCACATGTCTCAGCACCAGAGTGAGCGGCCAACCATGGAGATGCTGTGGCAGCCAGGGCATCTCCCTGGAGGACTGAACTTCCAGTTGCCTTGGACTGTGCTCTGCCCTGCTTTTTAAAATTTTTTTTTTTTTAGAACCCTGGATATTTTTTTTCCATTCCCACACATTCCTCTTGCCTTGCCTCAAAGGGGTTTGAGGTGGGTCAAGAGGCGTGTGTGCACTTGTTTGGATGCACCCTATGTGTCTTGTGGCTGTCTCTTTTTATCTCCTCTTTTTCCCTCTCACCTTTTGTTTTTATACACAGTCAGCAAGTTAGGAAGCTCATAACAATCTTATTCAGATAATTTCCAGATCAAAAAGGGCTCCATTGTGGTCACCCTAGAATTACTCTATTTGAAATA
This sequence comes from Crocodylus siamensis, assembly GCF_052110815.1. Classification (NCBI taxonomy): domain Eukaryota; kingdom Metazoa; phylum Chordata; order Crocodylia; family Crocodylidae; genus Crocodylus; species Crocodylus siamensis. The sequence continues at coordinate 52,249,113 of NC_143395.1, forward strand.
TAGATATTTGCTTCTTTGTTGTCCAGTTACATTGTTTATACATAAACAGGGTTACAGCAATACAAACCCACACATAGCCATAGCGACCACTTGAATCCAAAGTGATAATCACAAGACCCTCCACAGCATTTTTGCAACTTACTAATTAGCAAACAGAACTGAGCAATACATAAAGTTCTTATAATACAATATTAAATTAAATAAATTCACAGTGAAAGATACAACTTAAGGCCCACCCTAGATATATATTGATCTAGGGCAACCTTACACAATGATATAGACCCTTCCAGTTACATCTGGAACCAAAAATGGCACAGTAATTATGCCACCTGGAGGAGTAATACAAAGGGAAAGCAGGTAACTCCCAAGGGATAACACTAACTGCAACTAGTCCTGTTGACTATCTGGGGTCTGGGGGGTGTGAAACCTCCCCTGAATACCAGGGGCCTTCCTCTTCTGTGGAGACATTTGCCTCTCTCCTGTGGGAACCCCAGTCCTCCTAGCCAGGCACTGATGGCTTCTCAGCTCTCTGGTGGGCCTTGCTTGTCTATCTCACTTTGAGTGGGGCTGGTCAAAGCTCTTGCCTTGATGGGGACTGCCGCTTCATTCAGCTGCTGCTTACAGTGGAAAGGCCCAAGCTGCCTCATGCAGTTACCAGGACCTACCCGCTCTTCCATAACTTCCATGCACCCTTCAGTGCCATGGAGCCTCTACCATATGTAAAGATGTGGGCCTATGCTGCCTCATGCAGCTGTGGGGGTTTCTTCAGCTGTCTCCAAGCCCTGTGCACCATGAAACCTCCTCTGCTTGCAGGGTCAGAGTCTCATAGTACCTCATGCAGCCATGGAATCCCTTCAGCTCTTCCTTGGCCCTGTGCACCGAATTGTGTCCTGTGGGACCTCTGCCACTTACATGGTTGGGGACCTGTGTTGCCTTGTGCAGCCATGGAATGCCTTCAGCTCTTCCAGTCCTGTCCACTGATCCATGCACAAAGGGCTTCTGCCTTGTGCAGGGTTGTTGACCCAGGCTGCCTCATGTAGCCACCAAGGTCCTGACCCACCATCATGGGTGGCTGGTGCCTCCTGAGTCTGGGGGGGCACCAGATCTTGAACCAGGGGAGTCCCCCAGCAGTCAATCACTGACTGGTGGGAGGGGGTTCCCCCAGCAGCTGATCGCTTAGCTGGAACTACCAGTGGCACTTCCACCAGCACTTCTGATTTAACAGCTGGGGCTCCTCTCAGGGTAGAGGGGGGTATGCCAGTGCTTCTCTTGCCACGGGGGGGAGGGGCACATACACTTCCAGCTGTCAATCTCAATGATGCATGGCCAATCTCAGGGGATGCACCCGCTATGCATGCACCCCCTACTTGTCACCAATGCCCTCTGTCCACTGACCCATGCACTAATGCCACAGCTCCGTCCTTGGTGGGGCAGGGATGCAGCTGCTAGCTGCTCCCACTTGGTGGAGACATTGTTAGGGCACTTCTGGAGCAACTGCTCCATTCCACTGATCAGCTCCACCAGCTTTTCTACAGCCCCTCTTCATCTTCCCTTGTTGAAACCATCCACAGAGCTTTTATCTTTTTTGAAGGTTCTGCCCCTAATTAGAAATGTACCAATGAGGAAGCCTGAGGGGTTAGTTCCCCTTCAGGTCCTCCTTTCACCTCACCCCTGGGTCAGGGTGGAGCAGCCTTCCTCCTGTCTTCCCTTGATTGGTGGGAAAGGGAAAAATGCCTCTACCAATGGGGCCTGAGCCATTTGGGCTCAAGCCAGCAATCTGGGCTGCTGGTGAACCTACCAGCCAGCCTTCCACAATAATAAATGGTTATTCTAATACTAGTAAATTGCCCATTAAGAATGATGGGGGGCGCGGGGACAGAGGCCTGCATCTGCCTCCCCCACCTTGGGCTGGGGCCTCTCCCTGCCTCCCACCCACCACTTTGGCCGGGGCCACTCCCCACCTCCCTCTGCCACTTTGGGTCAGGGCTGGGGCCTTGGCTGTTTCCCCCCTTGCCCTTGGGCCAAGGCTGGGGTGCCTCTCCCCTGCTGCTTTGGACCAAGGCTGGGGCCCAGGCTGGGGCTGGGGTTGGTCCCAGCCTCCCCACACTGCTTCGGGTCAGGGCCGGGGCCGGGGCTGTTCCTGCCCTCCCCCCACTGCTTTGGGCCAAGGCTGCTCCCTGCCTCCCTCCTGCCACTTCAGGCTGGGGCAGGGGTGCATGATCATGGTGGCAGTGGTGGTCATAGCTGTGGTGGGTGCACCCACCAGTAACCCCTTCCCCTTACCTCTCCCCGCCCTCCCTTATTTCCCATCTCCTCTCATCCCTGCCAGTTGTTGTTGTGAGAAGGGGGGGGCACTGGCCCCTGGATCCAAGAGGCAGCCTTGCCCCCCACTCCATCCACTTCATTATGGTGGTGCTGCAGTTCCCTCAAAGGAGCAGGGAAGGGGGTTGAAACCAGTTCCGCTGGCCTCGCCCCCCTCCACAATGGCTCCTCAGGTGGCAATGTCATGATGGCACTCCACCATCTGTCCCTGTCTGTGTAGAGCACTCTGGTTGCTGAGACAGCCAATCAGAGTACAAATAAAATATTATGGATCGACAGACAGACTAAGGCTTTCATGTTATTAGAATTGTTTTCAATCTTAATGGGCTACATAAAAGTTACTGCTTTTGAAAAAAGCAGGAAAAAAAATTGCAGCTCTTTTAAGAAGTGGTAGGCCTTGACATATTTTTCAGGAGCCTACAGTTACCATGCAGAATGAGAAGTACAGGCTACATTGTGACCACTCAAATTTCTCTTCCATAAACAATCAGCATTATTTAATGGTAGCCAGGGAGACTAATATATTACTGCTGTTTTGACTGGCTGGATAAACTCTTTTGTGAGGTATGAGCACCCAGATCTAAGATATACTTATAGGAATCAACTATATGTATGTAAAAGGAATCAACTGCATGTATCTAAAATATTTGGATTTTAAAGATCTCCTTAATTAAATTAAATTACTTAGCAATTTCCTTCTTCAATTAATTGATTCAATATAAGTGGCAAACTGATGTGGAGCAAGGTAAAACACAATAGTCTTAATCCCCTGTTTTAAGATTATAACTACAAATGTTTAGTGTGTTTTGGTGTACTAATTCCCAGAGTACATTATATAATGAATCTCCTCTGAGATTCATTATATAATGTACTCTGGGAAAAGATTTCAAAATATCTGTCTTGCTTCACAATTATTAAAGACAAAGTTTGTGAATGTCATTGAACTATAAACTCAGTAATCTATATCCTTAAAGCATTATTGAAAATATTTTTTTGGATTAGTACAACAGCATATTGGAATCAGTCAAAGTCCACTTTGTTTCTATCCAGTGTTGCACACAGGGAATGGAATCCTCACCCTGAAAATAACAGTCAATGTATATTAGAAGTACAGAGAAAACTGTATTGTTTCGTTGATTTTGAAAAGGCTTTTGATAACAGTCCAACATGACACACTTACACACATTCTTAAAGAATGTATTGTTGGTTTAGTTAGTTTAAAACAAAACAAAACAAAACCCTTCACTGACTGGGCAAAAAAATATCAAAAGCATCAGTGTAAATAAATCATTAACTACCCTAAAATTTCAACATCAAGAAAGTTTTTAATATAACATTCAATCTCCACAACATTCATCATGCATGTAGAAACTATAATAAAAGAAAGGAGTATCCTAGCAAAAGAGTTATGGGGAGGAATATTGTTTCAACAAGTGGGTAGCCAAAGTATAACTTCAGACTAACTCAGAGTTACACACCTATTTCATATAGGAGGGATTCTGTTATCCTTTCTGAGGGCATAAGTGCCCGTGACAGAAATAGGATAACTTTTCAGAGACATGAGATATTTCTCTATTCCTAAAATCTTGTCTGACCAACCTGATTTCCTTCTATGACCAGGTGATGCATCACCTGGACAAAGGAGAAGAAGTGGATATCATATTCTTGGACTTCAAGAAAGCTTTTGACCTGGTGTCCTATTATGTCCTCATGGAAAATATTGGGGAATTGCAGCCTAGACAATGTCACAGTATGATGGCTGTGGAACTGGTTCAGGGGACAGACCCAGAGAGTGATAGTTTATGGAACCAAATAAACTTGGCCCACTGTAACCAGTGGCATCCCCCAGGGCTCCATTCTCAGATCTGTACCCTTCAATGTGTTTATAAATGATCTGGATCTGCCACTTGCATAATCAGGGGGCAGCAGAGCAGACCCTACAAGGAGACACTATGGGACCTGAACCTGTTCATCCTCCACAAGAGAAGGCTGAGGGGAGATCTAGTGGTGTGTTACAAACTAGTCAGAGGGGACCAGCAGGCACTGGGAAAGTTCCTGCTCTCTCATGCACTACCAGGAGTCACCAGGAATAACGGTCACAAGCTGGCAGAGGGTAGATTTAGGCTAGATATCAGGAGGTGCTACTTCATAGATTTCATAGACATCAGGGCTGGAAGGGACCTCAGGAGATCATCGAGTCCAGCCCAAAGGGCAGGAAGTCAGCTGGGGTCATAGGATCCCAGCAAGATAAGCATCCAATTTACTCTTGAAGGTGTTCAAGGTAGGTGCTTGAACCACCTCCGCTGGCAGACTGTTCCAGACCTTGGGGCCTCGGACAGTAAAGGAATTCTTCCTTATGTCCAGCCTGAAACGGTCTTGCAGGAGTTTGTGACCGTTCGACCTTGTCATCCCTTGGGGCGCTCTGGTGAACAAATGTTCCCCCAGATACTGGTGGCCACCCCTGATAAACTTACAGGTGGCCATCAGATCACCCCTGAGCCTACGCTTTTCCAGACTAAAGAGTCCCATGTCTCTCAGCCTATTATCGTAAGATCTGTTTTCCTGACCTCTGATCATGCGCGTGGCTCTCCTCTGGACTCTCTCAAGCTTCTCCACATCCTTTTTGAATTGTGAAGCCCAAAACTGGACGCAGTACTCCAGCTGCGGCCTCACCAAGGCCGAGTACAAGGGGAGAATGACGTCCTGGGATTTGCTCGAGAAACATCTATGGATGCAAGCCAGCATTTTCGTCACTTTACTAGCCACCACAGCATCGCATTGCAGTCTCATGTTCATCTTGTGGTCAATGATGACCCCCAAGTCTCTTTCTTCTGTAGTGCTATCCAATGTAGCACTGCAGAGCCTATAAGGATGCTGCAGGTTTTTCCTCCCAAGGTGGAGATCCTTGCATTTTTTGGTGTTAAACACCATCAGGTTCTCATCCGCCCATTTGCTGGGCTTGTCCAGGTCAGCCTGGATCACCCACCTATCTTCTGGCGTGGATGCTTTGCCCCAAAGTTTGGTGTCACTTCACCGTCAGGGTGGCTAGGATCTGGAACCAACTTCCAAGAGAAGTGGTGCTGGCTCCTACCCTGGAGGTCTTTAAGAGGAGGCTAGATGTACACCTTGCTGGGGTCATTTGACCCCAGTACTCTTTCCTGCCATGGCAGGGGGGTGGACTCGATGATCTGCTCAGGTCACTTCCGACCCTAGAAACTACAAAACTATGAACTTGGGTGTTATAAGCAGACTGGCTAGGTTTGCTTATGACACCTAAGTATGGGGAAGTGCAGCCACCCTGGAGGATAGGTTGGCAATCCAGGCTGACCTTGACAGGCTTACAAGGTGGACAGATCAAAACCTGATGGTGTTTAATGCCAAGAAATGCAAGGTGCTCCACCTTGGGCAAAAGAACCCACACCACACTTATAGGCTAGGCAGTGCTACACTGTGTCTGAAAGAGATTTGGGGGTCATGATTGACCACAAGATGAACATGACCCACCAATGTAATGCTGCAGCTGGCAAAGCAAACAAAACTCTGCCCTGCATCTGAAACAAGACCTGGGAAGTCATCACTTTACTCGGCCTTGGTGAGACCACAGCTGGAATACTGTGAAAAGTTCTGGACTCTGCAATTCAGAAAGAATGTGGAAAAGCTTGAGCGAGTCCAGAGGAGAGTCACACCCATGATTAAAGGACAAGAGAGTAAGCCATATGAGGAAAGGCTCAGAGATGTGGGACTTTTCACTCTGGAAAAGCATAGGGTAGGGGGTGACTTGGTGGCAGCCTATAAGTATATAAAGGGTGTGCACAAGGAACTGGGAGAACATTCACCAGGACATCCTATGGGAAGACTAGGTCACAAACTCTTGGAAAATCATTTTAAGCTGGACATAAGGGAAAACTTCTTTACTACCCAAGTCCCCAGGTCCTGGAATAGACTCCACTCAGAGGAGGTGCAGGCATCCTTTCTGAATTGCAAATTTCTCTTTGGTTTTTCACCACATGAAACTAAATAGTGTTTTATATGCTTTGTTACATTTGTTAAGGTGTAGAAACTCATCTTGTTACCCTTCAGATGCCTTGCTAACTGCAACTTCAGTTCTGCTCTGGCTTTCTTGATTTCATTCTTGCATGCTGAAGCAATACTCTTATACTCCTTCTTAGTTGTTTATGCAAGATTCCACTTCTTATTAGCTTCCTTTTTGTGTTTTAGTTTACTGAAGAGTTCCCTGCTAAGCCAAGCTGATCATCTGCCATACTTGCTTGTATTCCTGCATATTGGGGTGGTTTGTTTCTTTAATGTACAGCTAGTTCTCCTGGACTCCTCTCCCCCTCCAACACGCCTCCCATGGTATCCTTCCTGTGAGTTCCCTGAGTGAGTCAAAGTCTACTTTTCTGAAGTCCAGAGTTCTTATTCTGTCACTCTCCTTCCTTCCTTTCCTCAGGATCTTGAACTCAATCATCTCATGGTCATGGCTGCCCAAGTTGCCATCCATTTCTACATTGTCCACTAATTGCCTGTGCAGGGTTCTGTTGCCCTCCCAGCAGGTGTCAAGGTGATTGAAGTTTCCAGTGAGAACTAGGGCCTGTGATCTGGAAACTTCTAGCTGTTTTTAAAAAAGCTTCATACACCTCTTTTTCCTGGTCTAGTGGTCTATAGCAGATACCCACCACAACATCACCCTTGTTGTTCTCCCCTCGGACCTTAACCTAGAGACTTCCAATAGATCTGTCTCCAGTTTCTTACTGGAGCTCTGACCAATCATGCAGCTCTTTTATAAACAGCACAACTCTTCCTCCTTTTCTCTGCTGCCTGTTCTTCCCTAACACTTTATACTCATCAGTGCAGTACTCCAGTTGTGTGAGCTATCTAAGCAAGTCTCTGTTATTCTAATCACATCAAAGTTCTGTGACTGTACAAGGGCTTCCAACTCTTATGGCTTGTTTCCCAGGCTCCATTCATTCATGTAAGAACACTTGAGCTAACTAGCCAATTGCACTACTATCTCAGGAAGAATGAGAAGACCTCTCCTATTGCTCCCTCATGCTTGTGCTTCCTTTAGGTCACCCATTTACCCCAGGCTTTGATCTTCATCTACCTCATTCCAAAGTCTGCTTCCAGTGAATCCAGTGTTAATTAATATCTGATCATTTAAAATGAAGACTCAAAAAAACCAAACAAACCTGGATCACTTACTTGTCTCCTGTTGTCTAAAGAATTTGGTGTGCCTGAACCATGTCAGCCCAGTGAGTTGTGATGGGTCAATCCTTTGATCTTGCTAGGCAAACTGGGCATTTGAGTTAATGCAGTATGTATGGTAAAAGCATTTCAGGAGCTTTGATCAGAGCAGGATTTCAAATTATCCTAGGTGCCTTGAACAATATCAGTAAGAATCAAAGAAAAAAGACCAAAGTTAAGGAATTTAAGACAATATGAACAAGAAAACAGAATAAAGTCAAAGGAATATCTATACCTCTAGGGCAAAATAATGAGTTAACTGAATAGGTTTTTATGTTCAGAGGGTTTTATAATATTAGCTGGAATGAAGGACTGTTTCTTTTAAAAAAAAATCCATTTTACAGTTTTCAAAAGTTTCTATATTGTAGAAAGTAAATTTTATAGATTTACTTGAGACTACTGAAAGGTAATATAGGAAGGATTTTTGTGGATGATTGCTTTATTAGACCAACTTCATGGTTGGGATAGACACACTTTCAATTGTAATGCATCCTTCTTCAGGATGCAACTAAATATATCCCAGCTATGCAGTTCCAATAAAAAATATCACCCAAAAAAATCCTTGCCTATTGCATGTTTCCTGAAACCATCACGACTACAGCATCACTTCAACACTCCTAAAATATTATATCTGAGTGACACTCCTGTTCAGTTATGAAAGCTGTATCCTTGAAAATATCTGTGCTGAAATTTTGTAGTTGTGTGCCATCAGTATGCTGATGACACCCAGTTTCATCTCTTCTTTTCATCTGACCCATCCCATGCAGTCTCCAACATTAGCACTTGGCTAAAGTTGGGGAATGAACAAATTGAAACTGAAGCCAGACAAGACATAGATAATAGTTGCTGGCAACACTCATGACTTTGACAGAGAGATAAAGAATATAGCTACTTGCCATTGATGGGGTTCAGCTTCCCCTTGTCATAGAGTTTTGTAGCCTTAGGGTGCTTTGACTCCTTTGCTGCACCTGGATATTCAGATTGTAGTGATAGCTGGGAGTGCCTTTCAGAAATTCCATGTGCCTTTCAGAAGTTCCACCATTATTTGTGCTTGTTTAACCTTGACATAAGGCTACTACAATATGCTTTATGTGGAGCTGCCTTGAGGATTCTGCAGTGGGTGCAAAATGTAGCAGCCATCTTTTTGATGGGAGTAAGCCACTAGAAGCACAGTACTTCAGTACTCCAAAGCTTCCTTTCTGGAAACAATTCAAGATGCTGGTCTCGACTTATAAGTCCCTAAGTAGCCTGGGCCTTACATATCTAAGGGTTCACTTTCTCCCTTACATTCCATTCAGATCCCTAAGGTCAGCTGACAGCAATCTCCTGCAAGTTCTATCTGGTTACCAAGTTTATTCAAGGGAAATATTCTTGATAGTTGCTCTTCAGCTTGGGAACTCCCTCCCCCTTGAGGCCCACTAGAGCATGAGCCTGGATACCTTTCAGAAGAACTGCAAAACCTTTTTTTGGTATTAGGATTGTAGAAGCTGGAGTAACATTTTGGAGTATTATTTGGGAAATATTTTATTTTGTTAATGTATTTTATCTGTTTTTATGACTTGAGCCTAAAAATCAAATACCTAAATAGGACAGCTTTTTGAAATAATAGGGGAAAATAAAATATTTCTTTAGCTATATTTAGCAAGCAGCAATGACTCAATTTGCAATTTTAATCAAAACACAAGGAAAAACAGAAAGAGAGAGTAACAGACATTTACATTGGATGGAGTGCAAGATAGAATTGTATACAAATGAAAATGGAAACTTTAATGCTTTGCCATGACCATAAAAGATACACATGGGGATACTTTTTAAAGATGAAAAATACAATGAATCTGCTGTTCAAACTTTCCTGAGCAAAGTATAGGAAGTCACTTTATTAATAAATTAATTGATGAGTTAATAAATCACTTTATCAAGGAGTTCACCGTAAGTGGCATTCTATTCCCTCACTAGTTGTCTAAGTATCCAGTTTTAGTCATCTACATGGTATTTTGGGAAATTACATGAAGGATGAAATTTGATGACTGGACACATAATCCTGCACAGATAATTTTATTTACTCCAACTGTGGCCACTTTTAGCAACTATCAGCATTAAGGAATTATTGCAGAGTGATTTTATGAAGCATGTTTCATTTAAAAGAATTCCCTTTTTTGTATACACTGCAAATCCTGTTGTTAGATGAGATCTTCCCTTTGCTGAGACAACAGTAACCTCACTTGTCACTACAAGGAGCAGAATACTAATCAAGAGATAAAAATAGATGCCACCTGCCTGCTAGGGGAGTGCATGAGTCTCTTCCCTTTTACTCATTCTACAGTTTCATGAGGATATGTAGTATGCACCTTGTGAATGAATAGAAACCAAAAGTAGTGCTGACTTTTTGCCCCAAATAGTTGAGTAGCTAGAGCACTCATCTGTAAAGGTGGAATGGGCTTTAATATGTGCCTCTGCAACAACCCAGAACACCACTGAAGAGGGGTTGGGAGGAGGGTAGAGAGGATGTAAGCCCCACTGCCCACTGATGCCTTGGGGCATTAGGGACATTTTCCTGCTTTCAGGAAGTGGCCAGCCAGATCTCATCTAACAACAGGATTGATAGCTTCCTAGCTGTTTCTGGAAAGGCTGTAGCAGCAGTGGGTAGCCTGGCAGTCTGGGCTGATGCAGGCTGGAGGCTCAGATCCTACTCCTAGCCCCCTGATGCTGTTCTGTGTAAGTTTCAGTGCCCAGCCCAGCTGGAAAGCTGCCAGGAAGTGCAATTTGGTGTGGGGGTGGGATCTGACCTCTACTGCCATAAGAACCATGCCAAGTACCCCCCTGGATGCCAGCTGGGAGGCTGGGCATGGGCCCTGTGTCAGGCCGAGGCTGGGATCCCAACCCCAGGCCAAATACTACTTTCTAACAGCTCACTGGACAAGCCAACCACTGAAACTTAAGAAATGCAGCATTGGGAGGCTTGGATCTTGGCCCCCAGTGTTGATCAGGCATCTCTGATCTGCAGCCTCGGGTAAATGGCTGCCCAAAACTCCAGCCTGCCAATTGCTGCTACGGCATCTTCAGATGGGGGCAGGAATGCAGTTGGGCAGCGATTGGAGGTTGGGTGTGGCTAGCCCACAGGTTGAAAACCATGCTTCTAGCCCATGTCCTTTCTCCGAGTGAGCTTTCTTATTTCAGTGGGTACCATTCTGTTGCCCAATGACTGTATTAGCAGCTCAGCTTCAAGAGTGCTAGAAAGAGATACTGGAGAATGGCTGACTATGGTGGTCAAAATGCTGAGCTTGGAAGTGAAAGAAGTTTAAACCATTTTTAGGTGAGCCTACAAGTTACGTTCTTTAGCCTCTTAAGCAATTGCCCTAGCCCCACAACTAGCAAAAGGAAAAGAAGAGAAGGCTCCCTCACTTAGATTAGATGGCTCTCAGAGCTATGCATCCAAGAATAGAATGCTGCTGGGTATATAAATGACAAAAAAGGACAAATAGATGACCAAATATGGAAGCTTAGATAACCAGGAAGAGAATGGAATTCTGTCCCATGTATCTACCTACAGTATTGCTAAGGAACAACTAAGATGGGATTATTGAGGCACCAGCCCTAGGCACTGACTTAGGAAGGCCTATGTAAAAATAGCAGCTACCACTGCTCTCCTGAAAAAACTAGCTACAGCCATTGCACCATGTGATGCTGCTCCCCTGGGCCTGGAACTGCTCAGTTATTCCTCTGCTAAGGAGAGACCAAGTTAGTTCTCTTGACACCAGTGTTCTTGATGAGTAGCAAGGGCCATTTCTTCTGGTATTTCTACATTTAAAATATAAACAATCAAATGAATTAGTAAATAGTGGGTGTATCTACATGTGCAATCTTCTGCCCCCTGCTGCCCAGCTGACTGGGAGTACATTTGCTGCTGGTCTACATTTGCACTACTGTGGAGTAAGTAATTGGGAGTAATTTGCTAGTTGTATTTACAGGTAGCAAATTTACACATGATTAGAGAAAGCATGTGCACATGTAGAAAGTAACATTTACTGTGCAGTAATTTGCTGTAATCTTGAGTAAATCATCTCAAGTAGACCCACCCAGTAAGGACTTAGTAAGACAGGCAAATTCCAGACTTATGGTTTTCTTTTCTGTAATGCAGAAGGGAAAGTTCAAATAATAGAATGAAAATAGACAAAACAAAGGTCCCAAAACGTTGCCTAGAAAGAAGCAGGCAAGAGCATGGGTGGATCTAGTAGTTTAAAAGTGGGGGAGAGCAGATGGTGTGTTGTATTATGCAATATAATACAATATCCTTTTTTTCCTGTAGTTAAAAACAAACTAATATGCGAGGGGCCTAGAATATGTATTGTTTATTTTAAAACCAAAATATCTTAGTGCATCTTGAAAGCATTTCACTAAATGTTGATTCCACACCTGAGTTAATATTCATCTGAAATAATATTTTCACACCTGACTTAATATTTCTAGCTCGAGTTAAACACAGCCTGCAGGGCTGTGAAATAGGAGCTACATTTCCAGGAGTACCTAACAGACTGTAGAATTGCAGAAGAAAGCATAGCTTGATTAGTGGAAGAACACTAAAGACCATTTAAAAAGGGGAAAGGGTCATTTGCACCAAGGAATGAAGAGTTCAAAAGGAATAAGGAATCAGGTAGATTATAGTGAGCCATGAAATCAATTGATTTCTCAGAGCTGCCTCAGTAGAAATGCCATTGCCACTACTAGGCAGTTGGGTTTAAACTTTTTGGTAGACCAGGCATCAAAGGGTGGGGGTGCAACTGCACCACTACATCACTGCACCCCTCCTGGATCTGCCCTTTGCCATGACCATCTAAAAAAAAAGTCCTTTAGGGACACATCTAAATATCATCTTTTTTCATCTCTATTCACTAAGTGGTAGTTAAAATATTTGTTCATAATTCAAGGTACTAGTAGTTCAACTAGAGGAGAAATTTGCAAACTCCTATGTAACAGGATTTTGGGTTTTTTTTTCCCCTCCACAGACTTTTCTTCTATAAAACCATTTCTACAGACCCCATTTCCAACACCACAAACACACAAACAAACAAAATCCTGCCCCTCTCTCTGTCACCCTCCCTCCCTCACACACACACACACATTTTTACAGGACTTTTATTGTCATATGCTAGATTTCTGAAAAAGACTCCATTCTTTCCACTCACCATCAAACAGTAGAATGTGTAGAAAGAGATACCCTGCACTACTGTTAGCAGGCAAGTGGAATCCATTTTTATCTATTGATTAATTTTATACCCATTGTCAGCGCATCCACACATGCAAGCACATGCATTTGCAGAAGCGCAAATAGAAGTGGTGCAAATTTCAGCCGGGACTTTTTGCCTCAGCACATGTGCTCAGACATGCACTGTGTTTTGGAGCAAATTGTGCCACTAGGGGCAAAATAACCCTGCCTGGCTCCTCCTGGATCTTCAGCCAAGGGGGAGCTAGAGCCCAAGGCCAGCACCTGTGCTATCCCCAGCAGTATAAAAAGCCACCCTGGCAAGGAGCTCAGGGCTGCTAGCTCTCAGGAGCCAAATGGTACCTGTGCACCCTACCCCTTGGGCCAGCTGGACTGCTGAAACAGCCCTGAGAGTTCCTTGCACCCTTTACCCACTGCAGCAGTTTAGCAGTGGGGACTGCTGCCTGGCTGTGATCTGCTGCACGGCTGCCAGACTCAGATGGGGACGGCACAGCCAGTAGAGGTGCATGCTCCTCTGGGCCAGCTGCCACTGGACTGTGGTTGCAGGGTTGGCCTTTGTGCAGCACTATTGCCATTTCTGCCCCCTGCCTGGCCATCTGGGCAGCTATCACACAGAAGATGTTCCAGGTGTGGTGACCTGCTTTGAACTGTCAAAGCATGTCCTCCTCGCCCCATTTGGCTAGGAAGTCAGCCACAGTGAGATGGGTCTAAGATGCCAGCTCTGAGCAACCAGGGTCCTGCCACTGGCCTCCCTAGCAGGAATTCTGGTGTTCCCTTTTGGAAAACTGAAAATTCCCTGATAAAAACAATCCCTTAATCACTCTCTAAAATACCCCCAAATTCATGTTCCTCAACAAGTAAAACAAAAGACCACTATAAAGAGAAAGAATGTCACAGAGACAACGATCAGTTTGACAATGTTTTATTGATATATCTACAGTGTTAAAGCAAGTCTCATCATAATAATAAAGTGAATTCTAAATACAGGTTTCATGAATTCATGAATGTATATTTTGCTGCCCTCCCATAGGGCGATGACCCCCATACAAGGGGTTGGTCCGCTGCACAAGGGCTATGGCCTCACAACACAGGGTTAAACCCCTACACAAGGGGTTCAGCTCCCACACAAGGAGTTCAGCCCCCCAACAGAGGGTTCAGCCCCCACACAAGGGTTACACCCCCCAACAGGGGATTCAGCCCCCCAAAAGGGGGTTCAGCCCCCCCAAAAGGGGTTCAGACCTCCAACAGGGGGATTGGCACTCTCATAAGTTTTGATGGCCAGAACCAAAGAAGTTAATAAGCAATAAATACGTGCTTCTTAGAAGCATATGGGACTTTTGTTTAATATAAAGCTTATATTTTTGTAACCCACAAATGTAACTTGTAACTGTTTGTGGAACTGACTAAGCCTCAAAGACAAAGCTATAGCTGTGAAATTAGCTGACCTAATAGTTCTTTCTCACTCAGAATTTAGCCTTGATGATGATAAAAACTAGATTCAACTGCCTAGCTTATCCAGTACATTTCAAGAAAGGACATCTCCAAAAAAGCATATTCAGAGAGTTCTAAAGGGGCTGGATTTAGGTGGGGTAATATTAATTTCAAACCTGAAGATGCTGTGTTGCAGTTTGCTTATTGGATAAACCCAAGCTTGGGCAGCAACCTATTATAATGATTTCTAACACCTTTTAACCCCATAGGATAACAGCTATAAAGCAATATTATGAATGGCTATATAACTAAAAAAAATCATAACTAGGATATAAAAGAACATCATAGTTACCCTCAGGAAGGATGAACAGAAGGGTCATTGCTGACCCGTACTCCCTGTGACAGCAAGGACCAGATCCTGACTGAGGGGCCTCCACTGGTTCTCCTTCGAGCAGCCCAGTTCAGAGCCATCTGACTTCACTTATTCAACTTGATGTGCATTTTCTAACTGAGGAACTATCGATAAGTTACTAACCAAGTAGGAACTCTTGGTTAATTTCTTTATCTGTTTTATTATCACTGTCAATTTTAATCTGTATTGTTATGTTGTCTGTTTAGTAGCTTAACTTTTTATTAACTATTATATGTGCAAATTATATCTTTTGTTGTCAAAAGTAAAATTTATTCTTTTTTATAAGTGAAACTTGTCATTGCTTTCCTTCCAAACATCAACTCCTTGATCCTGAACCAAAAAGCCCAGTGGCTAATAAAGTTGCAGTGCTCAGCCAGCCTGCAATTAAATTGATATACTCACAGTGCCCACCTGGCCTGTAACACACAAGGGGAATGGCCCCCCAAAAGGGGGTTCATCCCCCACACAAGGCGTACAGCCCACCAACAAGAGTGAAATGGCCTCTGCAGGGGCTACAATGCCCTCTGCAAGGCCCACATTCCACACCCCAGCCCCCTGATTTCTGCCCCACCTGGTCCCATCCCCCACCAGCTGCTGCAGCCCCGCCAATGGCTGCCCCACCCAGCCCCACCCCTCCACTCCCCTAGACCCCACCAATGGCTTCCCCTCCCAGCCTCATCCCCCAACATGCACCCCAGGCCCCCAAGGCTACCCCCACAACCCCAGGCACCATAACTTAAAAAAAAACAAAAACAAAAACAGAAAAAGAACAGAAAAAAATGGGAAAAAAGTCTCTGCTTACCTGAGAAGCAGGGGTGGGGGGGCTCCAGGACCTCCTGGCAGAGCCCCCCAGGCAGCTCAGGACAGTGCAGGAGCAGGAGGGCTCAGGCTGGGGTGGCTGGGGGTGTCACCCTGCCCTGCACTGTGCAGATGGGGCCCCAGGCAGCTGGTTGGCAGCTCTAAGTGCTGGATTTTTTTCTTTTTTGTTTTAAGTATGGGGGGGAAGGGATGGGGGGATTTGAGGGGGTGGGGCCAGAAAGGGGAGGGGGAGGGAGGCCCAGGGGGGCTGGCAGGGGGAGTGGCAAGCCTCAGGAGGGGTTGAGGGGCTTGGAGGACCTGGTGGGGGGAGGAACCATCACTGGCGGGGGGGCTAGCAGGGGGAGGGGCCAGCCCCAGCAGGGTCAGGGGCCTCAGAGGGGCTGGCATGGGTCAGGGGAACTGGGGGAGTGGGTGGGGCCATTGGGGTCCCCCCACAGTCCCTTCTCCTGTCCTCCAGCCCTCCCAACCCTTTACTTATGGGCACCAGAGCCCTCGTGGTGAAACACGTGGCCTGGCCCACTGCGTATTTCAGCACCAGAGCAAGGGGCAACCATAGAGATGCTCTGGCAGCCAGAGTACCTCTATGGAGGACCCAGCCTCCAGTTGCCTCAGGGCATGGTCAGGGACCATGCTCTGCCCCACCTTTTAATACTTCCTTTTTTTTAGCTCCCTGGATATTAGACTTCTGGGTCTAATTTTCTCCCTGTCCTGCAAATTTGCAGCATGGGGAACATTTTTTTGTTCCCGCATGTGCCTGTTTCCCCACCTCAAAATGATACGAGGTGGGGCAAGAGGCACGTGCAAGATCACGAGGATGCCCCCTGTGGGAGCATATTAGGAGGCTGACTTAGCAGAGGGAAAAAAGATCTCATCCAGCATCATGATTAGTTACATATACTTACATTTAAATGAAATATGCTTAGTAAAACATGCTGTAAACTTTCCTTAACACTGATATTTCAAAAAATATAAACACATACAGAATTTTAGACTTAAAAAACAAATTGATGTTGATAATAATTACTGTTATTTTAAAAAATGTGGTTAGATTATGGAATCACTTTATTAAGCTTCAAAATAATTTTAAATAATTAAAAACTGGAATAGTTAGGACCACAGAGGTAAACTTCTGAAGCAAATTTAGTTCAGATAATTCCAAGGTATATACAATTTTTTCTATATAACTGTAGTTCATGTAAATCTTAAATCACCTTCGTCTTCAAATAACTCATTCTATAAAAATTTCTATTCCTTTCTTTACACTATATTAATAAGTATTGTTGCCAAATTCAGATCTGCCACTTGAAGACATATTTTTTGTGACCATTTTCTGAGCAAGATATCTGATATCACAAAAGTTTAACAAGCTGTTTCTCTAACTGGCAATTGGCTGTAAAGATTTCCAAATGGCTACTTTGAAGCAATATTGATGTAAGCAGTATGGTGTGATCAGCCCACTACTTTTTCTAGTTTTAATTGTATATTTGAATGGTTGTATATTTCAAAATTTAAAGAAATCAATGAATTTATGAGGAAGTCTGTATAGCAGCTCTAAGAAATAGCTTTTTAAAATACAGATTAGCTACAATAGTGATCAGATACATAATGATGTCATTAGCATTATGAATCATTTCATGACCACAGCCCACTCTTTGGCAAGAGAGGCAGCGAGCTGCTGGGAAGAGATGACCTCCACCTCTTTCCCCTGGGGAGGAGGCTCTTCTCAGCCAGACTGGCTGACCTGCTCCACCAGGCTTTAAACTAAGACCGTTGGGGGATTGGGGGACTGTTGCCACTGCTGGTCCACTGAGTAACCAGGCCAAGGCACTTAAGGGAGCCCACCCCTGCCCCAGCCCTGGTACAATTGGTAGGCAAGGCAAAAACCCCCAAGGGGACACTTGCTTGCCTGTTAACATATGCCAGGAGCTTGGAGAATAAGCAGGAGGAGCTCATCCTCCTGCTCAATGCAAATAATTATAGAGATAATGGAGACCTGGTGGGACTCCACCCATGACTGGACATCAGGTATAGATGGCTATACCCTGTACAGGAGAGATCATGTAGATAAAAAGGATGGGGGTGTAGTTCTCTATGTTAAGGAAAGCTATGTGTCCCGGCAAGCTGATATTGGCGACCAGGGTGGACAACTGGAGACTCTTAGGATTAAAATCCATGGGGAACATGGCACAGGGGACACAATGGTGGGAGTCTACTACAGACCTCCCACCCAAAGTCCTGAGCTTGACCAGGAGTTTGCCCGGGAACTGGCTGAGGCTGCATGCTCCAGGACCATGGTTGTCATGGGTGACTTCAATTACCCGGATATCTCATGGGAGGATCACTCAGCAAAATCCAAGCGGTTGCAAAGCTTCCTCTTGTGCGTGAATGACCTCTACCTGACTCAAGAAATCTATGGGCCAACGAGAGGCAAAGTGCTGCTTGACCTGGTACTGGCTACTGGGTATCATGTAATCGGCGACTTAGTGATTGATGGGAAGCTGGGTGACAGCGACCATGAGCTGATCACCTTCACCATCCACTGTAAAGCTGGCAGGTCAGTCAACAACACTGAAGTCCTTGAGTTCCAGAAAGCTGACACTGACAAGCTCAGAAGGGTTGTAAGTGAGGCCCTAATGAACCATGACCCCAAAGAAAGGGGAGTTCAAGAAGAGTGGTTGCTCCTCAAGGGCGAGATCCTCAGTGCACAAGCTTAGTCTAGTCCATCTTGGAGGAAAGGCAGCAAAAGGGCACAGCAGCCCCCCTGGCTCTCCAGGGACCTAGAAGACCTCCTGAGGCTAAAAAGAAAGGCCTAAAAAGGATGGAGGATGGGATTCACCTCCAAGGAGGATTGTTCTTCACTGGTCCAGTCCTGCAGGGAGTAAGCCAGGAAAGCCAAGACTGCAACTGAACTCCAACTACCTTTGAGCATCAAGGACAATAAAAAGTCATTTTTCAGATATGTGGGGAGCCAGAGGAAAAGCAAGGATAACATTGGACCCCTGCTGAACCAGATGGGGAAACTGACAACTGACGCCCAGGAAAAAGCCAACCTATTAAATGGGTACTTTGTGTCGGTCTTTCATCAGTCCCATGGGATGCCCATGCCCACCACGGGACAGGGAGGTCTGGGTGAGGGAGAACCCCTGCCCTCCGTTAATGCTGACCTCATGAAGGAACACTGTGAGAAGCTGGATACCTTCAAGTCAGCTGGTGCTGACAATCTAGACCCTGGGGTACTCAAGGAGCTGGCGAGCATCACAGCCCTGCCCAGCCTCTGGCACCTATCTTTGAAAACTCCTGGCACTCTGGTGTAGTGCCTGAAGACTGGAACAAGGCTAATGTGGTACCTGTCTTCAAGAAAGGGAGAAAAGTGTATCCAGCTAACTATAAGCTCATCAGCCTGATTTCTATCTTGGGGAAGATCTCAGAAATGTTTATTAAAGAGGCCATCCTTAATGGACTGGCCAACACCAACATCCTAAGGGATAGCGGGCATGGATTTGTGGCAGGTAAGTCTTCCTTCACCAATCTCATTTCCTTCTATGGCCAGGTGACCTATCACCTGGACAAGGGAGATGAGATTGATGTTATATATCTTGACTTTAAAAAAGCCTTTGATCTGGTATCCCATGATCACCTCTTGGTGAAATTGGCCAGGTGTGACCTTGGGTCCACCACAATCCACTGGCTGGGAAATTGGCTTCATGGTTGGACCCAGAGGGTAATAATTGATGGAAGTCACTCATCATGGTGTTCTGTGACCAGTGGGGTCCCCCAAGGCTCTGTCCTTGGACCCATATTGTTCAACATCTTCATTAAAGTGTGGACATTGGAGTCAGAAGTGGACTTGCCATGTTTGCCAATGACACCAAACTTTGGGGCAAAGCATCCACACCAGAAGATAGGTGGGTGATCTAGTCTGACCTGGACAGGCTCAGCAAATAATGAGACAAGAACCTGATGATGTTTAACACCAAAAAATGCAAGGTTCTCCACCTTGGGAGGAAAAACCTGCAGCATCCTTATAGGCTCTGCAGTGCTATGCTGGCTAGCACTATGGAAGAAAAAAACTTGGGTGTCAGCACTGACCACAAGATGAACATGAGCCTGCAGTGAGATGCTGCGGCTACTAAAGTGACCAAAATGCTGGCTTGCATCCATAGATGCTTCTCAAGCAAATCCTGGGACGTCATTCTCTCCTTGTACTCACCCTTGGTGAGGCCACAGTTGGAGTACTGCATCCAGTTTTGAGCTCAACCATTCAAAAAGGAAGTGGAGAAGCTTGAAAGAGTCCAAAGAAGAGCCACTCACATGATCAGAGGTCAGGAAAACAGACCTTATGATGAGAGGCTGAGAGCCATGGGGCTTTTTAGCCTGGAAAAGCGCAGGCTCAGGGGTGATCTGATGGCCACCTGTAAGTTTATCAGGGGTGACCACCAGGATATGGGGGAACGTTTGTTGTCATCCAAGGGATGACGAGGTCGAATGGTCATAAACTACTACAAGGCCATTTCAGGCCGGACATGAGGAAGAATTTTTTTACTGTCCAAGCCCCCAAGGTCTGGAACAGTCTGCTGTTGGAGGTGGTTCAAGCACCTACATTGAACACCTTCAAGAGTAAATTGGATGCTTATCTTGCTGGGTTCCTATGACCCCATGTGTCTTCCTGCCCTTTGGACAGGGGGGTTGGACTCGATGATCTTCCAAGGTCCCTTCCAGCCCTAAGGTCTATGAAATCTATGACATCTATGAAAATCAGTATTTAAAATGTATTTTAAGTACAATAAAATATTGGGAATAATGGTATATCCATTATTTTGCAGATGTTGAGATGTCTATGACAGAAAAAGGGTATAAATACAAGAACAGTTACAATTAGTCACAATGCTTACATATTCAGAAAAGACCTTCTGATTTGAAGAAAATGTCAAAAATCTTCATTTCATTGTCATTTTACCCCATCCTTTATTACTATACTATGTGTGAAAAGCAATCTTGGAATGGGTAGTAAAAACACAGTATAAAGTATGGTAAAAAGGGGGCAAGCATGGAGAAAATGTATACTGTCTTTGTCTTACTCTTTTTACCAGCCAAAAAGATGTACCATAGTCATAGATTATATAAACATTCCTGTGATGTACTCTTGTTTTGGTGATCATCTTGAAGAGGTTTGTCAGGGGTAACTGCCATCCAGTGTGTTCTAAACCAAAGGATTATGGGTGAATCCACCACTACCTGAGTAAACTATTGTCACAGACTGTGTACCAATGATGTTGTGTAAACTATGCATAACTAGGTCAAAACGTTTCCTATTCAATCTGTATTCATTTAATGAAAAGTCTAAGGCCTAGATTATATTGAAGTATTAAATATTGTTGCATTCATCATTGGAATCTCCAAATAACTAAATTACATATCTAATGCATCTTAGGTAGTATTATTCTGATGGCTGCAGAATTTTGGAGGTGTTTAAATTCACTTTGGCTGATATTTTATTACTTTTTGACCATTTTGGTTCATTCTTGCATGCCCAAAGGAATTTTATTCCTGGATTCTTAACCATGCCTGCATGGACAAGTATTCTTATATAATAAAGGGCTTAGTTTGTCTGTCTGTCCATAATGCTCTTGGATCACTCTGATTGGTTAGTGAAACAACTAAGTGTGAAGCACTGCCATGACAGCAGGAATGGTGGGGACAGAGTGTGTGTGTGGGGGTGAGACCAGCACTGCTGGCCTCGTCCCCCCCAGCCTTACTCCTCAGAGGTGGTGGAGCACTGTCATGATGGCAAAGGCAAAGGAGACAGAGCGGGGGAGTGAGGCCAGCCTCCCCACCATCATGGTAGTGCTCCACTGCCTCTGAAGAGCAGGGGCAGGGGGAGGAAGTAAATCCAGTGGCACTGGAGGTGGTGGCAGTGTGGAATGCTGGTGGAGGGGGACGGAGGGGATCGTAGGGCAAACTTTCAACCCCCCCTCCCCCCACTCCTGGGAGGCAGCAGTGGTGTGAGTTGGTGAGTGGCAGTGCTCTGTCCCTGCCCACCCCCACCCACCATCATTCTTGAGGGCAATTCACTAGTAGTATAGGTGAATACATACACATGCAGTAACAGCAGGAGTATGTGTGCATGTGCCTTGTAGAGGCACAATGGCCATAGATAGCTGAAAATGTAATCAGCAAAAACTATAACTACTGGACTTAGACTCAGGAGAGGAAAAAGGGCAGACATGGCTTTTACATGTTCTGCAGAAAAGGTAAGTGGCTACAGCAGTCACCTGGAAAGCTTGTGGATATGGGTTCTAGGCCCCCTCCCAAGGCAACATTGAAACTTTCTGGTTTCCTAGCTCAGTACTCTAAACAATGCAACACTAGTCAGCTACTATTTGCTGGTTTCTCCAAGGCTCTTTCTGAAGTGCTGAGTAGACGTGCAAGGGAATTGCCATATTTACTCAAGTATAAGATGACTCTGATCATAAGACAATCCTCCAAAACTAGATTCTATATATGGAAAATTTATAAATTTGTTATACTTTTCTAGCTACAGAATAAAATTATTGGAGATTTCCCTTGATTTTGTCCGTCTTCCATTGCTACACCAGGGAAAATTAATCTGGGGTGGTCAGGTGGACCCCTTGCCCTCTGTCCCCCCCAAATTTTCCTCCTTCTATCCCTTCCCCTCCCAGTCCCTACTGTCAGACCCTGATCTCCCTGAGCATGTGGAAGTGAGGGACAAATTGGAAAACACTGGCAAATGAATTGATGCATTTTATTTTTTTTAACTGATCCAAGTTTTAGCGTAGTTAATCCACAAATATACTTTTAAGCAGCATTTTTGTACCTACTTACATAGAGTACAAACAGTGCATAATATTAGTTCAGGGACAAAAGGCTCATGGTTTAATATATAAATCACTGAGCTTGACCCTGACAGAGTCAATAGTGTTTCAAGCTATGGTGACCCCATAGCTCAGCATTTCTCAGAGTGTGCATCCTCCAAATTCCCTTTGTACATGTGTGTTAATTAGTTAATGTGTTAATAAGCCACCAATCGTGACTGGAAATGGGTGTTCTTGTCATGAGCCCTGGAATCCTCCTACAATGTATATGCCGATGAGGTACAGGGCAATCTGGTACATTTCTACCTCATGGTGGGCAAGGCTAAGAAATACTCAGATACAGAAGTGGAAGGGAAGTTGAATCATATTCAATGTAGTGGCTCACCATGATTGAGCATATGCTGCTTTTTGCACTAGTTTGCTAATAGCCAGTGTATTTAATGTGATCTCCTTGCATGCACTTGTAAAATAAACAGCTTTTTCCCCCAGTGCTCACTGGGTGGGGGAGGGGGCTGTTTTATATTTAAGTAAATATGGTATTTTGGAAGTATGTTGGGCTAGGAGGAAACAAGTAAGCTGGAATGTGTATAGCTCAGCAATCTTGCTTCTGGTATTGAAGAGAAGGTGCTTTACTTCTGTTGCCCTGTGGGGCCAGGCCAACTCTCAGGATCTCAATATTGCACTGTTAGGCAAGAGGGTGTGACACAATTGCACATATACAAACACACAAATCAATTAGGTGCATACACACACACACTACCAGCTCAGGCACATACACATTCAAACCAGCCTAGTTCAAGCACATACACTATACATCCCAACAGTTAGACCCAGATCACTAATTCGTATATCATGCACACAATGCTATATATATATA
Organism: Crocodylus siamensis; assembly: GCF_052110815.1. Classification (NCBI taxonomy): domain Eukaryota; kingdom Metazoa; phylum Chordata; order Crocodylia; family Crocodylidae; genus Crocodylus; species Crocodylus siamensis. Next base: position 52,272,272 of record NC_143395.1, read on the forward strand.
TATATATCCACACACTTACCAGTTCACGCACATACAACCCACCTATACATGCACACAGTTAAGTTCCTAACTTGGATGGTACAGTGTGTAGGTGTGTGCTTGGGGTACCTGGGACAAGGTTCAGGTGAGAGAGAGCATTAAAGTGTAGGAAGTGAAAGTTGCCAGAACCAGGATTAGAACCAGTGCACTACAGAGAAGCTGGCTGAGGAACTAAGGCTTGGATTTACATACTGTAGACTGTGACTGGAAACTCAGGCAAGCATCTAAGATATTGGCAGGAGGGACAAATAAGTGGTGGCAAGGAGGAGACAGCCAGGAAAGAAACTGAGGCAAAAACATGGTTACTCAGAAGAAAAGGAAAAGGCAGTGGGGATAAGACAGTGGCAAAGAAACAGGGGGTTTGGAGGCAGAGAGGAGCTCAGGACAGGTGTTGGAAGTGGCAGAGGTTAACAGTTGCCAGAAGTTAGAGGAGCAGAGATTGGAGCAGAGCCAAACCATAATAAAGCAAAACCCAACTTAGGGGTCTAAATAACAGTTTTATTACACAGACAACACACTACACAGCCCCATGAAGTTATTGGTTCACACACACACACACACAAGCACTCACAATGGCAGCAAGAGAAAGAGGCTCAGTGGAAGGGTTGGAGTCCAGGTAGAGAAGAGAAGCAGAGTCCAAGTCCTTGGTTGTAGAGGGGGTGGGGGATAGCTACCTATCCAGGCTGGAAAGGTGTTCTTGTCCAGTAGGTGTGGTCCAGAGGGGGGTTGCTGGCAGGGCCTCTGGGTGGGTATGTGGTGTGGCATGGTACTGGTCCAGATGGAGAGGAAGTCCCCCTGGGTCTGTCTTCACTGTCACTTTTTATAGGGGCAGACCTTGTGTCACCCTAGTGACAGGAGGCATGCCCAGCCAAGGGTCAGGCCATGTTCCTGGGTGAGGTCCGTGGTTCCTGGATGAATCAATTCAAGGTGATGGCCTGGTCGTTACAAGACAATCAGTAGAGGTCTGCTACCATTGTATTTCAATCATTCCCAATCACTCTCATTCATCCAGGAGCCAATTTACATGGGGAGGGTACATGAATCATACAGTTGCAACACAGGGGATGCCCGAGCAGAGGATGCAAGATGGAGGCTTGACATACAAAATGGAAACATGACATGACTTATGCTAACTTACATATATAGGCCTAAAACAGTAATTACACAATATAAAAGCAGTAAAAACATAATAATTATCACTTATAAAACAGTGGGTATTGATCTCAAAATAGCAGGGATCTTATTTGCAAAGAAGGGAGAGAAAAATAAAACTTACTACCTAAAATAAAATGTTAAAGCTTATCCTACGTCTTAGCTTACTTATACTTATCTATAGGGAATAGAGAGGGAGAGAAAAAAGTCAGAAATGGTTGGGGAAGGGGAGGGAATGCATTTTAAAATAAATTTAAAAAAGAAAAACTGGAGGTTTTGCTACACTTCTAGCATGGGCACTTGCTCCAAGTGAGGCAGAAGCTGCTGCGCTGGTTCCCCCCCACCCCCCAGTCATATTAGGGTCTTGGCTTCAAAAGGATCACTGAAGAAATGGGATACATGCTGGCTGACATGTGATATGGTGGGTAGAATGTTGGTCTGGGTAGCTAGTTAGAGGGCCTAGAGCCTAAATACTCTTGCTCTCCAGATAAGGGTCTTAGCCACTCATCTATTAGGCCCAAAAAATGGTAGTGGCCTTTCTTCCTCATTTTTCTGCCAGTGATCTTGTGCAGTCTGAGTGCATTCATGCACACAGAGCTATCCATCTGGATGAGTAAGAGCCAAAAATGCCAAATCTGTACAAATTTAGATAACCAGAAAGAGAATAGAATGTTACCCTAAGTGCTCTTGAGCCCAAGTAGTGGTGAGATTTGAGCCTGTGTCTACCTTTTAATATTGGCTAGTCCTAATATTTCCTTGATTAGAACTTAGGCTGACTGGATCATTTTTTCAAGGTGCACAACCTCATTGATTATATAAAGCTGTTTGGATGACTTATATGGTACAACATATCTGTTACCTATATGATCTTGTGCCTATGAGGATGATTAGAATCCAATCCATCCCTTAATGATTAAGGATGCATGCAGACATTACATTTAGATAGACCTAACTAGGGTTAGGTTGATTTAATTACTGGTCTGTGCAGATGTCCAGGGAGGTTAAATCAGGGAAAAAATGGCTAGCCTGAAATAAAGAGGTAAACAAGATAGATCAGTAACAGGTTAGCTGAATGTACTGTATGTATGTATGCATTCAGAGCACAGCCCTGGGTTCAGGAAAGCTCAGTTGCTCAACCCGCCCCCATGGCTGTGCTTTTCCTACCCTTCCTCTGACAGGATTAATTTTAGACCCCCAGCCACCCCTTCTCTCAGTGGACAACCCTCCATGTAGACCCATCAGTCTCTCTGATCCCACAAACACATGGGAACCCCAAACCCAGCAACCCCTACCTGTGTGGAGCTGCTAGCCCCTTTGTTCACACCAATTTATTTAAATCAGGTTCCCAACAGACATCTTGGCACTGGGAAACCTGTGTGTCAGTAACTTCCAATTTATGATTGTGTAGCTTAAAGCCATGTGATCATAGATTCGATGCAGTGAACAGGAACACATACCCTTTGACAAGAAAGTCCCATTTCAGAAGTTTACTAGGTACTTAAGAAAGTGTTTCCTACTCAAAGTATCTAAATCACTTTTGAATATGGGACTTAGCCATCTAAATCAATTAGGCCTTGAAATTATGAATTCCCGAATACCCGAATATTTTGAAAACTCTTTCCTATCTGAGAAAATTAAATGCTGTGTATTTATTTTTAAACTTGGATGTAGTGACTGGCTAGAGATTTTTTTATTATTATTTTCAAATTAAATTTAGAAGAGTACAGTACTTTCACTTATAACTCAATTTACTTTATTTTGCTACAGTAATAAGGCCGTTACTGCGTGTGTACTTTTTGAAGATTAGAAGATAACTGTTCTGTTTGTGAAAAAGTACAACATAATGAAAACACTCTCTACATAATTTGCTTTTTTTTTTTTAATTTGCTTATTGAAAACTCAGATTGGTGCTTAGATGGAGCCTTGTAAATTTACCTCTAGCTTTTATCTATGGACTGAAGCACATTCAGAATCAAATGCATTGTTTTTTGGGAGGGTTTTTTTTAATTTGGTTGGTTTTTGCAGGGGTAAGGGTTGTCTTTGCTCTTCTTTTTTTTTTTTTTTGGAAGTATCCATGCATACATCTACATGTTCATTAGTACACTGTAACTAAAGCACATTAAATTTAGTATTTGTAATAATACGCTACTAGTTAATAGGCCTACTGTGCATTAGAGCAGATTCATGCTTTTTTGTATGATATTTAATGCCCATTGGACAAACTAACTGTGCATTAGCACATTAGCATGGGTTTTGCCAGCCATGCTAATGTGCAGTAGAATTAATCTAATGGTCATTAAATTAATCGTCTCATGTAGACATGCCGACTTTGCCCTAAATGGTTGCTTTGAGCTTTAATTGTCCCTTTAGAAAAAAGAAGGAAAGAGAAATCTCTGATGTCATAAACGTTCTCTATGCTACCAAAATCATACATTGCTTAGGCTGGCAGGGGACTTCAGGGTGGCAGGCTCAAGTTGGTAGGGGATATTGGGAGCCAGGTGGGGCCAGTACCAGGGGCTAGGAACCAGGTGGCATGAAGGTGACCACCAGGGCCAGTATGGTTTATGGCACCTAATAGTCATGCCTCTCCTTGAGGGTGAGGAGCTGTCCCAGAACGCATGATCCTCCCAGTCCCTCTCCTACTCCCACTCCAGGTCCAGGGCTCACTAGGCCCATGAATCCACCAGTTGCTTTTCTGCCACTGTGACAAGCTGGTCCAGCAAGAGAATATACCAGTGCACCACTGGAAGAGGTGGTGCATGCAGAGGCCACCAGCCAATGGTAGTGGTGTGCTTGCAATAGCATTGTCACTGGCAGTTGGTGCTTCTCCCCTGAAATGCAGCTGCTGGACCCGCAGAGCAAAGACAGAGAGGCTCTTTGTAAGAGTCTGCAACATTTCAGAGATAACATTCACTGTACCAAGTGATTGTGCACCACCCAGCCTCAGATTGGGGGTTGTGTGTGCACAGGTGCCCAGGCACTATGGTGAGTTGGCCAGGTGGTCCCTGCCACAGGTGACCACTTACTAAGCCTTCCATTACTGTTACCTTCACAGGGGCAGGAGGGCAACTTCCTGTTTGCAACAGGCAGCCTTCCCCATCCCTTCCCCAGGCAGGGCCAGGTGGATCAACTCACCTGTTTCTCCTCCCTAAATGTCAGGCAGTTTTATCATATGCTTCCAGGCCAGTAGTGCCCAAGGTTGATAGGTGAGAGGGTCCCACCTGTCTGGGAGGTGGAGCTAGTGATTCCCCTTCACTCCTCTAGCAACCCTCTCCAGAGAGGCATCCCAGGCTAGGGCCCCTGCCATGCGCAGCCTATGCCCCAGTCATGCCCCTGCTGAGACTCCCCCAGGTGCACCACAATGAGCTCTTTAAGCATACTAAGGGATGCCCAACCCACTATGCCCTGCTGCTGCTGATTGCCATACTGCCATGGGCACAGCTGATAACTTGGTGCAGGGTCCTCAGATTCGACTACATTATTAGAAAGCCCATGCTTCCCTGCAATGCATGCCCCCACCTGGAGGGGTATGTCTGTCTATGCTATGAGTCCCTGACCCCTACAACTAAGAAGGAGATCTCTGCTGCCATCAATGAGTTGCTCTGCAAGTGACAGGCTCCTGGTTGCCTAGCTGGGAGCCCAATGACCACTCAATAATGTTCTATGCTGCTTCCTGCCTCCATGTGTGTTGGGGCAGGAAAGTGAGGGGAGCAGGGGGATCTTTGTACAGCAGAGCAGAGAGAGAAGGAGAGAGGAGGGGAGACACAGGAAGGGAAGGTACAGGAGAGGAGTGATGGCATGGGCATGGGTAGCTGCAGTGCACCCTTCCCCTCCTGGCCCTCTACCCTCTACCAGTCTGACTCTGTTCCTGATGGCAGCAAGATGGTATGGCTGCCCTTAGTGTCCTGGGGCAAGGCAGCACACCACCTAGCCACCCAGGCAGTGGCGCCCTCTGGGGAAGAGCTGGATCTACTTGTTACAGGAACCATTCCCAGCCTGGCCTCCATGCTTGGGGTGCACATCAGGAGTTGGTGGGGCAAGTGACAGCCCAGATTTCCTGCACTGCCACTTGAGGCTGAGGGTGGGCAGCATGCTAGGTCCTGCCACTGATGTTCCAAAGGGACCATCCCCAGATAGTCTTTGTCAGTGCTGGTCTTCAGCACAGGCTCTGGCAACCTGCCTGTGCTCAATTATACATGAAAGCCTTCACCTTCTACTTATAGATGCACTCCTGTATGCAGGCCACCGTGTCCTCATAGATGTGGGCATTTTACAGGCTGGTGTCTCTGGCATTGGAGATGATGCCATCTCAGATGCTGCTGGGGCCTCAGAGGCTTGGGCAGGGATTCTGGGTGTCATTGGGACTTGCCATATACCCACAGCAGAAGGGAATGGTGCCCAGGTAGCTAGAGGCACAGGCCCTGGGGGTCAGGTCATGGGTCCGGAGGCCAGCCTGAGCTAGCTATAGAAGCATCCCTGTCACATGACTGGAAGAACTGACATGTGACTCTGCCCTGGTCAGGAGGCTATCCCCCTGCTGGTTTGACTGATTAGGAGCAGGTAGCAGGTTTGCTCCTGGTCAGCATCTACACATGCTTTACTGTGTAGTAGCAACTGCACAGTTAATCCAGTGCCTGGATTTTTTGGTACTAGCTAAACATACAGTAGACTTATTTACTGTGCAGTAAATGCCATGCACATGTAGATGGTGACACTTTACTGTGGATTAGATAAGTCTAATGTGCAGTAAAGTGTTTCATGTAGATGAGCCCACACAGTTGAACAATACTTCATATAGGCTGACACCTATACCTGTAACATAAGGTAGTTTTGTAAGGATTGGTTAAAAGAGATTTACTTTTTCAAACTAGCAAAATGTAGTCTGTGTGAAAATATGCTTTCTCGCTATAACTACACTGTGGCTAAACATCAAGGAGGGAAGAGATCTGATTAGGCTTACTGGCAATGTTGGCAACAAGACAAAAAGGTATAAATGACCCACAACTAAATTTAGGCTGAAAATTAGGGGAGAAAAAAATCAGACAAGGGAGGTTTGAGAACAGCTTTCTAATAGGAGTAGTGGGGCAACATCTAACTAGTTTAAATGGAGCTATATTGTTTTACTAAAGGGATTATATGACATGCCTGATGGCAATATGAGAGGATTGGATTTAAACACAAATTAGGTTATTTAAGCCCTTATTTCTTAAGATCAGAGTAGAATTTAGGTCTTTTAAAATACCTTCTTTCTAGTTACCATGCTATTTACTCTACTTCTATTCTTTAGCTGTAAAGACTGTCCAGGCCTTGTTACTGTGGTGGACTTACCAATTCAGCTCAGCTCAAATGGGCTCAGAAAATCTTTATTGCAGTTGGTGGAGCTCGCCCATCAATCAGGTAAGGGCTGGGCAGGGCAGGCCCCATCACTTACATGGAAAGGCAGGGGCAAAGAGCCTCCTGGACCTAATTGAACCCTGCATTCTGTAGGTCCAGCAAGCCTTCAGAGGTGGAACCTCTGGAGTGACTAAAAGGAGCTGCATGCTCAGCATGAGGCAGATGGATCAAGGGACAAAGAAGCTGGCGGGGGCTAAGAGCTGAGAAAAACTGCCCAGTGGGTGGAAGTTGTAGCCCAGAAGAGCCCCAGAAGAAACCCTTGGTGGGACCAGAGTGGAAAGCAGTTTTGGCTACAGTCCCAGGTGATGCACAGTGCCGTGCATGGGGCAGACCCTGGGGGCTGCGAGAGGCAGCTTGGGTCTCTGGACACTTGGTGCACATAGCAGTGCATGGGACCACCAGACCCTAGGAACCGCACAGGACAGGTCAGGTCTGCTACCTTCAGTGTGCATTGAGGACTGGGTGCTTGCAGTAGTTCACAGCATCCCAAACCCTAATAGTGGCACCAGGCCATTCAGGTTTGCAACCCTTCTCTGGCATGAAGCCGGGTGCCCAGGAGGCACCGGTGCAGTGCAGTGGAGGTCTAGGTTTCAGGACCCAGATGAGGTGGCCCAAGCCTCAACAGAGGGCAGAAGTCAAGGCCTGGGTATTGGGACCCACATGAGGTTACCCGAGCCCCAACCAAAGACAGAAGGTGAGGTCTGGGTGTTGGGACTCACATAAGGTGGCCTGAGCCCCAACAGAGGACAGAAGGCAGGCCCCTGGATGGCCCTGACAAGGCATCTAAGTCTCTGGGTGCTCCTTGTGGCCTGCTCCCTGGATCTGTGAATACCTGGGGAACGGGTTCCCACAGGGGAAGATGTCCTGAGAAAGGGTCTCAAGGGATCAGGGACTAGAGTGGGCATATCAGGGGCTGAGGAGATACTGGAACCCTTCCCTTGCTCCCCCTAGGAGTGGTACTAGGGTTTGGCACCCTAGGGGAACATCCAGTCGTCTCAGCCATGTAGTACCGGAAGTGGGGGAACTTGCACCTCATATTTTGTAAATAGTTATTTATATATTGTTATCCTTTAATTTGACATGGGTTATGTCATCTATCTGAGGTTTACCTGTATTTACTTGTTGTTCTTGTCAGAACTTACCTGTTGATACCTCTTGTTTATCTGCCTTAGTTGTACTTACCTGCTCCAGACAGCTGCTCACCTGCATGAGGACCCATGCCCTTTTGAGGTGGTGGTCCCTTGGGCCTTTGATTATAGAGCATAATGGTATTTGGGTGATCTGGATATTGTATATATTTACCAGTACTCTCTTATAAATCTTTAAATATTATATATGTGTAAACCTATAAATAGTTAAGCTATCCTGGCCTGAGTCTATAGAGGATTGTGGGGGGGGGGGGTGTTATCTTGCACAGTAGACTCCTCTCGCAGAACTCCTGCCTGACCACCTATCCCCTCCAATTGAAGTCCGGGAAGCACTTACTGGGGTGCACCTGGGTTACACTATAATTGGCACTTGGGCTGCTCACATGTTGATTGTTGTTAGTGCAAACTCCTGTTTGGCACACGTGCACTTTACTAATTAGTTAACTAATTAGCTCCTTAGTAAAGTGCCATAGTCTACATGTATACCCATATTAGGGTTCAGTAAATGAATTAATTCTCCCATAGGATAGTACTGTCCTACAGAAGAGTAATTACATATAGATTGTTACAGGGGCTGGTTGAGGTAGAAAGGGGCTAGAATGTGGGAGCTGTCTGCTGCCTAGACCCACAGTTTAACACCCTCATGCCCCAATTGTTGTTCTTTGGGGCCAGGTCAACTCTCAGGATCTCAAAACTGTGCTGTTATATGGGAGGGCATGCTACAGTTGCACATATACACACGCAAAAATCAATTGGGCACATACACACTTGCCAGAAGCATACACATACACTACCAATTCAGGCACGTATATATCCAAGATTACCAGTCTAAGCAAATACACACTATACACACCAAAAATTAGACAAAAATCAGTCATCAATACCCACACACTCATTACACCTACACAGATCACTAATTTGTATATCATGTACACAGTTTGCCAGTTCACATACAAACCACATACCTATACATACACAGAGGTGAGTTCCTAACTTAGGTGCTGTGGTATATGTGTGCTCTTGTGGTACTTCAGATACCTAGGGTACTTGGTGATTATGGAAGCGGGAGTCAAGGGGAAAGATTTTTGTAAGAAGGGGAAGGAGGGAGATGGATGGGGGTTAAGATGACAGCGGGAAAAATAAGAGAGTGAAAGTTGCTGAGGCCAGGACTAGACCCGGAAGACTGGAGGGGAGCTGTATTTACTTGAGGTTAATTGATGTTAATTGATTAAAGGACAACCTCCAAAGCCAGCAGAACAGAGGAGTGATGGTCAGGAGAAGCTGGCACAGAGGCTGGGGCTGGAGCCAGAACTGCAGGGGAACCAAAAGGTACTGGGAGAGAGGAAACTGGGACTGGGTGGGAGCCAGAGGGTCAAGGAGGGGAACTGGGACCTGAGTAAGGGAGTTGTGGGTGCTGGATAAGGGCTGTAGGGGAGTGGAAAAACTGAAGGAGCTGCCGGGGAGAAGCTGGGAGCTGGAGAAGGGCTTCAGGGAGATGAGTAGGTGGTGGAGGAAGAACTCCAGGCACAGGGGAAAAACTGCAGGGAGCTTCAGGGGTTGGAGAGGGGCTCTGAGGGACCAGAAAGCTGGAGTGGGGGAGAGGGTCCAGGTGCTGGGAGGCAAAGAAGGGCTCCAGGCAGATCACGAAGCTGAGGGGGAGGGGCTCTGGGTGCCAGGAGCTGGAGGAGGGCTCCAGACACTGGATAAAATCTGTGGGGCTGCCAGGGAGCTAAAGGAGGGCTCCAGTGCAGCTAAAGAAGCTGCAGGGAATGGCAGTGGGTACTGGGAGACAGAGAAGGTCTCAGGCTGCTGGGGAGACTGCAGAGACTGCTGGGGAGCTGAAGGTCCTAGAGAGGAGCTCCAGGCAGATCAGGAAGCTGGTGAGAGAGGGGCTCCAGGTGTCAGGAGCTGGAGTACGGCTTCAGGAACTGGAGAAAAACTGTGGGAGCTGCCAGGGAGACTGCAGGGGCTGCGTGTCCCAAAGAGGAGCTCCAGATGCTGGGAGCCAGAGAAGGGCTCTGGGGAGAAGCCAGGAGAGGCTCCAGGCATGGGGGCAGAACTGGGACAGAGAGAGAAGGAGAAAAAAGGAAGATTGGGAAAAGAAAGCAGAGGCAGGAAGCATGGAGGCACAGTGAAGATATGAGAAAGAAAGAGGTGGCGGGGTAGAAAATGGAAAGCTAGGAACAGAGGGAGATGCAGAGAAGTTTAGAGAGAGAGGTGGGATGTGAGGAGACGCAGAGAAGATTGGGGAGAGGAGAAAGAAAGAGACTGGGATCGAGGAGAAGGCAAAGTCAGGGAGCGAGAGATACATAGGAGGCACATCAGAGGGGCAGAAAGCAGGAATTGGAGTAGGACTGGGAGGTCAGTAAGACAAAACCCAGCTTAGGTTCTAAATTAACAGTTTCATTAAACAAACAGTATACTGTACAGCTCATGAAGTTATTAGTTCCTACACACACACACACACACACACACACACACACTAGTAGTAGGGGAGGAGAAAGGCTTGGTGGAGAGATGGAAGTTAAAGTGTGCAGGGACAGAGTCCAGATCCTGTGTTTGGGGAAGGAAAGTGGGTGATAGCTACCTATTCTGGGCTGTGAGCTGATCCTTGATGGCCAGTCGGGGTCCTCTCCAGAGAGGTGTTATCCAGACGAGGTCATCAGTAGGGCCTCTGGGTGGATAGGTGGCATGGCATAGTGCTGGTCCAGATGGAGAGGATGTCCTACTGGGTCTGTCTTCACTATCCCTTTTTATAGGGACAGACCTTCTATGACCCTAGTGACAGGGTCATGCCCAAGCAAGGGTCGGCCCTGGTGTACTGAGCATGTGCACTCCAGGCAAGGATGTGCAGTTTCAAGTGTCTGTGTTGCAATAGTGGGTTGGTCAATTTCTGTAGGGTCTTTGTTTTTTTATGTTATGTTCCTGGGTGAGGTCCATGGTTCCTTAGTGACTCAATGGAAGCGAACAGTCTGGTCATTGAGCTGAAGGTCCAGTCATTGAGTTGATTATTCAGTAGAGGCCTGCTACCATTGTATCTCAAGCACCCTCATTCGTCCCCATTCATTCAGGACCCAATTTACATGAAACTGGTTAGACATGAGTCATGGGTTACACCCAGGCAGAGAACACAATATGAAGGCTTGACAGACAAAATGGAAACTTGACATGACTTATGCTAACTTACATATAACTAGGCCTTGTGGCAGGAAGCCACCTTTGTTTCTCCCCAAAATCTCTGTGCTGTGACAATTTGATTAGGATGGGCCCAGCAGAGGAGACCACACCCTTACCCTGTCTCTTTAGGTAACTTGAGCTGGCTACATTCCTGAGGGAGGGGGAAACCTGCTCCCTCTGCCTACATGACTGGTATCAGCTACCTGAGTGAGGGGCATCTACCTTGTGGGCTAGAGTCTGCCCGGCAACTAGTGATGTATTTCAAATTGGTTGGCCAACAGCCAACAGGTGCTGGCCTCCATTGGACCAGGTGAATGAGGTCACAGGGCCTATATAAGTTAAGAGTGCCCAGGAGGAGGGGCAGCAGCCATGTGGGGGACTGAGACTTAGAGAGGAGCTTTACCATCTGAAACTGGCTCTCTCCCCCATATCTCATGAGCTAGGAATGGCCTGCCTCCAGAGGGAATCTCCAACAGCTTCTGGATGATGCTTGTGAGTAAGCTACTCAAGATCTGATTAGATATATAGCTGGCAGTAACTCGGATGCATGATCAAAAGGCTACCTCAGCCAGACTGTTTTGCTCCATGGGATTTCTATGATATTGCTCTATCTTATACCCTATTTTCACCATACACCCTGTAATCAATAAAGTTCTTCTTTGTGACCGGTAAAGGAGACTTATTGAGGGGTGGGTCTAAATTATGCCTAAGAGGCCCCTTAGGTCTGCGGACTAAGGGAGACTTACCTTTTTGGCCTCCAATTTGGGGAAGTGCCCCAAATGCTTGTACTGGGTCGCGTACCCGTAGGTCTATTAGGCCTGTGTTTTCCCGAGGACACAGGGCTGAGAGAGTCCCTTCTCAGAGTGGCGGCAGCTTACATTACTCCCAGGCTAGTGAGTGTGCTCCAGGAAAGGGGTCAGACGCGAGGCACCCCTATGGAGGCACTTGGAGCCTGGAAGGTGGTTGGGCACAGTGAGGTAGGTGGCTCAATGCAGGAATGTCCCCCACCCCCCCCCGGCCCGCCACAGGGCTAAATCATATAGTATCATTAAAAATCAGTAAAACAGTAATATAAAATAAAACATTAAAAATCAATATAAACATAATAATTATACAATATAAAACAGTGGATATCCATAAAGAAGGAAAGAAAAAAAACTTGCTACCAAAATAAAATGTTAAAGCTTACTCTATGTTGTAGCTTACTCATACTTATCTATAGAGAATAGAGAGGGACAAAAAAAGTCAGAAATAGCTGGGGAAGGGAAAGGAATGCATACTCATATATATTTGAAAAAAAAGAAAAACTGGGGGTTATGTTACACAGCCAGCCCACCACCACCCAAGGCGACCACCTAGAGCCTGTGGCTGACCACCGATACCCCCTATTAGTCCACAGATGCTCTGCCTTTGTTCAGAGTGCTGTGGTCCCGGGTGCATGTATAGCCACTGTGCATGGGAGCAGTTTATTTCAGTTCAAGGTGTGCTAGAGTTTATTTCTGATAATTAATAGCATGTTTAGATGCCTCCCTTGACTGGATCCAGATGTACAGGTACACACAGTTTGCGGTGACACATTAAAAATAAAAAAAACCCCTAAAAAAGAAAGTGGCACAGACATGCAAAAGTGTGATGCACTGGGTTGCCTGCTTCCCCACCTCCATGCACTACAACGCCCAAGCAATGAGGCACCCTGAACCCCAGCCAGCCACTCCATGTACCTCCATGCTGAAGCAGTTGGAGTGGGGGAGCAGGCAGCCCTGGGCTGATTGCTCCTTTGTCTTAAACCACACTGTGCCCCAGCTGTGTCTTGAGACACACTGCTCTCCACAGCTGGCTGTGGCACAGTGTGCCTCAGTTCACAGGCTCCACATGCCTCATTACAGGGAATCTGCAGCACATCCTCTGCACTGAGGCAGGCAGAGACAGAGGAGTAGGCAATTCAGGGCTGCCTGATCCCCTGTCTTGAAGCACACTGTGCCCCAGCCAGCCCCTGGGCTGCTTGCTCCCTTATTTTCACATGCCATTTCCAGGCTGGCTGGGGCACAGGAAGCCTCAGCGTGGGGGCTGCCTACAGGCTAGCCCTTCACTGAGGCATCCTGTGCCCCAGCTAGCCCCCTCTGCAGCACATGGAACATCAGTACAATGTGTCCTGCTGCAAGGAGGATGGACAGGTGCATGCACTGCGGCACAAACTAGCAGGACAAATTTGTGCCACCACTACTTGTGCCGCTGCAAGTGCACACCCCTGCTCCCATAGACACAGCACTTAAGGCTAAAAATGTTCTTTGACTGTTCCCCATCTGTACAACTGTGACTTGGTACTAGAGGGCTGGTAAGCAGGGGTCTAACAGGAGAAAATTTACACAATTATAGGAGCTATAGCCCTGAGCTGTGAACTGCCAGGACAGGTTTCTATTCCTACTCTAGTGGGGGTGGGGGTGGTTAGAGATGGGTTTGCAGGGAATGAGAACATGAAGCTGGGAGATGGAGAGTTAATGGGATGGGAGTGTGTAATGCACTTGGAGGTGAGAGTAAATGGGGTTGGGGAAGGGTGGTAAAATGGAGGAAATCAACCACTAAAATAAAAAGAAATAATTAAAAAACAGAATTAAAAATAATAAAGAGTAAGTAAATTCAAGAAAGCATCATGCTTCAATAAATTCAGATTTGGGACTGGAACATAGCGGATATTTGTTATGCTTTCCATGGTGGCTGAGAGCTGGGAAGTGATGCAGAAAGGTGCTTTTGGGGAAACTACTGCCCCTGCCCCAGAAAGAAAGCCCCAGTTAATGGCAGCGGATCCAGACCCCTTTCCTGTTCCTCCACCACCCCACCTAAATCTCACTTCTGAACCCAGACATGTCTTGCAACCTAGGTAGCTGGCATGTGCTCTTCAGGCTGTTTGCATGGATTGCACCCCTAGGAGTGGGTAGATTATACCTCCAGGTGTGGGAGGGGAAACTGGCTGGGTGCCAGCCAGAATCTCCCTAAGGGCAGTAGAGTTCAGGGGATAGAAATTTGTCCACATAGAATAGGAGAATGGGGGTGGGGACACGTAATCCTGGGATGCTGGAGGATGGAAAGTTGGGCAAATCATCTGTGGGGTGTGGCCACACATTAATGTAACATGAGCTAGGTAACGTAGATCAGAGATAAACCTGCCCTGTAGTGGTATAATTTTAAACCACCTAAAGTGTGGTTAAAACCAGTTTCAGGTGTTAATGAGTAGATGACCCAGGTTTTAAGACCTCCAGGAGCTGCCTAAAATTAATATGTAACAAGGCCCATAGAGACACTACAGTCCTTTCATTGCAGTTTCTTCTAATAATGGTAACAACATTTCATTCTAGGTAAGGATATGCCTTTTCAATGTACCACAGAAGTGCATATCCATGTAAAATACCATATAAGACTTTCACATGAACATTCTATAAATTTTCCAAAGTGATCAATTTTCCAAATGTTATAGTTTTAATAACTATGCTCTAGATTTATAGGTTCATTCTGATTGATCCTTGCATCCAAGGTATGTCTAAATTTTGCACAGTATTTCTAAAGGCCTGCAAAACATAACTATCTCTACCCATTCACTCAACTGAACTGTCCTCCAAGCTCAAAACAACTTATGTTTGATTATTTCAAAATCCTTTTCTGCTGCCTTCACATATCCAATTTTGCTCCACTTACACAGAGCCACAATTCTGCTTCAAAGATCATTTTCTTTTGACTTTCACTCCTCTTATAGAATCCTTTTTATGGGCTGGTCTTCACTACGAGATCAAACACAAGATGCTTGTCCTCAGTGTCAGAGCATTTACAGCCTGTCCTCATCCAACATCTCATCTTTCATTTAATTAAAAAGAGGCCCATACCTGCCTCTAATCAACCTTTTCCTATCTGTTAGAGTTTCAAAAAGTGCTCCTGTGCTTTTTCCAGTATTGCCTTCATGAATGTCAGGAGCCCTCTGTAAGCATCTTCACCTGTATAGTTGCCTTCAAGTTTTTTTTCATGATTCTTGCTTTCCCTACCAAAACAACTAAACAAAAACAAACAAAAAACAACCAAACAACCAAAAAATCAAGCCAAGTAGCCGAAAGAAACTGAAAATACCAATAAAGATCAGACAACTGATGGGCTGATATTATTATGAGGCTGTATGATTGTTTTATCATTTCTTTTTGCTCCACTATTCATTTGTATGCATGTTCATGCAGGACCTGGTACAATCTCTGTTATCCAGCATCCCCCGGGAATGGGAGATGCTGGATAACAAAATATGCCATTTAATTGAGCAGCCCTGGCCACTGCTTTTTACACAGCATCTGTGGTTTCCCTCTGTCACTCCTGTGGCTTTGCCATGCCTCTTCCCACATTGCTGCCTCTCCTCCAGGGCCCGCAGGGACAGGGACGCGGGTCCCACACAGCCTGTTATGCCCCTGTTATGCATCCATTGACGCCATGGGGGATCGGCAGCACAGGCTGCTTTGTCTTGGGCTGTGGTGGCTCAGAGAAACTGGAAGTGCCATGGTGGGCACTTCTGCTTTCACTTTATTTTACAAGCTGGCAAGCCAGTTAGTGGACCATGCCAGTTTGTAAGATGCTGGATAACAGAACTTTTACTGTATAATGGTACCTGAATCATACACTTGTGATTCTAAGATCAAGGAAAATAACAGTTATAACAAAGGAAAAAACAGTCATAATGACAACACTAGGCCAAGGTAAAACTCTCATTAATTTCAGTTATATGGTAATTTGGTCTGTGCAAAATTCCACTGCTAGTTTTGTTTCGAAAATGTTTTGACACGTTTTGAGGGAAAAACAACAAAATCAAAACAAAACAGATATGGTCAAAACAGCTTTGAAACAAAACGAAGCAAGTCAAAAAGTTTGGCTGTTTCAATGCTGTTTTGATGTTTCACCCATAGGCTATAATGGGGAAGATTGAAACAGCCTATAACTTTGTCATTTGTGGCCAGATTTGGATAAAACTTGCCAAAATGGTAGCCCCTTCTGAGGGCATAAAGCATGCCATGTTTCAGGAGATAGGTGCAGGGAGTTCAGAGAAACTGTACCCCAAAGTCTTGAGAGCCAAACTTGTGTCATGTGTATGTGTTAAGCCACAGCAGGGTCAAAAGTTGTTTCAGGCTCAACATTAGGAAAAACTACTTCACAGTCAGGGTGTCCAGACTCTGACCATTACTCCTAGTTTTCCCCAAGGGTGCCCTGGTGAACAGTTGTTCACCAACCCCTAGATATATGCTTCCGATGTAGTGGTAAGCTGTTACCAAGTCCCCTCTCAGCCTTCTCTTTTTCAGGCTAAAGAGTCTCAGGTCCCTCAGCCTTTCCTCATATGGCTTGCCATGCAAGTCTCTGGTCATATGAATGGCCCTTCTCTGGAATCTTTCAAGTGTTACCATGTCCTTCTTAAGGTGCGTCACCCAGAACTGGATGCAGTACTCCAGCTGCTATCTCACCAGTGCTGAGTAGAGCTAAGTAGATCAGAAGAATCATTTCTTTGCAATGGTTTTGCCGGAGATGCATCCATTGACGCCTGCCAGCGTATTGTTGTTCCTGCTGGCTACAGCATTGCATTGCCAGCTCATGTTCATACAGTGGTGAATATTACCCTCAGGTCTTTGTAACAAGTGATGGGGGATTTTCAGTTTTACTGCCTGATGAGAGGCAGCAGTTGCACAAGCACCCATGACACAAGTTTTGCCTGTGAGCAGCTAGGGGTGCAGGGCCACAGAAGCCCCCTGCACATATCTCCTTGACAGCTGGAAGGCTTTATGGTCACAGCAGGGCCTAGCAGCCAGGCCTGTAGTGGTTTCCACCCCCCACCCCGGCCCCAAGACAGACACAGTTGCACAAGCACCCGTGACACGAGTTTTGATTGTCTGTGGCCAGAGGTGCAGGGCCCCAAAACCCCTGCACCTATCTCATTGCAGATGGCAGGCTTTGTGGCCTCAGCAGTGACTAGGATGCCTGCAGTTTTGACCCCACTGTGTCTTAACACATACATGTGACACAAGCTTTGCTTTCAGGATTTTGAGGTGCAGTTTCTCTGATTCCCATGCACCTATTTTCTTGAAACTTGGCATGCATCATACCCTCAGAATGAGCTACCATTTCTGCAAGGTTCATCCAAATCTGGGAAGAAATGACAAAGTTATAGCCTGTTTTGACCTTCCCCATTATATCTTACGGGCAAAACATTGAAACGGTTGAAACAGCAAAGCATTTTGATGGAACGAAATGGAACAGCTGTTTGGACCCAAAACAAAAGTCAAAATGAAACGCTGTTCTGTTGAAGCACTGGTCAAAATGGAATGCTTCCATTTAGCACAGCCCTAATGGTAATGTCTTGCCCACAGAGATGTTAACTGATAAAGAAAAGAAGCTTTAGTACTGATCTTAGATCTGAGATACTGAGCAGCCACAAATCCCAGTGGCCAGTGAAATATGAGGAGATTGCTCTTCCCAGTCACAGCCTCAGTTACTTGTCATCACAAAACTTTCTGCAGTAATGAACAACGTTTTTTGTTTTGTTTTGTTTTTAAACTGTGTGTATCAATTTCTTTTGTTTTGACTGCTGTTGTAACTCTATATTGTTACATTTACTAAGATGTAACTTTTAACTAATGTTACTTCTGGAAACAAGTAACATGAATAAGTTTTCCATTACCTTTGAAATAAGGTTTCACTGACTACAATTGGTATTCCATTTAGGTTTGTAATCCAAAATCAATTGTATTACAGTCAGCAATTCTAACAACAAAGGATTTTGTTGTTGTTGTTGTTTTTTTAAGCAAAGGAGTTGGGCTTCATATAAAAGGAGGATTTATTAACATGATAGTTAGCCATGAGGACATGAGGAGACTTGGCAAAATAAGGTACTCTACTACATATAAGTGTTTCAAAAGTTTTTTGGATTTTATTTTTTTTATTTAAACAATCTTCTGTTTTATCCTCCTTGAAAGACTTATTGATTCCAGGAAACAACAAAAACATACTAGAAAAATTTCACTGTGCCACTGAGATCAATATATATAGATGAATCCCACCTTCCTTTGTAAAAAAATAGAATAAAAGGTCTTATTTGGTATCTAAGCAGTATGTTCCTTTCATCTCCATAAACAGGAGATTTTCTATCTGGTCCAAAGATTTGTGTAGCCAAGGGTTGTCAAACATATGGCCCACAGGCCAGGTTCAGCCTTTGGTGCTGGCTCTGGGTCTCAGTTGACCCACATGTACTGGCCACATATGTGGGCAGGATCTAACACACGCATTGCATGTGGTGGCCATTGCAGGTGCTCTAGGATCCATGCCTCATGCATGCATACAATGTCCCAGACCAGACCAGCTGAAGTGCATGTATGGTACAGTCCTGGACCAGCTGAGGGGGCACTGCATCCAATGAGGAACTCTACAGTATTAGTTACCTCTCCAGTTCTTAAAATATAGGGTGAAATTTAGCACCTCTGAGGTCAGTAGCAAATCTTCTGCGTCACTCATACTCAGTGTTCTTCTACTTTCATTTGTTTTAAAATGTGTTACCTTAGCTCAACTGAAATAATTTTTTTTTTTTAAATCACTACTGTACATTCATAAAGTTGGAGAGTTTAACATCAGAAGGCCAGTATGACATCCTGTATGTGAAAGATCACTAATTTTATCCACTTACTTTTATACTGAATCCAAAACTTGTGTTTGACTAGAGAAGAGCTTACCATTTTTTACGATGTATAAATCAAAGTTTGAAGCTAAAATATTGACCTTTAAATTTCCACCTCAACTTATACATCATCGTTCGGGTAATGATATGAATTTTGGATGTTGGGGTAATGTAATAAATTTTGGGGAGTACTGAGTGTGCAGTTGCATGAAGGCTTTTTCTTGTGTCTCAGCACAAAGCTGCTGGTCACAAGATTGAATGATATATTAAAAGGTAACCTCAGCAAAAGCTGGTGATCACAAAGCTAGCTGATGTATTAAAAGCAACTAACTTAGCTAATGCTTAAGTAAGTGGCTTCTTAACAAGTGGATACGGTACAAAGTGCATGATATGTAACTAGTGTCAGAAGACAAAGCAGAGGGACAGCCCTGGAGATGAAGAAGTCATCAAGAAAATCAGCAAAAAATAGCAAGAAACTACAAAGTGACCAAAAGAAGATAGGAGTCAAAGTGTTATGCATGCGCTCTTAGCAGAGAGGCAGGTAAATGAATAAAATGCATAGGCAATACCATGCTAAGGAAGCAAACAGTAAATAGGTGGAGCTTGAAATGGGAGGAGAAATGGGTGGAACTAGAGGCGGGACAAGGCAAGATAAATGTTAATATTTATGAACCATGGTGTATAAAACCTGAAAAAATCTAATGTTCATTGAAGGTCCCCAGTTTGTTGTTTTTTGGTAACCTTGTCCGAAGCTGTCTCCATTCTGAATAAAACTATTGCGAGCAATGCGTGCTGGTGTTTGCTTCCTGCTCTGTTCTGGCTAATGAGTACCAGGTTCCATGGGCAATTGGATCATCATCCCCCTAGTCATTAGGTGCTGCATGGAGTTGGAGTCTAACAATCATATCAATACTTTAAAAAAAAAAAAAATGTGTTTCAAAGTTTGTTCATTTTTGTAAACAGGCATGAGGCACAGTCACACTAATCACATGAAACTTCCAATATAAATTGAAACTGAAACTTCTGATGTTGAGGATCCATATGATGCCCAAATTAATCATGTGGATGATTAGATAGAACTCTTTGGGGCTGACAATTCTAATTATGAAAATTACTATGGGATTTTCAGTTGTGCTCAGGAAATTGTTCATTGTTCGTAACCCATGACTTGAGGTACCTAGCATGATCATCAGCAGAAATAATCATGGTGGTGATTGTTCATTCTGAATTCTTTCTACTATAAGAAAATATTTACTGTACATAGAATTTTCTATAAATGGATCTTTATAAAATGCGGGTTAACCTGTACACCAAATCTATGAAAATCATTACTTTTAAAATCAGAAATATTGGGTTAACTTATACACTGTGTGAAGTTATACACTGTGAACTATAGTAGTATTGCTTGGAGGATATCTGCCATAAATACAAAAAAAAAATGTATTTGTTGACTTCAGGAGCTGAAGAATTGAAAAGTCCTCTAGTAATCATTCCAATATAGTTTCATAATTTCATAGTTGGTAGGGTCGGAAGGGACCTGAGCAGATCACTAAGTCCAACCCCCTGCCATGGCAGGAAAAAGTACTGGGGTCAAATGACCCCATCAGGAGGTATGTCCAGCCTCCTCTTTAAAGACCCCCAGGGTAGGAGCCAGAACCACTTTTCTTGGAAGTTGGTTCCAGATCCTAGGTGCCCTGACAGTGAAGTAGCACCTTCTGATATCTAATCTGAATCTACCCTCTGCCAGCTCTTGACCATTATTTCTAGTCACTCTTAACAGTGCTCGGGGATACAGGGATTCCCCCAATACATGCTGGTCCCCTCTGACTAGTTTGTAACAGGCCACAAGAACCCCCCTCAGCCTTCTGTTGTGGAGGCTGAACAGGTTCAAGTCCTATAGCCTCTTCTTGTAGGGCCTGCCCTGCTGCCCCCGATCATGCATCTCAAACAGGTCCAAGGAGAGTGTCGCAGAGCTGTCAGGTGCCCTGCGACTGAGAGCAGACATGGCTCGGGAGAGACCCCTAGTGGCAGGAAGGGGGAAGCGCAGCTGCCAATCACCAGGACTGTGCAGGTCCTGCTTGCCCTAGCAACCAAGGAAACCTAGAGACAGGAAGGGGCAGAGCTTAGCCCTTCTTAAGCCCAGGCAGAAGGCCAGGAGGGCAGTTCCCCTCCGGCGGCCAAGGGAGGAGGAACTCAGCCAGAACAAAGGGGAGAACTCTGACGGTTGGAACATCCCCTGGTTCTTGCTGGGGGTTGATACTCTCTCTCTCTGGTAGGGAGGGAGTCGTATTTTTGAACCAGAACAGTCTAGCTTTTATGTTGTAGCCTGGGGGCTTTGGGTTATGTGTTTACTGTTTCACCAGAGGACCGGGTGAGGCTATTAGGGGTTGGAGGAGGCCTCATAGGGACTTCACAGTAGCATGGAGGTTCCTGGCACTGGAGAGGGTGCAGCATTGTTTGGGGTGCGTGGGCCCCAGGCCCATAGTTTGGGGGGCAGTGAGGAGCCCCATAGCAAAAGTGGGGGCAGTGAGGAGCTCCGGAATTAGTGGGCAGTGAAAAGCCCTGGCCAAAGGGGGCAGCAGCGAGAAGCCCTGACTGAAGGGAGCAGCGAGAAGCCTGGAGTTGGCGTGGGCAAGATGTCCTGAAACGGGCAGTGCGGGACAGGCTGGAGGGCGCTGGTAGGGGTGCGGGCTCTGAGACGAGCTAGAGGGTGCTGGTGAGGGTGCAGGCTGAGGAATAAGCCAGAGAGTGTCCGCGTGGTGCAGGGAGTAGGACAGACCTGAACAACACCAGATATATCTGCAAGGCTTGGGCTGCGGTATAAGGGGAGGAAAGGAGCTGCATATAGTGCCTAAGGCACCGAGACGGAAAATAGGCAGCCTCCCATTTGATTAAGATCTTTCAATCAAGCAAATAACAAGAAGGCGTGGCAGGTGAGAAGGCAGGCAGTTGGCCCTTGATTGGTGTTGCGGGACCACAAATAGACAGTCCCAGGGAGGCACAACTGTCACAGAGGGCCACTTGCATCTGTGGATGCACGACAAGGTACGGGTGGGCTTCCTGACTGTGCCCCCACACTGTTAATTTTGGCATCAATAATGACTCCAAGATCCTTTCTGCCTCTGCACTGATGAGAAGGGAGTTTCCCAGCCTGTAGGTATGCTACTGGCTCTTCCTCCCCAGGTGCAGTACCTTGCACTTCTCAGTGTTGAAACCCACCCTGTTCTCATCCACCCACCCTTGTAACCTGTCTAGGTCTGATTGTAGCCTATTCCTCCCTCCTAGCATGCCCACGTCCCCCTACATCTTAGTGTCATCAACAAATTACAACAGGGTGTTTTTTACCCCCTTGTCGAAGTCACTGATGAAGATGTTGAACAGTGTGGGCCCAAAGACCAAGCCCTGGATGACCCCACTGCCCGCATCCCTCCAGGTTGAAAATGTCCCAGCCTCTGCCACTCTCTGGGTGTGGCCCTGTGTAGGTGTTGACACCACAGTCCCCTAGTTTTTTAATGAGAATGGGGTGCGAGACAGTGTCAAAAGCTTTCCTAAAGTCCAGAAAGACTATATCCACTGCTACCTCTGCATCTAAGGATTTGGTGACCTGGTCATAGAAGACCACCAGGTTGGTCTGACAGGACCTGACTAATGAGCCTGTGTTGGTTGCCCCTAAGCATAATCTGACCCCTCATGGACATAAGCCAGGATAATTCTCTCAAAAAGCTTACCCAGGATCAAGTTAAGACTAATTGGCCTATAGTTTCCTGGGTCCTCCTTCCACCCTTTTTTGAAGGCCCTCTTCCGGTCCTCTGGCACCACACAAGAGCACCATGAATTCTCGTAAAGCTGTGCCAGGGGTCCCGCAATGACCTCTGCTAATTCTCTCAGCACTCTGGGGTAGAGATCATCAGGACCAGCTGTTTTAAATATGTCCAGTCCCTCCAGAAGTTCCCTGACTAGATCCTCACTGACCCTTGGCCTGTCAATTAATTCTTTATTAATAGAATACTGAATCAGCTTTTCTATAACAGTTACTGTTTTTGAACGTTTGCAAGACATCAGTAATCTTCCATCATCTCTTAGTTGTAAGTTTTCTAGAGCTGATAATTAGAAATGTATATCCTCAGTACTATATTCATGGTGTATAAGTTGACATGGTGTACGGGTCAACCCCATTCTTCTGATCCAAAAAGTTATGAATTTTATAGATCCAGTATATAAGTCTGTGGTAAGAACAACATGGTTGCTATGCTTCCAGACTGACCAGAAGCATAGACACCAGCCCTGCTGCAGCCGGCACTAGTACGTATACTGGAAATCAAGGAATGTGCATGCCAATGCTGATTTGTTAGCCCAGCTCCCCCAGGAAATTTAAAGGCACTGAAAGTGATTTCCCAGCAATGAGCAGAACACCGGAGGGAGAATATATGCCCCAGAAGGGGTGATTGGTGGCAACCTGTGCCAGAGAGGCCAACTGCAAGGAGTGACTCTGAAGAGTCCTGCAACTCACCTGAGTGAGGCCAGTGAAACCCAAGTGGCACTGAATCAAGCTGAAGTTCCATTCAACTAGAAAGACAAGAAGAAACAAGAGAGTGGTAAAGAAAACTGTGAGTGAAGTGGAGGAGTTGTGGCAGCTGCTTCTCCTGTTTTCCTTATTGAGGGATTGCTTGGAGTTGGACTTTGTCTCACAGTAGGACACATTATTAAAAGCAAAAGAACCCCTGGAGTTTCCAGAATGTAATAGTAAAGGCTAGAGAAGGCACCTTTAATGTTAAACATCTATGAAACAATGGGTTGGTGCTAGGTAGGGTGTAGGGAAGAAGAAGCCCATATTTGCATCCCAAGTGCTGGGAAGACTATATACCACTGAACTGAACACTAACTTCCCTTAAAATATTAAGCGTCATCAAAGTCATGGCAGGAAAAAAATGTTGGTGGTCCTGGTAATTCCACCTTAGGACAAGCTGTCAATCCATAAAACAGAAGACAGTCCTGCCTGTATCAGGAAACCTAGGCAAGAAGCCAAAGATGGACACAGAAAGTTACAATGTTGACCTAATTTTCTGGATCAGAAATATGGGGTCAACTTATACTGGGCCTTCATGCCTTCACTGAGGATGGAGCACCCAGGGTGGTGAACACATGCCACAGTGCCATGCACAGCGGACAGGGCCAAGCTTTGCACTCAGCTGGCATGTCCCCATCACCTGTGAGTGGTGCTCCCTGGGCTGTGCCAGCCAAGCACTAAGCCCAGCACTAGTTGCAGGGGATGGGGATAGGGCCAGGCTCGGCTCTTGGCTGGCAGAGCCCCATCTCCCGTGAGAGGCGCTGCCCAGGCTGTGCCAGCTGAGTGCTCAGCCCAGCACCATCTGCCATGAATGGGGCTGCCGAGCACTAAGCCTGGTCATGCCAGCTATGTGCCAAGCCTGGTGGTGCTTGTAGGGGATGGGGCTGGACTGATGTTCTTCAAATAGAGAACAGAAAAATTTATTGAACATTTCTGCTTCCCTTGCATTTGTTTGTCATTTGTTTGCCATTATCCTATCAACTTTTATCATCCTTTTCAGTTGTTGATTCTTGTTCATGTCCAGTTTTCAAGTTTTGAGGTCATCTCATTTTGGTTCCTCTTTTTCCCTCTTGCCCAGCTATACTTATGTATCTGATTATTTAATTTTGTTTTGTTTGATCTGTCAATAAATCAATGTATCCTGCATGACTGGAATGGCCTGACACCTTGCTTATTGTTGCTGCTCCAGCCACCTGAGGTTTACCTGTAGTTCAAATGTAACAGTCCAGCCAGGGAGTCCAGAATACAGAGGTGAATAACGGTACGAGGCACCTTAACTATGATTTGCAGTAGGCTCTATGAAGGCATATTTTGGCATAGTTTTGTTTGAAGTTAAATATTTCAAGATTTGAGTTTTGCCAAAAAGTAAACATTCTCATTGGGTCAAATAATCCCACTTGTTAGTTTGCTGAAAAGCTATAGTAGTCAAAAGTTAAATGAATTCTAAATATGAATACTTCTTGCTTTACATCTCTCCAGCAGGTGAAGATATCACTATGAAAAGGCTTGCATGCATGTAAAACTGGGTTTCTGAAACCCGTTCTGTCAAGTGCCCAACATTGACTTATAATATCTTTTTAAAACACATTTAATCTACTCTACACAGTAGTGGATTCAACTTATGAAAGTTTAAATATACAAAGAATGCTTTCAAACAGAAATTCACCTTTGTCTGCCTTTAGCTGATACATGTAGAGCACTGTTTCCTGCAATGAATTAAACACACGTCTTTCCCCACTGTGGCAGTCAGTCATGTTTCACCTGTGGAGAAAAAAGTAATCAGTGGGCTTCTATTGAAAGTGATTACAGATTCATGCTGTTTGTTTGTATTTAATAGTCTTTGGGAAATATTCTGTGAATATCTAGGAACTGGTTGTCAGACAGTAGTTCAGATTTTAGGAAGAAAGTGTGCAGTAAAAACTGGTGGTATACTTCATGCATACACCCCAAAAGTTACATAGATAGATAAATAGATGGATAGATAGATAGAATGAACAAATGAAACATATAACATATTCCTGACAGAGGACATCATACCAATGCTGAAATGTTGTGTTAAAAAAAGAACCCCATAACTGTTCTGAAAGTCACAACATCCCTCCTGAAAATTACTGAGATCGATCTAAATTCAGAAAGGATATGGAAGGGTGCCTTGAAACTAAAATAGTTAAGAATCACTGACCTATCTAGTCCCACTTGTGGGTGGTAGGAGCAAGACCTCACCTGCTGTGCCATTCTCCTTCCCCCCTCCCACCCCCTGGTCTGTACCTTAGGAAACAAGGATAGCCCCTGCTGCTAAGGCTGCTCTTGCAGGGTCTCACGTACTGGTGACTCCTGCCTATGGTTCCTCCTGCCAACCCCAGGAGCACAGAAGTACTGGGGTTGGGGGTAGGGGAGATCAGTCGGGCTGCAAAGTGAAGCTCTGTGCATTTGTTCTCCCACGTGTATCTAAGTGCACTCCAGGGAGCACAAGGCACAGAGGATGCCTGGGAACAAGGAACGGTGGGATTAAGTAGCAGCATCGGTGGCAACCCCAAGAGGAGCAGCTGCAGTACCTGGAACAGGTACAGAGTGCTGAGTGGGAGAGAAGAGTATTTACCTCCTCACACAGGGGGATCTCACAGCAACTTGCACCCTCTTCACCCTTTGGAAATCACTGTACTATAGGATATAGAAAATAAATAATTGCATCAGTGGATAGCACTCTGATGTTAGTGTTTTGCTTTGTCTCCTCCCCACCTCCTGCAGCTTTTTCCTTCTCTTTTTCTTGTGGCTGTATATAAGTATTTCTGTATTTTTTGGACTGTATGGTGAATGAGGGCAACCTCATCACAGATTCTTAGCATGCATGCTGTTCCACCCTTTAACAAAAGTAAAGTAGTCTACCTTTGGGGGCAGCCATAAAGGGATTGTTCATCTTGAGGATCATCATAAACCTGCCTTTTCCCTGACATTTTTGAGCTAGTGACTGCTGTCAAATTAACGCTTTCCTTGTAAGCAAAGTCCCAACTGGGAATCATAGGTTTGTTTTGCGTCTCATTTAATTGATTGTGAGCTTTTTTTGCCAGCTGAAACATGGTGATCATGTTAATGATTACTATTATACATCTCTTTTTTTTTTCTGGAAGATTTTTGTTTTAATTAACCAAATACCTTGAAACATTTGTTTCAACACTGATGAATCATTTAATGTAAATAATATTAAAATAGTTAACAAGGTGATATCATTTTGACAATTACATATACTACTAACATATCAAATATAATATTTAAATGATAAAGTAAAACTAAGCCTTTCTTTAATGAAAAATAAGCATGTAGGGTGTGTGTAGATGAAATGGGGGCTCTAAATTGAAGTGGTGGGTTTTTAAAAACACCATTTCAATTTTGGGTCCTTTAAATGCCTGTGTTGTGCACACATCAGATTTATCTGCCTCTCTGGTGGCAGGGAGGGGAAAGTGAGCTGCCACTGGGTGGAGCTGTCCCTGGGCTGCAGGGGCTGGTGCTTCCTTCCAGGGCAGCAGCGGCCTCCCCACAGTGGCACCCACCCCCAGGCACCCAGCACAGGTGGTCCCGAGGGACACTGCAGCTACAGATGGAGCATCAGGCCCCCACACAGCTCAGGCAGGCTCCAGGCAGGTGGGGAAAAAATGGTCAGGCTTGCCACTTTTCTTGGGTAGAGCCTGCCTTCCCTGGCTGCTGCCAGGCTGTCTGCAGGGCTTCCTGCAGAGCCCCTGAGCTGAATGGATCCCAGTGCTTCACTCTACAGCTGTAGGGCAGCAAACTAAATCTCCTCAGAGGAGTTTTAGGTTGCTGCTCCTCAAGTCATTTAAGGCACATTACACTGCCGAATTTGCTACAGTGGTTGGAATTGCTGTGCAATACACTGCTAATGCATGAAAACACTGACACCTTTAAAGTGGTGCAAAAGCATTTAAGCTGCTTTAAAGTGTGCACACATGCCCCTAATTTCACCCTCATTTCATCTACACATGGCCATAGATGTTACTGGGATACAATAATAATCCAATACAATAAAAACACCAAAACCATTTTTCTGCACTTTCCCATTTACGTTTTTACTAGACCATATTTTATGGAATGTTTCATGTGTATTTTCAGATGAAAAACTGTCCTGCTGTTTTCTTTTGGGTTTTTTTCCTGCCAGATTTATGTATATTGGTGCGGAGCTACTCTGCTGACTTGGTCCATTTGGGTGTGACACAGCTACAAACCACCTCTACAACACATAGCTCCTCTCACAGACAAAGGCATCGATCTCAGAAAGCAGAGGAAATTAAAATGTGTGTTTCCTGCTTCAGGGAAAGATGGAAGCTATTTTACATTAGCAGCACCAAAAGCATGAGGGGACCTGCCTCCTTTTTCTCTTCTTAAGATAAATAAATATTCGGTCATTAAAATCAATTAATCCTGGTGACATTTCTTTTAGGGATTCCAGGGGACTGTGGCTGATACTTTGGCTCTAACATCCTCTCCCCTACAATGTCTCCACATTTGAACGTGAGTGATATTGTCTCTCAGTATTTGGATAACCAGTGCATGGGAATAGCACATATACTTGCTAGCAATCTGGCCAAATATTTAGTGCTCAAAGGTTCTGCTCTTTCTTCTGCCACCATTGTGATTTTACTCACTAAACAATATGTATTCTTCTTACTTAATATGTATACTTATTACTTATTTCCATCAACCCAAATGGGTCATAGTTCAGGTGCAGATAGGCAACTATAAAAGGATTTCCTTCAAAGGCCTTTTTCCTGATCTCCTCACTTTTAATGCTTTATGCTTTCAAGGTCCCTACAAATAGGTAGAGTTTTCAGTCTTCCCTTTACCAGGTGAATAGTTGAGGTAATAGGAATGTTTTTTTGATACTTAGTGAGAGCTCCTGAATTGTGTGATTTTTTTTTTCTCTTTCTCCTTATGGTGGGGAGTTTGATTCTTCTTTTTCATCCCTCTTATCTGAGGACATTAGAGGATTAATGGTTGTAGAATTCATTCCAATTTCTTCCCTCTTTGAGAAAGTAGGTGAGTCATACTGCTGGTATGAAACTTCACAGATTTTCTTTTTCCCTCACAAGGAAAAAGCTGTTTCTGAAATACTGAAGCTTTTTAAGGTAAATTATTTATTTTTACAGAAATTAAAAATTTTCTATTAGGAATAACACAAATACAATATTTCATTTTTAAAATCAGATTGTCTCAAAATGGTATGTTGAATCCAATTGTTGTTATATTTCACCAAAATTAAATGCTTGGTATTAGGCCAGTTCAGGATAACCCTGTGTACCTGAACTGTTATAGTGCATGGATGTTGAAGTCTCAGGATAGGATTCTATTTCCCTTCGGGCCCTTGGTGGATTTTTGGATGTATACCTAGTGATTTTTGGCCCTCCCTCACATAAACATATACGCATAGGCCAGTGTACCCAAACTTTTTGCCCTGTGGGCTGGATTGGCAGTGCCTGGTACACCCATGGGTCAGATCCAGACACTATTCCTAATTTGGTCCTAGGTGGCACCATCTAGCCATGGGGGGGGGAGGGGCAGGGTGGGACAGCACAGCCCTGCAGGGGAAAGGAGCTAGACCTGGTCCTGCCAAAGGAAAGGGGGTGGTGTAGCCCAGCTTTATTCAGAATGGAGACAGCTTCGGGTGAGCTCCCTCACAGATACACAGCCCATGAAACTGTAGCAAAACCCCCAGTTTTTCTTTTTTAGCAAACCCCCCCAGTTTTTTTCCCCTTTAAAATGCATTCCCTCCCCTTTCCCAACCATTTCTGACTTTTTCTCTACCTCTCTATCCCCTACAGATAAGTATAAGTGAGCCAAGACATAGGATAACCTTCAGCATTTTATTTTGGTAGCAAGTTGTATTTGTTTTGTTTTTTCTCCTCCTTTATATTGTATAATTATTATGTTTTTGATTTTTACTGTTCTATATTATTGTTTTACTGATACTATATGATTTAGGCCTATATATGTAAGTTAGCATAAGTCATGTAAATTTTCCATTTTGTTTGTCAAGCCTTCATCCTATCCCCAGGCCCGGCTACGTAACCCATGACTCACACCTATCCCTCTTATGAAACTTGGTTTCTGAATGAATGGGGATGAATGAGTGTGCTTGAGAGACAATGGCAGGAGGTCTGAAAATAGTTCCCTCTGAATGACCAAACCATCAACACCAATACCTGGACCAAGGACCCAGCCATTGGAAACACCCTCATCATTAAAAGAAACAAAACATGAGGCAACCCACCATTGTGCCAAGGCTGCACATGCTCAGGAAGAACATCTGGAACCCTCTGGAACAGGACTGACATTGCATGGACAGGCCCTCCCCACAGGAGATCAGAGTAGTCTTCCCCATAAAAAAGAGTAGTGAAGAAAGACTCTTTGGGAATGCCATTTCTATTTGGACCAGACCAGCTCCACATCACACCACCTATCCACCCCAGAGGCCCTGCCGGCGATCCCCCTCTGGACAACACGGAGCTGAAGGAGACCCCAACTGGCTATGGAGGACCCACTTTCAGCCTGGGATAAATAGATATCACCTGCATATTTCCTCCTCCAATTTGGACTCTATCTCTCTCCTCCCAGACTTCAGTCCCTGCACCAAGCCTCTTTAACCCCCGCTGCCATTATTTGTGTGTGTGTGTCTGTGTATGTGTGCAAAGGAACCAATAAAATATTGTGCCACCATCTCCCCTGTTCAATAACACCACTATCATTTGTAAACCTGAATCGGGTTGTGTTTTACTGAGGCCTGGTCCCTTCCCTATCTCAAATTCCAGTCTCTGTCTCTCTCTTGGCTCCAGTTATCCTCCAACCACTAAACAGACCCAGATCATCCTAGTTCTGCATGTGTCAGCATTCTCCTAAGCAGAGATGGGCATGATTTTCCTGCAGCCTCATTTATCCTCTGCCTCTTAACTTATGCACCCTTCCTGGGACCCAGAAGGATGCATGGAGTAGGGTGGCATTCTTCCACAGATGGAACCAACAGAGGGCTCTGCTACAGGTCACATTAGGGGAAAGGATCCCCTGCTCATATTGCCAATCATGAACTTCCAGTAACTATTAAATGCAATGTGTGGTGGCTCACCTTCAAGCAGAGCACTGAAGAATGCTAACCTGTTGCATGGTTGTTGAAGAGATGCAGTTCAAATCCCCTGGGGAGAAGGATACAAGAAAACCATATTTCAGCTTTTCTTATCAATTGGGAAGAAAACAAAACCCTGAACTTGCCTTTCAAATCAGAATGAAACCAGATAAATTAGAATTCCCGAAAGACAGGAGTTTTGATTTTTTGAGCACCTCTAGCATTGAGCCTAATGTCACGGAAATGTGACAAAACCTCTAAGGCAACACGTCCCTTCTTGTTCTGCATCTAACACTAGAGCAGAAGGTGAAAATAGGTAGTTTCTCTTTTCTCTTAGTTATGTAATTCAAGCTATGTATTGAACCATAAGGCAAATCCAATATTTCCCTACTCATATAGTATGTGCCTTAACTAACACCTCTTTCCAATATTATATTGCAATGCTTGAAGAGAAAGTTGCATCCTGAAATATTATTTTTAGTTTACTCTGTTCTGAGAGACTTATTTGAAAAAAATATACATTTTCTCTGTGAAACATGTGACTTTGAAAGACATTTATTTTAGTTAGTTCTTTTGTTTTAATTAAGCTCCTTGTTTTTCAACATATTGCTTGCGATAACCCTTCACTCATTAAAAAGTAGACTATACTCATAAAGGCAACCACTATTTTCTATAAACATATCATTAAATGATACAGATCTTCTTAATAATGGATCAAAACCCACCACATTTATGTCGCTGTTTTCTATTAATTGTAATGATGTCATAACATTTTGTTGCTAATAACAAATTTTATATAGCTCTGTTTATTGCTGTATCAAGGAAATATTTTAGCTTCCAAAAGAGATGCTTGAATTTGCATGATTAGCAGTTCTAGTAAAATGAAATCTAGAGGAACAAAGGCCCCATATATTGTATCCAATTTGTTCTTACTTAATAAACTAATACTTGTTTATAGTTCATCCATTCTGGTTAGCATGATAATTGCCATGTATATTAACAATATACATAGATATAGATAAAGACATATATCAGACATTTAAAAAAAGAAAAATAATATTATTTAATTTATACTCCACAAAAGAAAGGGAAGAAAGCTATCATACCTGTATTGTATAGGCACTCTGGCCAAAGTAGTCAAAATGCCTTTAGTATTCTTGTTATTTATTTTATGTCTTTCATGTCTAAATATTTTGTTTCAGATTGCCCACTATCCCTGGACAGAACTTTAATTACCCAAGTACTATAATGTAGTCAGAGAGTAGAAGAGAACATGGCCTTTTGACTATGGTAGAGTTACTTCAACAATGAATACAGTTTCATATGATAATGTAGGTGTGTACCATTTTTATTTGCATGCATACCACATGCACCTTTCCCCCCAGAATCAGCCTCCCTTCCCAAATTGCAGCGCCTGTCTTAAGTGGGGAGGCTATTTTTTCTTCACTGGAATAGAAGCAGGGGTGATTGGCAACCATGAGAACACAGGGTCTGCTTGCTTCAAAATGACTGCTACTTCCCTTTGACCCTGAGAACACAAGGGATAGATTCCACTGTTACCCCTCTCATAGCTGGTATTGGCTGAGCACTATAGTTTGTGCCTAAAGCAGCAAGTGAGCTGCAGCAAACAGTCTGTATTATCGTGATAAGGCCTGTCCTATGGAAACAACACTTCATTTACCGAAATGTATAAAAATAATAGGATTGTGAGAAACAGCATCATTCTGTTTTGACATCTGTTTCTGCATTTCAATGGAACAGTGTATCATTTCAAGTTTTGTTTCATTTTGAAAGCAATGTTCTATTTTGTTTTGTTGAAACTGTTTTGCTGTTTCACCCACCCAGCGCCAGGAAGATCAGTGTTGCTATTGGCCCCAGGTGGCAGCGCCAGCTTCCTGTCATCTGGCAGGCAGATCAGGGGCCTACATCCCTGGGAGGAGTCCAGCACAGCTCCTACAGCCCTCTCAGGGATGCAGGTGAGCCCCTGATCTGCTTGTCAGATCACAGGAGGCTTCTCCTGCCACCTGGGACAGTGCTGGGTGCTGGGTAGATCGGTGCTGCTGCTAGTCCCAGCGGGTAGCACCCAACTCCTCTCATCTGACAGGCAGATTGGGGGCCTGCCCACACCCCTGGGAGTGCTGCAGGGGCTGTGCTGAATTCCTCCTGGGGATGCAGACCCCCAATCTGCCAGCTGGATAACAGGAGGCAGGTGCTGCTGCCTAGGGCCAGTGGCATACCAATCTTCTTGGTGCTGTGTGTGGTCTGTGCCCAGCCCTGTTCTCTCATCTGGCAGGCAGATTGGGGGCCCACAGCCCTAGGAGGACTCTGGCACAGCCCCCATAGCCCTCCCAGGGGTGTGGGCAAGCCCCTGATCTTCCTGCTGGATGAGAGGAGGTGGGTGCTGCTGGCTGTGATGGGCCCTGAAGCCAGTAAGCCTGGCTTTGATACTTGAAATGTTTCAAAGCTTTTGAAACATTTTGAGTTCCCTGGTTTTGTTTCAAAGCTGTTTCGAAGGCTTTTGTTTCATTTCTATGTTACTGTTTCAAGCTTGAAGCGCATTGAAACAGCTCTGAAATGAAATGCCAGGTGAAATTTTTCACAGCTAATAAATAGTTACTTCCTTACTGTAAATAATTATCTTGCTACTGTCTTTGTAAGGGTCTGAGGCCTAACCTTTTGTAACATATAGTTGTCCTGGAAACAGAGTGTCTAGGAAGTGTAGTCTACCAGAAAACATTCTGGGTGAAGCAGCAGGATCTTATTTGGGCAGCAGAACAACAGTCCACACCAGGAAATTCCTACTGCATTAACCAGACTACCTCCTATTTTTCCATGAGTACTTATGCTATATCACACAGTGAGCAATTACTATATCTATTTTCCAAAATCAAGGTCTGTGTTTTATTTGGGGGCATTGGGTATGTGATAAAATACAGTATAATGTTAAAGTGAGAGTAATACTAAGGAAAAAAAAAAGAATATGGGATTAGCCTCCAAGATTTAGTGAAGGAAAATTAATATGCTTTCTGTATAAGCTAATATCTCCTTACCTCCCTAAAGTATGGACCTTAAGGTAAAAATCAAAGACATTTTCAAATCAATGAGTATTTTGCCATTGATTTCAGAACCTTTTAAATAATACTTTCTTTGACCATTTCCTAAATGAAAAAACATACATTTCATAGACTATATTAAGATATCCTGACTTGCTTTCATGACCACTTGCAGCCAGAGAGTGGACATGAAGGCAAGTCAGTATATCTTAATGATTAAAAAATTACTGAAGTCAATGACAAAATACTCATTAAAAAGTATTTTAATATACTGCCTATACAACCAAATATGGATTGTCAAATTTTCCTATTTATACTGTAACACATCACAAGAAAGTTCTTCCCCAAAATAAAACAAAATCAATCTTTTTTCCCCCTAATATTACCAGTTCCTTGTTAATCAAAGGGAACAAGTACTGAGATGCCTAAATTAAGCCTTTAATTGACAGCCCACTTAACTGCTCTCTTTGCTTACTCCTGTGCCCACAGGTTTTTCTCTTCTTTCTGACCTATGGCCCAGCTTCAACAGGAAAAATGGAGAGTGCCTGAGCCTTTCCTAGCCCATAACCTGGTGGCCAGAGCACTTTCCTTGGTAATGGGAAAGGAGAATTCAAACTCTCCCATATTGAGCGGACTTATAGCTCAGGGTCCCTATTTCCAGGGTGATTACCTTGCCTCCTGGTCAAATGGGTAAGTCCTCCTTATTTGTCTAGTCAGACATCTGAGGAGTAGGCATTCAGAGATATTCTTCACCTAGCATTTCTCATTAGCTAAGAGTATGTGACAACCTGCTTAGTTCTTAGGTTTTCTGAAATTCATAGCGCTGTTTTAAGGGAATGGAAAAAATTGCTCTCCTCTGATGGGATAAGATTGTTTTCTTGAAATGAAGCATATTTTTTGACAAGCAGCCAAATACAATAAGTATCTAGTAGGAAGAATAGGCTATCTCCTGCTATGTCTTATTGCTTTGGGGCAGAGGCTATCTTTTTACAATGTATTGGTATAGAATTGAGCATGGTGAACACACATCCTTTTTAGGCCCAACTATCTTTCCTGTTCTTCTTGTTCTTCTTTTTGTTCTTCTTCTCATTATCATTGCTGTAGCTGTTTTGTTGTCATTGTCATTTTGTTGTTAATTATAATTAGATATTTTCTGAATACAGTGCATGGGTATTTGGAATCAGTTAACACATTTTTTCTGCTTTTATAGTTACAGATTTTCCAAAAATGAAACTGATACAAAGGTCTCTATGACACTTCCTGGAAAAAGTTAGCTCTAAAATGCAGCAGGTATTGCACTTAAAAACACATATTACCATGCAGAAAGGATCTGTTGTATAGCTGTGTTGGTCTGAGACAAAGAGGAATACAAAACTCTAAAATTCTTGGTTCAGGGGTGATACCTTTTATTCTACCTGCTAGAAAATAGCACAAAAAAATTATAGCAGGCAAGCTTCTTTGGGTAGATGTGATATCTTTATTAGACCAACTGAGTAGTGATGTAATAAAAGATATATCACATCTACCCAAAGAAGGTTGCCTGCTTAATGTCCTTAGCCGAACATGGCTACACCCAAAAACCTTGCAAAAAAAATATCGTCCTTCACAAGCTTTCAGGCACATGTAACCTTCTTCAGGGTGAAGGGAAATTAAAGATGGTAAAAGTCCCCTTAGGCAGAAAATAAACTCCATTTTGCACAGAAGAACCTGAAGGTGAGTGTATGCTCTTCTGGATCCATGTGAGTTCCTTTGTGTGAGTTGCTCTTTGATTTGCAGATAAGGCAGTTTCTCTACCCTGGTGGTGCCAGATGGCAGAAGGGCAGGGAGGTGTAAAGAACTTTCTTGCTGCAGGGTTATTATAGGCCAAAATGTTGCCAGGAGCCCAGACAGGAAGGTCCGTGGCAGAAGCTGCATTCTAACCCATTGAACTGAGTAAAAGCTGAATTCTTTGGTTTCAGATGCAGGGTAAGATTAGACGATTGCTCTGATATTTCCTTTTGCTTGTCTACATTTCTATCTCTGGCTGTATCTCAACATATGTTTACTGATTTCTTATGTTTGTTCTTGCTTTATAATAATCTTTTCATTTGCTTTCTTTTAGAACTTATCATCAAAGGGTAAGTGTGATTTGTAGAGCATTTGACCATGCAGAGACACCTCTTTTGAGGAAGAGGGATCTTTCATTTCTGAGCAGATAGCTGGACAAGGGTGACTCCTGTAGCTGGCAAAACCCCTTGTGCTAAGAGCTAGCAAGAGTTGTGTGACCTCTCTAGGGGTCAGGGAGACAACCTTCTCAGTGGTCAAAATGCAGAGGTGGGTTGGGGATAAAGGACATCTTTGAAAGTCTAAGTGCATTCAAGGAGTGCGTCTTAAAGATGCATTTCACCTAATCTGGGGTCAGGTTGTGTCACATCATGATCTTAGTATACTTATGTTCCACTGGAACTATGAAAATGTTGAACAAAGACAGCATCTTAGACCACTGAAGACAGAACTTCCTCTGGAGCTGGCCGTGGGCTGAACACACTTATGTTTCAAGCAAGAAAAAAGTATTCATTTGGAAAGTAGTGAGCAACCAACCAAATTTGAGAGATTGAAGTATTTCTGCCAATGATGACTTCAAATGGCACAAATCCAGTTTAGATCTAATGAAAGAGATTGTCAATGAGGCTGTTTTTCTTAATCTACACATATAGCCTGTTTTTGATTTTACTATTCAGTAGAGCAATTCAAACAGGATTTAGTCAACATGAGGAACTCTGAATCCAAGAATAATTTTGAGAATTCCAAGTACTGTAGGTCCACCTTAACATGCTGCGAAGTAGGGAGCTGATGCTTTCTTCTTTTCATACATCAACTCTGATAATCATGCTTGCTTGTTTTTGCTTTGCTGTATACAGCACTTAAAGACAATTTGACAAAAATACTTATCCATATGCCTTCTTCTGTACTATGTTATGAATTATGAAACTAAACTGATTCTGCTGGAATGGAACTTGTGTTCAATTAGAGGCTGTGTTCTAATTAAGGTTTTTTTCCCCCTCTTCATTGTCACATTTAGCTGTCAACTACAGAATGGTGTTAACTACTGAGTTATGTTAACATTTGGCTTAATTACAAATGTTCAGCTTTTTCTCTTACTATCTAAAATCTTAGCTGAGAGACAAATAAATATTTTTATATATTCCAATTACCACCTGGATAGAAAAAGCGATAATTTGTGTGTGTAGTATCCTGTCTTTTAAGTATATAGGATTACTTCAAATGACTGTTTTCAGACCTGTCAATGTTAAATATTTGTGTGGATATTGTTTCTTAACTTTTTAAGATTATGCACCAGCCAGCATAGTAATGAAAAAGTATATTTCAAACTGAGTAATTGTATGACAAAATAAATCATTTTTTGAAGAAAATTTAGATTATTTTTTCCTGTCATTTTAAGAAAATGGTCCAGTGAAGTAAATTATGAAGGTTGGCGCAAGGAATGGATATATGCTCTTCATGTGAGGCAAATAATGACTATAGACTTAATATTATTACACCACATAAGTCCTTTTTTTGATACTTATACAGAATTTGCATTCCATTTCTATATATGTTTCTATGCTTACCCTGCCCCTCCTGCTGTCTGAGCTTACATGCTCAAATGGCTTCACTGGCTGCATTAGCTTTGTAGCAGAATAGATTTGCCTAAGTGCACGTATAAAAAACACATAGGGCACATAGGGCATATCCAGATGAGTACACACATGCCTCCTGCCCCATCTCAAACCCCTTTGAAGTGGGGCAAGAGGCACATGCAGGAATGAAAAAAATTTTCCCCATCCTGCAAACTTGCAGCACAGGGAGAAAATTAGACCCCTGGATATCCAGGGGTCAAACAAAACTCCAGGGGAAAAAATGGGTCAGGGAGTGGTCCCAGACTGTGCTTTGAGGGAACTGAAGGCTCAGTCCTCTAGAGACGCTCTGGCACAATTCCAGAGCATCTCTATGATTGTCCCTTTCCCCACTCCAGAAACATGCTGCCTGCCCATGCTGGCCAGGCAGCAGTGCAAGCTGCAGGGACCCAGACCCAGCTTTTGCTAGGTAAGGAGCAGGTGGGGGAGGGGGACTTTTGGAGGCTGGAGAAAGCAGGGGAATGTCTCCATGGCAGCCTCCATCCCCCTGCTCCTTCCCTTGCTTGTCCCCAGCTTCAGGGAGCAGGAGAAAGCAGGGAATTGTCTTCATGGCTGTTTCCAGCCCCCTGATTCTTCCCCTGACTGTCTCCAGCCTTGTCTCCTTCCCCTGCTTCCCTGAGGCTGAGACAAGCAGGGGAAGAAACAGGGGGCTGGAGACAGCCTGGAGACATTCCCCTGCTGCCTCCAGCCTCCTTCTTCTTTCCTTGCTTGTCTCCAGCCTCCCCACACTGGAGACAAGCAGGGGAATGTCTCCAAGGGCAGTCTCAGCCTCCTACTCCCTCCCAAGGCTGAAGACAAGCAGGGGAAGGATCAGAGGGCTGGAGATGAGCAGAAGGATAGAGACAAGCCCATGGAGATAGAGCTGGAGACTTCCCCTGCTCTGTCCAGCCTCCTGCTCATTCTCTGCTACTGCCGTGAGCGGGGGGGGAGGGAAGTGGGGAGCTGGGGAATGGAACAGAGGGTGGGGGGAATGAACAGGAGGCAGGAGGAATGAGTGGGGAGCAGGATAATAAATGGGAAGCAGGGGGAATGAACAGTAGATGGGGGAATGAATGGGGAGCTGGGGAATGAATGAGGAGCTGGGGGAGCCAATAGGGGTGGGGGGAAATGAGCTTCCTGTTCATTCTCTTATTCTTTCCATCCTCCTGCTTGTTATCCTGTTCACCTCCAGCCTCCAGAGGCTGGAGAAGAGCAGGGGAATGAGCAGGAGGCTGGAGACCAGCGGGTAGCAGGGGGGAGCTGTCAACCCAGCAGGAGGCCTGGGACCCTGCAGGCAGGATAGTCCATGTGCTGTAGGGGTGGGTCTCTGCCTTGTGCAGGCAGGGGACCATTGGCAATGAATAGGGGGTGCACATGCACTCCCTGAGCGTGGCAGTGCACCCCCTCAAAAAAGGTGCTGCTGACACTGTCAGTGGTGCCTGTAGGCAGTTGCCACTTGCCACCCCCCACCGCCAGTGGTGTCTGCGGGCAGTCAGCAATTGCCTCTGGCCACTTCCGTCACTGCTGACAATACTGGCAGCATCTGCGGAAGCTCCCCGCTTACCACTGCCACCATGCCCCACCATCCACCAGGGGCATGCAGCATTTATGCAGAGGACCCACCCCTCCTAAGGAGTCCCCACACCCAGAGTCCCCCCATACCTACCCACACAGTTACTCACATCTCCCCACTCCCCTTCCTACCACCTCCTGCAAACCCCAAATCCTTCCCGTCACACACCCACCATGTGATAAGGAAACCCAAAACAAACATTAAAGCATATAGATATTTAGGATTTATTTTATTATGATGCTAGAAACACTGACAGGCTTCCAAATGTATTTAACATTGTAAATATAAGAATAAAAGATTGCACATCTGATCAACCCCCCTTTCTCTCTCTTTTGTTCTAATTATGGAAGAATGTGGATTTGGGGGTATTTTAAAAAGTGAATTTGGGATGCTGCCTCAGCAGTCTAGCTGAAACAAGGGGCTAGTGTCCCCAGATTCAAATTGCCTGGGCCCCAGAAGCTCCTGAGGTCAAGTAACCCTGAGCTGCTGGCCGGGGCCGGTTTTTGTACTACTGGGGCCAGGACAGGGCATCTTTTTATACTGCTGGGGACAGCATAGAGCTCTAGTTCCTCCTGCCTGCAGATCTGGGAGGAGCCAGGCAGGGTTATTTTGCCCCAAGTGGCACAATTTGCTCCACAACAAAGTGCATGTCCAAGCACGTGCACTGAGGCAAAAATCCCTGGGTCAACTTTGCACCTCTTCTATTTTAGCTGCTACAAGTGCACATGCTTGCATGTGTG
This sequence comes from Crocodylus siamensis, assembly GCF_052110815.1. Lineage (NCBI taxonomy): Eukaryota > Metazoa > Chordata > Crocodylia > Crocodylidae > Crocodylus > Crocodylus siamensis. The sequence continues at coordinate 52,311,575 of NC_143395.1, forward strand.
GACACACCCTAGCTCCTGGAACTTAAGTTGACTTAAGTTGTAGGAAACCATGGGTAGTAAGTTTTTGAAACTGGGAGGGGAATACCTCCCACCTATGGTTTTAGTCTAAGCAGCAGAAAGGTGACATTCTGTGGCTATCAGTGCTAGGGAGAAGCAGTAGTAGTGGAAGGAATAGGCAATTCCATAAGAGTGACAGCCAGCTGGGATACTGGTGACAATCAGTAGTGGTAGGAGTTGGTAGTCCTGGTGAGGGAAATAAGCAGCACTTGGGAGCAACTGGAAGCAGGAGGAACCATTGATGGTAAGGGAGAATAGGCAGCAGTGGGTAGAACTGCCAAGTAGTAGCAGGGAGCTCTGCAGCAATCAGCAGAAGAAAGTGGTGCCACTGAGAGGAATTAATA